>NC_057797.1:83692988-83998155 GCF_018294505.1 Triticum aestivum
GGGTCGCCAGTGAATCACCAAGTGTAAACCGGGTCTCAAGTAAACCGCCAAGTCAGTCGGGTTATACTTCCGGCCGGTTTACGCCGCGGGGTATATCCCCGACAAGGGCCAACTTCAACAAGAACAACTCAAGTGTCACGATGAGCAAGCAACGAGTGAGGACTTGCTATAATTGTGGCAATGTGAGCCACTTTGTTGCGGAGTGCCCATATGAGAATAGGGAAGACAATGGTGGCAAGCTCATCCGAAAAGACAAGGCCAAGTCCTTCCCCAACAAGAGCAACTTCACCAAGAAGACTCCTCCCAAGGGGTTGGTGGCACAAGAAGAGTACAATGAGGATGATGATGATGATGATGAAGACGGTGAGTCGGTTGCCATGGCTTTCGTTGCCATTGCAACAACTCCACGGGTGTCTGTATTCGACTCACCAAATGAGAACATCACCGCCAAGTGCCTCATGGCTAAAGCCACCAACAAGGTAACCCCCAACATCAAAACTACCATCATTACTAATACTTCTTTGACGGATTGCATTGATGAAAGCGAGGGGTCTAATGTGGATGAAAATGAATTTGAGTCTTTTACGAGTAAGCTCAAGGGTAAATCCAAGAAGCACTTCGTTGCTCTCTTGGAACAACTTGGTGAAGCCAATGCCATGATCGAGGCACACAAAGAAACCATCTCTAAGATGGAGGGGCATAGTCGTGACTATGGCAATGAGATATTGGATCTCTCTAATGCGCTTGAGGAAGAGCGCAGTCACCGTTCGGCTCTTGAGGAATCATACAACGATGACCATGCTAAACTAAAGAAAGATCTTGATCATGCCCTTGTTGTATCTCGTGTGCTAAACTCCGAGAAGGACAAACTTGGGGTTGATCTTTATAGACTCAAAGAGGAGTTTGATTTACTTGACAAAGCTCACAAGGCCTTGAAGGGTGCTCATGCTAGCCTCAAATAGTCTCATGATCAACTCCAAGTAAAGCTAGCCAAGGAGAAAGCCACTTTTCCTCATATGGTTTTAATTGATAATGCAAAGGCTACTAACCCTTGTTGTGAGCATGTGCATCTTGTTGAGGAGAATGCAAAGTTGAAGGAGCAACTTGAGAAAGGCCTTGTGTTGTGCATACAAGGTGAGAAGAACCTCAACGACCTTTTGAGCAATCAAAAGGAAGTTGTGGCCAAGGAAGGGATTGGGTTCGCATCCAAGAACAAGAACAAGAAGAAAATGACAAGGCCAAATGACCTCCTCCTCTCAAGCAAACTTTTGTGCAGGAGGGAGAGGGTGCCTCTAAGGGGAATAAGAACAATGTGAAGGGTGGTGGTGTCAAGAAGGGCAATGCCACCCCTTCCAACAAAGATGACGACTTTAACCCTTCCTATGTGTTATGTCGTGCTAGTGATGGGCATGTTTATGCTAAATTTGTTGGTTCTCCTTATGAGTACATTGAATGGTCTATTTGGGTTCCTAAGACCCTTGTCACTAACATTAAATGACCCATTACAAAATGGGTACCTAAAACCAAGCACTGATCTCTTATAGGTGTTTGCTTCCGGTGGGGGATTATTGTTGCTTAATAGTGGAGCCACTAATTATATGACCGGAAGAAAGGACTTGGTGGTGGATGTGCACAAGATTCCATCTATGCCCACCAATGTCGAATGGGGTGATGCCTCATCCTCTAAGGTATTGGGACTTGGCAAGGTTGTCATTTCTCATGATCTCATGATCGAGAAGGTCATGCTTGTTGAGTCCCTTGCAAACAATTTACTTTCCGTTCGTCAACTTGCAATCATGGGCTTTGCCACTTTCTTTGATATTGATACCGTGGCCCTCTTGTGGAGGAAGTCTCTTAAAGTAGCCTTTGTTGGGAATGTCGAGAACATTCTCTATGTGATTAACTTTTCGGAGCGACCCACTAAGACCGTGACATGCCTAATGGCTAAAGTTGACGTGGGATGGCTCTGGCATCGCCGTTTAGCCCATGTCAATATGAGATCTTTGCAAAGTCTTCTCAAGGGGGACCATGTCCGTGGACTAACAAATGTTTGTTTTGCCAAAGATCATGTTTGCAGTGCTTGTATTGAAGGAAAGCTACATGAGAAGGCTCACCCTCCCACGACTATCATTTACTCAAAGAGGCCTTTGGAGCTTTTTCACTTGGATCTCTTTGGGCCTCCATCCTTTGATAGTCTTGGGGGTAGAAAGTATTGCTTGGTGATTGTTGATGATTATTCAAGATACACTTGGGTGTACTTCTTCAAGAGGAAGAGTGAGACCCAACAAACCGTCATTGACATTGCAAACGAAGCTCAACACCAACACAATGCAAAGATCTTGACAATAAGAAGTGACAACAGCACCGAGTTCAAGAACTACACCTTGGATGAGTTTCTTAGTGATGAGGGGATCAAGCATCAATATTTCGTACCTTACACCCCTCAAAAAAATGGTGTAGCGGAAAGGAAGAACCGGACATTGATGGATGCGGCAGGGACCATGATGGCGGAGTTCAAGTCTCCATACAACTTTTGGGACAAAGCCATCAACACCGCGTATCATGCATCCAATCAGCTCTATCTCCGCAAAGGCTTGAACAAGACTCCATATGAGATACTCACCGGTAACAAGCCCAACCTCAAGTACTTTTGGGTGTTCAGGTGTAAGTGTTTCATTCTCAAGAAAGGTGCTCGTTTGTCTAACTTTGAGGCTAGAGCTCAAGAGGGCATATTTGTTGGTTATGCTACAAACTCTCATGCTTACCGTGTCCTCAATAAATCCACGGGACTTATTGAGGAGACGTGTAATGTGGTTATGTGGAGTTTGATGAGAATAACGGCTCCCAAGTGGAGCAAAGTGGCACTTGTGATGTAGGTGATGAAATTCCTCCCCAAGCCATAAGAAGAATGGGTGTTGGTTTTATCCTACCCATTGAGGAACCCCTTGTGGCCGAAGGAGAAGGACAATGTTCCACTCAAGTGGAACTATCACCAACCCAAGGCCCACACGCTTCCGAAGAACAAAGTGAAGGCCCTCAACCTCATGAACAAGACCAAGGGCAAGATCAACCTCAAGATGGTGTTGAACCACCAAATGATGCCCAAGGTCAAGTTCTCTCCTCCGAGCAAGTTCAAGATCAAGAGCAAGCTCAAGATCAAGAACAAGCTCAAAACGACGCTCAAGATGATCAAGTAACCACTCCTCAACTCACTCCTGAGGAGGAATTGGAGCGTCGTGCCGCCAAGATTGCATCCAAGCTCTCTACCAAGGGTCGTCTCATGACAAATGTGCTTGGAAGCATACGAAATGGGATAAGCACTCGTAGACAATTGGAAAACTATTGTGAACATCACGCGTTTGTCTCTTGTGTTGAACCCCAAAAGGTCTATGAGGCGCTCGAAGATCCAGATTGGCTTAATGCCATGCATGAAGAACTCAACAACTTCGAGCACAACAAGGTGTGGAGATTAGTGCCGAGGCCAACGGGGAACCATAATGTCATTGGAACCAAGTGGATACTCAATAACAAGCAAGATGCTCATGGAATTATTGTCCGCAACAATTCGAGGGTATCGACTACGGTGAAACCTTTGCTCCCGTTGCTCGCCTTGAATCTATTCGTTTGTTGATTGCTTGTGCTTCTCATCATAACTTCAAGTTGCAACAAATGGATGTGAAGAGTGCTTTTCTTAATGGTCCTATTAATGAGTTGGTGTATGTCAAACAATCCCTCGGGTTCGAGGATCCCTATTTCCCCGATCATGTGTACCAACTCGATAAGGCACTCTATGGCCTTAAACAAGCCCCACGTGCGTGGTATGACCACCTTACCGAGTTGTTGCAAGATCGTGGGTTTGAAATTGGAAAAATCGACCCCACTCTTTTTACTAAGAAGGTCAAAGGGGAGTTGTTTGTGTGCCAACTATATGTTGATGACATTATCTTTGGTTCTCCTAACAAAGCTTTCAATGAGGAATTTGCCGCTCTCATGACCTCAAAGTTCAAGATGTCCATGATGCGAGAGTTGAAGTTCTTTCTCGGGTTCGAAGTCAAGCAACGAAGAGAAGGAACCTTCATCAACCAAGCCAAATACACTCAAGACATGCTCAAGAGATTCAAGCTAAGTGATGTCAAGCCGGCTTCCACTCCAATTCCTGTCAAATGCCAACTTGACATAGATCCCAATGGTAAAGCGGTGGATCAAAAGGTATATCGCTCGATGATTGGCTCCTTGCTTTACCTTTGTGCATCTAGACCAGATATCATGTTGAGTGTGGGAATTTGTGCATGGTTTCAATCCGCACCTAAGGAAAGCCACTTTGTGGCGGTCAAGCGAATCTTTTGATATTTGGATCATAGCCCAAACTTTGGCTTATGGTACCCAAGAGGAGCGAGCTTCAACCTTGTAGGCTATTCGGACTCCGATTGGGCGGGAGACAAAGTGGATAGGAAGTCAACTTTCGAAGGGTGCCAATTCCTTGGTTGCTCTCTGGTGAGTTGGTCTTCTAGGAAGCAAAGTTGTGTGTCTCTCTCGTCCATCAAAGCGGAGTATGTGGCCGCCGGTAGTTGTTGTGCACAACTTCTATGGATGAGGCAAACTTTAAAGGATTACGGTGTCATTTGTGACAAAGTGCCTGTTTGGTGTGACAATGAAAGTGCCATCAAGATTTCTCTCAACCCGGTGCAACACTTCAAGACGAAGCACATTGAGATTCAGTATCATTTCATCCTGGATCATATTAGGCGAGGGGAGATCGAGCTCAAGTATGTCAACACTCATGATAACCTTACATATATCTTCACGAAGCCCTTGGATGAAGCAAGATTTCGCGAGTTAAGGCATCAGCTAAATATCATTGATTTGAGTAATGTGTCTTGAACCCTTGCACACCCCACCATTCTCAACTTGTTATCTTGTTTAGGTGTAGGCATGGACATAGGGGGAGTGTTGTTCTCTCAATGAACTCTCCCTCCCCCCATTATGCATAAATTGATCAACTCTTTCACATTCGCTATTTTTTATGGTACTTGTGCTTCAAAGACGAGTTTTGGTCATGGGCCCAAGGATAATTCTTCGCGGTGCCATACCAATTAACTCAAACATACGTGGCTCCGACCACTGCCCTCTCTATGGAGAGGTTGTGTCGCGTGTTTAGTCCTTGTTGTATTTTGCCTTTCTTTCTTCGTGTAGAGCGTGTGTTTGAGTTGCCTCGCGTGTAAGCTCTTTGGTGTGTGCGTTCGCGTGAAGGTTGCATTGCAAAGGCTGGTTTCCTCTCTTGTTTGTGAAACTTGCATTTTCTTGGGTCTACGGTACTACCGTGGCTTGCCACGGTATTACCGCAGGAGCTATGCATGGTACTACCGCAACCAGCACGGTAGTAATTTTTTTACTGCCGTTGGAAGAGCGGTACTACCGCCCCTGGTGCGGTACTTCCGCCCGGGCGGTACTACCACGCTGACCCACGGTACTACCGCGCAGTCGCGAGCTCGTGGGGGTTAAGAGCGGGCAGGGGGAGTTCCAACTCTCCCATACCCATTCAACTCCTTTTCCCCACATCGTCTCTCTCTCCTGCCCAAGAACGATGCCGGAGGACCTCGCCGGATGTCCATCTCCGCCTGCTCTCCTCGCATTCCATCCGGTGGGATCATTCCCCACCACGCCCTCTTGCCATGTGCTACCTCTTGAGCATGCGTTGGTTTTCCCTTGAAGTGGAAAGGGTGATGCAACAAAGTAGCGTAAGTATTTTCCTCAGTTTTTGAGAACCAAGGTATCAATCCAGTAGGAGACTACACGCAAGTCGCCTAGTACCTGCACAAACAAACAAGAACCTCGCAACCAACGCGATAAAGGGGTTGTCAATCCCTTCACGGTCACTTACGAAAGTGAGATCTGATAGAGATAATAAGATAAATATTTTTCGTATTTTTGTTGTATAGATTGAAAAGTAAAGATTGCAAAATAAATGGCGACAGAAATAGCTAGTTGAGGGAAAATAATATGATGTAAAGTAGACCCGGGGGCCATAGGTTTCACTAGTGGCTTCTCTCAAAATAACATATATTACAGTGGGTGAACAAATTACTGCCGAGCAATTGATAGAAAAGCGCATAGTTATGATGATATCTAGGCATGATCATGAACATAGGCATCACGTCCGTGTCAAGTAGACCGAAATGATTCTGCATCTACTACTATTACTCCACACATTGACCACTATCCAGCATGCATCTAGAGTATTAAGTTCATAAGAACAGAGCAGCGCATTAGGCAAGATGACATGATGTAGTGGGATAAACTCAAGCAATATGATATAAACCCCATCTTTTTATCCTCGATGGCAACAATACAATACCTGCCTTGCTGCCCCTGCTGTCACTGGGAAAGGACACTCCAAGATTGAACCCAAAGCTAAGCACTTCTCCCGTTGCAAGAAAGATCAATCTAGTAGGCCAAACCAAATTGATAATTCGAAGAGACTTGCAAAGATATCAAATCATGCATATAAGAATTCAGAGAAGAATCAAATATTGTTCATAGATAATCTTAATCATAAACCCACAATTCATCGGATCTCGGCAAACACACCGCAAAAAGAATTACATCGAATAGATCTCCAAGAACATCGAGGAGAACTTTGTATTGAGATCCAAAGAGAAAGAAGAATTCATCTAGCTAATAACTATGGACCCGAAGGTCTGTGGTAAACTACTCACACATCATCAGAGAGGCTATGGTGTTGATGTAGAAGCCCTCCATGATCGAATCCCCCTCCGGCAGATCACCGGAAAAGGTCCCCAGATGGGATCTCACGGGTACAGAAGGTTGCGGCGGTGGAAAAGTGGTTTCGTGGCTCTCCTGGATGTTTTCAGGGTATAAGAGTATATAAGCAAAAGAAGTAGGTCGGTGGAGCCACGGGGGGCCCACAAGGGTGGGGGGCGCGCCTACCCCCTGGGCACGCCGCCCTATGTTGTGGCCGCCTCATTGCTTCCTTGACCTCCACTCCAAGTCTCCTGGATTGCGTTTGTTCCAAATAAGATCCTCGCGAAGGTTTCATTCCGTTTGGATTCCGTTTGATATTCCTTTTCTGCGAAACACTGAAATAGGCAAAAAAAAACAGCAATTTGCACTGGGCCTTCGGTTAATAGGTTAGTCCCAAAAATAATATAAAAGTGCATAATAAAGCCCATTAAACATTCAAAACAGATAATATAATAGCATGGAACAATCAAAAATTATAGATACATTGGAGACGTATCAAGCATCCCCAAGCTTAATTACTGCTCGTCCTCGAGTAGGTAAATGATAAAAACAGAATTGTTGATGTGGAATGCTACCTAACATAATTTTCAATGTAATTCTCTTTATTGCAGCATGAATGTTTAGATCCAAAAGATTTTAGATAGTAGTTTAATATTGACATAAAAATAATAATACTTCAAGCATGCTAACCAAGCAATTATGTCTTATCAAAATAACATAGCCAAAGAAAGCTTATCCCTACAAAATCATATAGTTTGGCCATGCTTCATTTTCGTCACACAAAATGCTCCCATCATGCACAACCCCGATGACAAGCCAAGCAATTGTTTCATACTTAGCCTTTTCAAACTCTTTCAACTTTCACGCAATATATGAGCGTGAGCCATGGACATAGGACTATGGGTGGAATAGAATATGATGATGGAGGTTGTGTGAGAAGACAAAAAGGGAGAAAGTCTCACATTGACGCGGCTAATCAACGGGCTATGGAGATGCCCATCAATTGATGTCAATGCAAGGAGTAGGGATTGCCATGCAACGGATGCACTAGAGCTATAAATATATGAAAGCTCAACAAAAAAACTAAGTGGCCGTGCATCCAACTTGCTTGCTCACGAAGACCTAGGGCATTTTGAGGAAGCCCATCATTGGAATATACAAGCCAGGTTCTATAATGAAAAATTCCCACTAGTATATGAAAGTGACAAAATAGGAGACTCTCTATCATGAAGATCATGGTGCTACTTTGAAGCACAAGTGTGGAAAAAGGATAGTAACATTGCCCCTTCTCTCATTTTCTCTTTTTTTCTTTGGGCCTTTTTTCTCTTTTTTATGGCCTCTTTTTTTCTCTTTTTTAATTTTTAGTCCGAAATTTGATCCCGACTTGTGGGGGAATCATAGTCTCCATCATCCTTTCCTCACATGGGACAATGCTCTAATAATGAAAATCATCACACTTTTATTTACCTACAACTCGATACTTAGAACAAAATATGACTCTATGTGAATGCCTCCGGCGGTGTACCGGGATATGCAATGAATCAAGAGTGACATGTATGAAAGAATTATGAAGGTGGCTTTTCCACAAATACGATGTCAACTACATGATCATGCAAAGCAATATGACAATGATGGAGCGTGTCATAATAAACAGAATGGTGGAAAGTTGCATGGCAATATATCTCGGAATGGCTATGGAAATGCCATAATAGGTAGGTATGGTGGCTCTTTTGAGGAAGATATAAGGAGGCTTATGTGTGATAGAGCGTATCATATCACGGGGTTTTGATGCACCAGCGAAGTTTGCACCAACTCTCGAGGTGAGAAAGGGCAATGGACGGTACCGGAGAGGCTAGCAACCATGGAAGGGTGAGAGTGCGTATAATCCATGGACTCAACATTAGTCATAAAGAACTCATATACTTATTGAAAAAATCTACAAGTCATCAAAACCAAGCACTATGCGCATGCTCCTAGGCGGATAGATTTGTAGTAAAAGACCATCGTTCGTCCCCGACCGCCACTCATAAGGAAAGGAATCAAAGAACACCCCATGCTTCAAATTTGTCACACAACGTTTACCATACGTGCATGCTATGGGACTTGCCAACTTCGACACAAGTATTTCTCAATTCCACAATTACTCAGCTAGCACAACTCTAATATTACCACCTTTATATCTCAAAACAACCAAGAATCAAACTTCTCATAGTATTTAATGCACTCTATATGAAAGTTTTTATTATACCCATCTTGGATGCCTATCATATTAGGACTAATTTCATAACCAAAGCAAATTACCATGCTATTCTAAAAGACTCTCAAAATAATATAAGTGAAACATGAGAGGTCAATAATTTCTATAAAATGAAACCACCACCGTGCTCTAAAAAGATATAAGTGAAGCACTAGAGAAAAATTATCTAGCTCAAAAGATATAAGTGAAGCACATAGAGTATTCTAATAAATTTTGTTTCATGTGTGTCTCTTCAAAAGGTGTGTAAAGCAAGGATGATTGTGGTAAACTAAAAATCAAAGACTCAAATCATACAAGACGCTCCAAGCAAAACACATATCATGTGGTGAATAAAAATATAGCCTCAAGTAAAGTTACCGATAGATGAAGACGAAAGAGGGGATGCCTTCGCGGGGCATCCCCAAGCTTAGGATTTTGGTTGTCCTTGGATTTTACCTTGGGGTGCCTTGGGCATCCCCAAGCTTAGGCTCTTGCCACTCCTTGTTCCGAAATCCATCAAATCTTTACCCAAAAACTTAAAAACTTCACAACACAAAACTCAACAGAAAATCTGATGAGCTCTGTTAGTATAAAAAAAAACCACCACTTTAAGGTACTGTAATGAACTCATTCTTTATTTATATTGGTGTTAAACCTACTTTATTCCAACTTGTCTATGGTTCATACCCCCCCAATATTAGCAATAGATTCATCAAAATAAGCAAACAACACACGAAAAACAGAATCTGTCCAAAACAGAACAGTCTGTAGTAATCTGTAGGTTTCGAATACTTCTGTAACTCCAAAAATCCTGATAAATTAGGACGTCCTAAATAATTTGTTTATAGATATACTACAGTCAGAATCAGTATTTTATCGCTCCTTGGTAAAAAATGAAAATTATTCTTGTGAGCGCATACTTTCTGTGTTTTTCAGCAAGATCAAATAACAACCATCCAAAAAGATCCTAAAGGCTTTACTTGGCACAAACACTAATTAAAATATAAAAAACACAATAATAACAGAGGATAGATGATTTATTTATTACTAAACAGGAACAAAAAGCAAGGAACAAAAATAAAATTGGGTTGCCTCCCAACAAGCGCTATCGTTTAATGCCCCTAGCTAGGCATAAAAACAAGAATAGATCTTGGTATTGCCATGATAATGACAAGGCAAATAGCGAAAACTCATCTCATACTCCCTACTTTCAGCAACAAGTTTTCTTTGTGGCAAGCAAAAGTAATCAAAAGGGCTAAATTTAATGGGACAAAAGTCCCCAAGTTCAAGCTCGGGAGGTATTGGTTCCTCCTTTGGCCCCTCATATTGCACAACCAACTCATCATTATAAGCATTCTTTTGGCAAAAAGTCATGAGCCTTTGTTCAAGAGAAAAACCTAACCCATTGTTCTAGATAGCAAAACTATCATTAAGTTCAGAAATCATGTCAACTAGAACATCGGTAGGAACCTTTTTTCTAAGGTTTTCATTAAAAGCAACATGATCTAAAGATCATAAGCGCATTATGTCTTCTTGATAGAAAAGAATTGCTTCTATGGGAGGACGGCCAGCACCCACCCTATAATGCGCAAAAATTTCATTGGCCTCTTTTATTATAAATCTGAACTCATGAGCTAGAAAGATGGTAGCTGCTCGTTTAACAGAACAATGCTCAATATTAGAAAATTCTAGAAAAATCCTCTGTATGCAAGTATGCATGTGGATAAAATGTCTTTCAAGTTCAACCACGAGCAAAGATATAGCATCCGCAAGACTACTAGTTTTATGAAGAATAGACCCGCTCATGGTGGGTGATAACCCACAAGTACAGGGGATCGCAACAGTTTTCGAGGGTAGAGTATTCAACCCAAATTTATTGATTCGACACAAGGGGAGCCAAAGAATATTCTCAAGTATTAGCAGCTGAGTTGTCAATTCAACCACACCTGGAAACTTAATATCTGCAGCAAAGTGTTTAGTAGCAAAGTAATATGATAGTAGTGGAAACGATAGCAAAAGGTAATGGTAGTAGAAGTAATATTTTTGGGTTTTGTAGTGATTGTAACAATAGCAACGAAAAAGTAAATAAGCGAAGAACAATATGTGGAAGGCCATTGGATCAGTGATGGAGGATTATGCCGGATGCGATCGATCATGTAACAGTTATAACATAGGGTGACACAGAACTAGCTCTAGTTCATCAATGTAATGTAGGCATGTATTCCGAATATAGTCATACATGCTTATGGAAAAGAACTTGCATGACATCTTTTGTCCTACCCTCCCGTGGCAGCGGAGTCCTATTGGAAACTAAGGGATATTAAGGCCTCCTTTTAATAGAGTACCGGACCAAAGCATTAACACATAGTGAATACATGAACTCCTCAAACTACGGTCATCACCGGTAAGTATCCCGATTATTGTCACTTCGGGGTTAACGGATCATAACAAATAATAGGTGACTATAGACTTGCAAGATAGGATCAAGAACTCTCATATATCGATGAAAACATAATAGGTTCAGATCTGAAATCATGGCACTCGGGCCCTTTTGACAAGCATTAAGCATAGCAAAGTCATAGCAACATCAATCTCAGAACATAGTGGATACTAGGGATCAAACCCTAACAAAACTAACTCGATTACATGATAAATCTCATCCAACCCATCACGTCCAGCAAGCCTACGATGGAATTACTCACGCACGGCGGTGAGCATCATGAAATTGGTGATGGAGGAAGGTTGATGATGACGATGGCGACGGATTCCCCTCTCCGGAGCCCCGAACGGACTCTAGATCAGCCCTCCCGAGAGAGTATAGGGCTTGGCGGCGGCTCCGTGTCGTAAAACACGATGAATCGTTCTCTCTGATTTTTTTCTCCCCGAAAGTGAATATATGGAGTCAAGGTTGAGGTCGATGGAGCGTCAGGGGGCCCACGAGGCAGGGGGCGTGCCTAGGGGGGCAGGCGCGCCCCCACCCTCATGGACAGGTGGAGGCCCCCGGACATGGATTCTTCTTCCAGTAGTTTTTATATATTCCAAAATAATTCTCCGTTGATTTTCAGGTCATTCCGAGAACTTTTATTTCTGCACAAAAGTAACACCATGGCAATTCTGCTGAAAACAGTGTCAGTCCGGGTTAGTTCCATTCAAATCATGCAAGGTAGAGTCCAAAACAAGGGCAAAAGTGTTTGGAAAAGTAGATACGATGGAGACGTATCAACTCCCCCAAGCTTAAACCTCTGCTTGTCCTCAAGCAATTCAGTTGATAAACTGAAAGTGATAAAGAAAAACTTTTACAAACTCTGTTTGCTCTTGTTGTTGTAAATATGTAAAGCCAGCATTCAAGTTTTCGGCAAAGATTATGACTAACCATATTCACAATAACACTTAGATATCATGTTTACTCATATCAATGGCATAATCAACTAGCGAGCAATAATAATAAATCTTGGATGACAACACTTTCTCAAAATAACCATGATATGATATGACAAGGTGGTATCTCGCTAGCCCTTTCTGAGACAGCAAAACATAAATGCAGAGCACCTTTAAAGATCAAGGACTAACTAGACATTGTAATTCATGGTAAAAGAGATCCAATCAAGTCATACTCAATGTAAACTAACAGTAATGGATGCAAATGACAGAGGTGCTCTCCAACTGGTGCTTTGTAATAAGAGGATGATGACTCAACATAAAAGTACATAGATAGGCCCTTCGCAGAGGGAGGCAGAGATTTGTAGAGGTGCCAGAGCTTGGTTTTGAAACAGATATGAATAATATTTTGAGCGGTATACTTTGATTGTCAACATAACAACCAAGAGATCTCGATATCTTCCATGCTACACACATTATAGGCGGTTCCCAAACAGAATGGTAAAGTTTATACTCCCCCTCCACCAACAAGCATCAATCCATACCTTGCTCGAAACAACGAGTGCCTCCAACTAACAAGAGTCCCGGGCGAGTTTTGTTTGCAGTTATTTTGATTTGATTTGCATAAAGCATGGGACTGGGCATCCTGGTGACCAGCCATATTCTCGTGAGTGAGGAGCGGAGTCCACTCCTCTTGAGAATAACCCGCCTAGCATGGAAGATACAGACATCCCTAGTTGATACAAGAGCTATTCGAGCATACAAATCAGAATGTTTATTTGAAGGTTTAGAGTTTGGCACATGCAAATTTACTTGGAACGGCAGGTAGATACCGTATATAGGTAGGTATGGTGGACTCATATGGAATAACTTTGGGGTTTATGGAATTGGATGCACAAGCAGTATTCCCGCTTAGTACAAGTGAAGGCTAGAAAAAGACTGGGAAGCGACCAGCTAGAGAGCGACAACAGCCATGAACATGCATTAAAATTAATCAACACCGAATGCAAGCATGAGTAGGATATAATGCACCATGAACATAAATATCGTAGAGGCTATGTTGATTTTGTTTCAACTACATGCGTGAACATGTGCCAAGTCAAGCCACTCGAATCGTTCAAAAGAGGATACCACCCTATCATACCACATCACAACCATTTTAATAGCATGTTGGCACACAAAGTAAACCATTATAAGCTCCTAGCTAATTAAGCATGGCATAAGCAACTACAATCTCTAATTGTCATTGCAAGCATGTTTATTCATAATAGGCTGAATCAGGAATGATGAACTAATCATATTTACAAAAACAAGAGAGGTCGAGTTCATACCAACTTTTCTCATCTCAATAAGTTCATCACATATCGTCATTATTGCCTTTCAGTTGCACGACAGAATAGTGTGGATAATAATAATAGTGCACGTGCATTGGACTAAGCTGGAATCTACAAGCATTCAATTCAAGAGAGAAGACAAGGTAATATGGGCTCTTTGTTAGATCAACAATAAGGCATACAAGAGCCACTCAACATTTTCATTATGATCTTCTCCTCTCGACCCCCAAAGAACAAGAAAAGAAATAAAACTATTTACACGGGAAAGCTCCCAACAATCAAAAGAAGAACGAGAAATCTTTTTAGGTTTTCTTTTTAATTACTACCACTACAGGCATGGAAAGTAAACTAGCTAAAAGCTACAACTAATTTTTTCGTTTTTCTTAAGGTTTATCAAACACACAAGAAGAAAGCATAAAAAAGGTAAATAAACTAGCATGGATATTAGAGTGAAAAAGTATGAGCACCGACAACTAGCATGGGTGTGTGAACATAAATGTAATGTCGGTGAGAAATAGTACCCCCCCAAACTTAGGCTTTTGGCCTAAGTTGGTCTATGGCCATGGTTGGCCTGGCGGATATCCAAAGTTGTAGCTGGGGTCGTACTGAGATGCAGCGGCAATAGCCTGATGAGCTGCAGCTTGGAGGCAAGCTGTCTCCGCCCTCCTCTCGTACTCGTTCGCCTCCTCCCTGGTTATAGCATATCTCCCCTTTGCCTGAAAGTCAAAGAAAGTAGGAGCAGGGAGAACGACGCGATAGGTGCCTCGTCTGTCAAAGATTAGTCGGTACTGGAGGAACCGATCGTTCCTCTCAACAAACTGATGACGAACCATAGCATCATAATCTAAATAAGTAGGAGGCAACTCAATATCATATCCACGTATGGGTATCTCAAGAAAGTTAGCTATACGAGGTGCATAAATTCCACCAAAGAAATCTCCATGAATACGATTATTATGCAACCTACATGCAATAATGGCTCCCAAGTTATAATGCTTATCTCCTAATACAGCACTCCTGAGAACACTGAGATCAGGGACACACATGTGACATGCTTCATCCTTACCATTGATGCACCTACCTATGAAGAGAGCAAAATAATGTATAGCAGGAAAATGAATGCTCCCTATGGTAGCTGGTGTTATATCTCTAGACTCCCCCACAGTTATACTAGGAAGAAAATCTCTAAATTCAGATTTGCGAGGTTCACTAACATCACCCCACTATGGAAGTTTACAAGCAGTGGTAAAATCTTCTAAGTCCATTGTATAAGATTTATCATAAAGATCAAACAGGACAATGTGAGAATTACGTGAAGATGAAAATTTGAACCTTCTCACAAAGGAATCAGTAAGGTGATAGTATTGGCGACACTTATCTGCCTCGAAGCTTTCAAGGTCAGCATTATGCACATATGCATCAAATTCCTCTTTAATTCCTGCTCGGATCATGAAATCCTCTGACGGCCATTCACAAGGCCGCACTTGAGCGTCTCTTGGTGGTTCCTCGTCCGCATCGCGTATTGTGGGCCTGGGTCCTTGCTTCCTTGAAGAACCACCTTGGTACATTTTCCTAAACATATTTCTTCCTTCGAAAAATTTCTGAAATTTGTAGTAACTTCAAAATAAAAGTGAACCAAACTCAATAATATTGACAGCAACTACTCCTACAAATGCCTAGAAGCTATATCATGCATTAAAACTACTTTTGACCATATAAATTTGACATGCAAGCTCAAGAACAGTGTCACCTAAGTAGCAAAAATTTGCAATGAATAAAGCACTAGAACAAAAACTAATTGGACCATTGGAGGGGTCACATACCAAGGAACAATCCCCTAAAGCACTTTTGTGAATGGAGCTTTGAGCAAGGAGATCGAAAATGGCAGCAAGATAAGCTTGGACTCGGGTTTGAGCTGGCTAGTGATTTTTGTGGGAGGAAGAAGGAGTGTGTGGTAGCTGGAATAAGTGGATGGGAGCCATCATGCGCCCACGAGGCAGGGGGCGCGCCCTGGACCCTCGTGGCCAGGTGCTTGCTCCCCCTGCTTTGTTCTCAGTGCCAGATATTCTCAAATATTCTACAAATAATCATATTTAAATTTCAGGGCATTTGGAGAACTTTTATTTTCGGGGTATTTTTTATTGCATTGATAATTCAGAAAACAGACAGAAATTACTATTTTTGCTTTATTTAATATAAATAACAGAAAGTAAAAAGAGGGTACAGAGAGTTGTGTTTTCTAAATTCATCCATCTCATGCTCATCAAAAGGAATCCACTAACAAGGTTGATCAGGTCTTGTTAACAAACTCATTTCAAATAACACTAGGTTACCTCAATGGGGATATGCATGTCCCCAACAATAAGAATATCATATTTCTTCTTGATAGTAGGAAGAGAAAATTCAAAACCTCCAATAGAATTGATACTATGGACTTGAGGTTGTTTCCTCGGAAAGTGTACCGTATGCTCATTACCATTAACATGAAAAGTGACATTGCCTTTGGTGCAATCAATAACAGCCCCTGCAGTATTCAAAAAGGGTCTTTCAAGAATAATAGACATACTATTGTCCTCAGGAATATCAAGAATAACAAAGTCCGTTAAAATAGTAACGTTTGCAACCACAACAAGCACATCCTCACAAATACCGACATGTATAGCAGTTGATATATCAACCATTTGCAAAGATATTTCAGTAGGTGTCAATTTATTCAAATCAAGTCTACGATATAAAGAGAGAGGCATAACACTAACACCGGCTCCAAGATCACATAAAGCAGTTTTAACATAGTTTCTTTTAATGGAGCATGCTATAGTTGGTACTCCTGGATATCCAAGTTTCTTTGGTATTCCACCCTTAAAAGTATAATTAGCAAGCATGGTGGAAATTTCAGCTTCTGGTATCTTTCTCTTATTAGTAACTATTTCCTTCATATATTTAGCATAAGGATTCATTTTAAGCATATCAGTCAAACGCATACGCAAAAAGATAGGTCTAATCATTTCAGCAAAGCGCTCAAAATCCTCATCATCCTTTTTTCTTGGATGGTTTAGGAGGAAAAGGCATGGGTTTCTGAACCCATGGTTCTCTTTCCTTACCGTGCTTCCTAGCAACAAAGTCTCTCTTATCATAATGTTGATTCTTTGATTGTGGGTCATCAAGATCAACAGCAGGTTCAATCTCTACATCATTATCATTACTAGGTTGAGCATCAACATGAACATCATCATTAACATTATCACTAGGTTCATGTTCATTACCAGCTTGTGTTTCAGCATCAGAAATAGAAATATCATTGGGATTCTCAGGTATGTCTACAACAGCTTCACTAGAAGCATGCAAAGTCCTATCATTTTTCTTTTTCTTCCTTTTAGAAGCACTACACTACAAAAAAAGACACATCCGTGACATTTTGGGCCGAACGAATTTTTTTCTGTCATACATATGACACTTCTATGACGATAATTGTGACAAAAACTGGTATCATCATAGATGTGGTGGGCTCGTACTTCTATGACAAAAAATCATGACAGAAAATGGGCTTTTCGTCCTGGGAGGGCCGGAGACGCAGCTGCATGACATTCTTTGGGCCGTCCATGACGAAAAAACCGTGGTAGAAGCGAGGGCGAGGAAAATTTTGGGGAGTTCCCGGTTACGGTGGGAGGTCGGCGGCCGAGCGATGCGCGTATCTCTCGTACACGTACGTGCGTGTGTGCGAGGCGTTGACTCTAACTGAACCGAGCGAGGCGTTGGGCTCTAACTGAACCCGAGCGATTGCACTGCAGGCTATGCATTACTGAACCCGAGCGATCGATCGATGGCTGTTAACTGAACCCAATCGAGTGATTCCTTCGCTACTGCTGCTAACTGAAGCCGGTCGATTGGATGAACAGTGAGCGTTGCGGGGGGGAGGGGGGGTTGGATGAATAGTGAGCAGTGGCGTTGCCTTTGGATGAACAGGACCCCGTGGTGTGGTGGAGGGCTGGATGAACAGTAGACGATGGAGGGGTGCCTGTGGAGGGGTGGTTGAATAGGACCCGTGGTGTGGAGGGCTAGATGAATAGTAAATGGTGGAGGGGTGGTTGAACAGTAGCCGTTGAGTAGCGCGCGGTGGAGGCTGGATGAACATGAGCCCATGGAGGCTGGAGGAGGTCGACAGTAGCCCGTGGAGGCTGGAGGAGGTCGATGGTGGAGATGAATAGTATCCCGTGGAGTCCCGTTTTGCGGCACGCCACACCCCTCCCGATGAACAGGACCCCCGTTTCGACCGTAGGAGGTCCGTTTCGTCTGTTTTGCGGTACGCCACACCCCTCCCAATCAAAAGGACCCCCGTTTCGACCGTAGGAAGTCCGTTTCCTCCGTTTTGCGGTATGCCACACCCCTCCCGATCAACATGACCCCTGTTTCAACCGTAGGAGGTCTGTTTCCTCCGTTTTGCGGTACACCAGGCCTTGTTTCCATCGCCTGTTCCGTCCAAGCCCTCCCGATGAACACGACCACGCATTCTATTCCGACCCAGCCGGTTGGCTCCCATGCGTTCCGTTGCCTCCCGATGAACACGACGCATTCTGTTGCCTCCCCATGAACACGACGCATTCCGTTGCCTCCCCATGAACACGACACATTCCGTTGCCTCCCCATGAACACGACGACGACACTGTTTCTCCGTTCCGACCCAGCCATGTACACAAGCCCTGGCCGTACGTATGCGCGGGTAGGCATTCGAGACCCCGCCCGTATGTACACATACGTGGCCGTATTTTTTTTCTTGCACCCTGGCCGCTGTACGTCCGTGTACATGCTACGTGCGCGCCTCTACTACGACACGTGCGCGCCTCTACATCGACCAGTATGAATGTAAATGTTCGCGACTAGAATGACAACGCTACGTACGCTTCGACCAGGTGGGTCCCGACTGTCAGGCACTTCCTTGCCTGCGAAGATGTAGCTAGTGGGTCCCAGCAGTCAGGGGGTGAATCATTTTTTTGCCCGGATGCACTTCCTTGCATGCGAAGATGTAGCTGGTGGTTCCCAGCAGTCAGGGGGAAATGTTTTTTTTTCGCGAAATATAGTGGCCCGCCCGGTGGGTCCTCGCTGTCAGGTGGAGGAATCATTATTTTCCGCGTAATAAGGAGGCACTTCCTTGCTGCGGCCGTGGAACCAGCTGTCAGCCTCTCCACGTACAGTCCACGTCCGATGGAAGTCGTTCCTTGACCACGTTGACCACACCGCGCCGAGAGCACCAGAGCGGTGGACGACGGCGAGGCCTAGGAAGGGGACGACGGGGAGCCTGGGAAGACGCGGTAGTGGAAGCCCGTGCAGAGAGGAGTACGAGGGTTCACTGGTTCGGCTGTGGTGTGAGGCTGCCGTCGCCACAGGGCCTGGCTAGCGGTGGGAATAGTAGGGGGCTGTGAGGCCTCCGCGGCAGCACAACCGGCCATGGGAGGCAGGAGCATGCAGCACGACCGGCACTGCTTTCAGCGGCTGGAGCAAAAGAAGACCAGAGGTTGAAGAAGCACGACGGCCGTTGGATGGACATCGTACGGTCACTGCAGCTAGAATCGTTTATATTGACTAAGTTGACAAAGCCCTTGGTACATCAACTTAGTAGGCCCACGGGTCAGCTTCCGAAACGGTGTGCCCCATATGTCAGGGGGAGGAATCATTTTTTGGGCGGCTGAAGCTAGAATATCCGAGAATGAAGAAGAAGCACGGCATCCGTTGGATGGACATCCAACGGCCACTGCTACTAGAATCGTGTGTTGACTATAAGTTGACAAAGCCTTGCATACGCGTCAACTCTGTTTTTTTAGGGGACGCGTCAACTTAGTAAGGCCAGAAGTGTGTGGCAGAGAACTTATAGCCCATTTGAGATTTGTAAGAATGTGTGGCTCATTTTTGAATTCTAATGGAATTTACTACAACCCATTTACAGTTTGTTAAAAGTACATCCCATTTCAACCAACCGTTCAAAACAGAATTCAATAAAATTTCCCACATTTGGATGGGATCCGAAATATTTTTATCCCGAAATTTCTAGTTAGATTAAATACAATTTCAATATAAATTTATATTACGTAAAAATACAATGAAACATTGCGCTCGCAACAATTAATGAAATTAAAATTTTCAATATCCAAAAATAATATTTTATAAAGTAATCACGTGTTTGGTGCATTTTCTTATAGTTACTGCCAGTTTTTATAATTGCATCCCATTTATTATTTCTTAAAGCCCATTTTCTTGTTAAGCCTAATGCATCCCTCCTAGGAAAGATTTGCAGCCCAGCGGGGCGGAGAATAACAACTTGACCTTGCCTGGGTATTCCTAAAAAAAGTATAGCTAGGCTAGCCATTTTCAACTTGAAAAAAAATTAATATCTGGGCTGGATATCTGGCCTGGGCTAGACGGGCCACAGCCCGCCCAGTTAATACCTGTAGCGATGTTTTCGTTGTTGTTCAGAGGAGAAAAATTAATATCTGGGCTAAATATCGAAAAACTCTGCAGTGCTCACACCTCAAAAACACAAATACTGCTCAAGCTGCTTGGTCCCAGCTGTCGGCCGCTTCTTGTGCAATTCTCTCATTTATTGACTACTACATAGGTTGACAATGGTGTGGAACCATGATGTCAGGAAACTAGGAGGAAGCAAAATAAATTATAGTTATATATATATATATAATAAGGAGGCACTTGCGTACGTGAGGCTATGGACCTGGTGGGTCCCCATTGTCATCCTCTCCAAGTAAAGTCATCTCCTCGCCCGCGCGCGCTTTCCACCCAAAACAGTCAGCGCCACCCTCCCCACTTCCCGGTGCAGGCGATCGCTCCGCCTTCAAACGACACAAGTGCCGTCTGTCCGTCCATCTGCCTCCCACATTAATGACGGTTGCCGAGGCGGCTGCTCCGGCGCCACACGTCCGTCCCTCCGCCCGCCCACCATTGCTATATAAACTGCTGCGTCGGTCATAGCCGCAGTCATCCGCATCCGTTCCATTTCTCTTGTCCACACCACTACTGCCCACCATGGCTTCCTCGCGCTCCAGCGCTCCTCGGGACGGGCGGACGAAGGACCACAAGGAGATGGCAGCCATTGCTGCCGACCGGCTGGCCGGCAGGCAGCCGGAGGACGCCGACGTCCCAATGGAGAACATGGTAGTCGACGATCCGGCACCAACCCCCTCCTCCGCGCCATCCTCGCCGGTGCATTGCACCATGACCATCGGCGAGGCCCGTGCCCAATATATGGAAATGGTGAGGCAGATGCGTGAGGAGCAGTTCCTACAACCACCATCTTCTCGACGAGCACCTGCAGGCGGAGGAGTAGATCACCGTGGAGCGGGCGGAGCAGGAGGCGCTACTCGACTCGTACCGCTCCGCCCGCAAGGTCCGCCTCGAGCGCTGGCGGTACCGCATGCAGGTGGCGGAGGCTGCGGCCGCCTACAAAGAGGCTAGCAAAGAGGGCGATGAAGCGGGCGAGGCGCTATTTGGCGAGACCGAGGACGAGGCAGAGGACAATGCCAGCTCCGACGAGTCCCCGCTCCGCTGGCGTCGACGAGGCCCTGCTCCGCCGAGGCCCCGCGGCGCCAACAATGAGGCAGAGGACACCGCCGGCTCCGCCGAGGCCCCGCCCTGCCAACAGCGAGGCAGAGGACATCGTCGGCTCCGCCGAGGCCCCGCCCCGCTGCCAACGAGGCCGCACCACACAGAAAACGAGGAAGAGTAGAACACGGTAGGTCGCCGCCGCTCGGGTCCAAGTAAGGCCACCGCTGCTACCCTCCGGTTGAAGCCAAGCTAGGCGGGTTGTCCATTGACGGCCGGTTAGCTTCTTGGCGGCAACGTGGAGTCAGAGAGCTGCGCTGGAGAAGAACGCTGCTTCTACTTAACTGCTGGTGCAGTTGGCTGACTGACACGTGGGCCCAACAAGCCACATGTCAATTACGCACCTGCACCTGCAGTTAAGTCACTGAAGCTTCTGTTCGGCTCAATGGGACACACGTGGGTAGCTTCGATTAATTAATTATACCTCCAGCGCACCCCTTTTTAGTTGAAGAATGTATGAAATGTAATGAAATCCGGCATGTTTATATGAAATCTGACCGTGTATGAATGAATTTATTTCGATTAGTTCGAATTCCTGTATCACTAGCATTGGATGAACATGCAAAACAATACGTACTAGCATTATTCCCAGGGTGATCACCTCGTTTGCAGTAGTTTCACATGTACTCCCTCCGGTCCTTTCTAGTCTGCATACAAGTTTTGTCTGCAGTCAAAGTATCTCTACTTTGACCAATCTTATACAAAAAAGTATGCACTTTCACAATGTGCGAAGTAAAAAGGAACAGAAGGAGTACAAAGAGTTTGAGCAGCTTTTTAGCATTTCTGTACATTTCAATCAAAACACACAGGCCTGGAAATTCATAGAGAACATTCAAAACAATCGATGGTTATGCATCTCAGCGACTCACATATCAGAGGAAATATTTACTTCACAACTAAAGAATAAAGAAAAAATTGATCGACCCTGCTGACAGCAAAGGGCGTCCCATTTGAAAATATCAAACGCATGTCTTGCTAAAATCAATGAGCAAAAATTGACAAGGTTGTCAAAATATCAAATGCCTACGATTGTGGAATGGGCAGGGTTTGCCATCAGTTCGGACATTGACATGGCACCTCGTGCTAAATAAACCAGCTGTTTTTTTTGTGCAGTTCCACCAAAATCAACCAAATTCGCGCGTAGCTTGTATGATTTCGCCCTTATATGTTGCAACGCCTTGAACTTATCGGCACCTCCTTTCTTGTGGTGGAAATGAATGATTCGATGTATTCATGTACATTTTGTGCAGTTCCCATTGAAATCAAGCCGAGCACTCCTGTTTGCACAAATACAAAAAAGTGATTAGTATAAAGCAAACTGTACTATGAATTGACAGTTTCAACAGGCACATACATGGTCCATGTAGAGCACACTTTCAGAAAAATGGAACTCACCAGAAAGAATCCTAGAACAACATTGTACTCGCGCATCACAGCAAAAAATGGAGATTTGTTAGTCCTTCTGAGCTGAAGTTAGTTTGGTCTTGTGGGGAGTAATGTAACCATCCTTCAACCGCTCCTTCTGATGAGAAGATAGACAGGGCTTCTTCATCCTAGCATAATCGGAACTAGTCACTTCACGTACTCCATGTTCTTCTTCAGAGGAAGATGATCCTGTTGTGCAAAGACAAGAGGACTACTAAATGCTAGCATCCCTGTTTGCTCAAAAAAAGGAAAGGAAATATTTAAAACAGCACAGATGAAGCACTTCTCAAGGACAATACCACTTTTTCATGACAGTATCTAAAATAGTAGCACAACACCAATAGAGATGACAAAGCTCAATCATATGGATGAAATCAGTGGGCGAGTACCAACCTTTGTCAGGAGGCTTATTGTGTAGAGCATACCGATGAAGCACTTCTCCGGAACCATCTGTTGCTATCTACGGTGGTGGACATGCTTACTATATACTCCTCGATTAGTTTAATGTTTCCAACATCTTCTTGTGCAGTTCCACTAAAATATATGGTATCTTCAAAGAAGATCCCTGTTTGCACAAGTTGAGATAATTACATATTACATTAAGAGTGGCATCAAATCAGTGGCAAAACAATTGCTCGTTCCAGCCATAGCAATAAATTAAGATGCAAAACTATATCATTACTTGTGTCATCACAGTTCCAGTGCTTCATTACAGCACCGGGAGTTGATTTTTGTTTTTCTTCCGCTTGTTCTTCCCCTTCATCACTTGGTTCAATAACAGACAAGCTTCACCTTCAATGTAAGATTTGGCATGTCAATTAGGGAGCACAAGTATAGTACTAAACTTAATTTTCTGATGAAAGTGGCAAAATACAGGCCAACAGTTGTGAAATATCCTTATCTTACCTCAATGGGATATTACGGTGCACATACAGATTGGAAGTCTTGTCTCCATTTGTGCAGTTCACTAAAATCAAGCAACATTATTGTACAAGTAGCACAACATATGAAAGCACACTGCAGAATCATGTGAAAGAAGGCTAGTACTGACCTCTCATGATGCGGAATTCAAACAACTCACAAGAAGAAGATCTGAACCAAATTCGCCTTAACGGATAGGAAGTAAGATCTCCTCTTGTGCAGTTCCACTAAGATCAAGCAATCAAGCAACGTTGTCGGTGTGACATTTTGGTTGAACTGCACAAAACACTCTTAAAACAAAAGTGTTTTGTGCAGTGCAACAAAAGGTCACAATGGCAACGAGGTGAAGTAGATAACCCTGTTTACACAGAGGTGCAAAGGAAACAATTAGTGGTCAATAACGGTGGATGACACAGAAGCCAACAAAAAGAAGCATCTACCTTATCTAAATGGGAAAGAAAGCAAGACAGTAGCATTTCTCAAACGGTGGCATTGATTAATATTAACATAGAGATTATATTAACAATAAAATTCGTTAAACATGTAATTTGCTTTTAACTGTGGCATTGCATCAATTTTCCAGCGGCATTATTAGAGGGTGTTTGTTTACAGGGACATTTTGGTGTAGGGACTAAAAAAACTCCGTGTCAGTCCCATCTAAACCAAACAGGAGGGACTTTTAGGGACTAAAAGTGGGCATTTGGGACTAAAGAAAGAAGACCCCGAGGGAGTCTTTTTGGGACTTTTTCCAACAGTTGCCCCTGCCACGCATCGCACCTTGTCTCTATTAGTTCATTACTAGGGGTAACATGGTCTTTTAGCATGTCATTTAATAACCTCTAGTCCATGTTTAGTCCCTGGAACCAAGCAGGTAGGGACTAGGGAGTTTTTAACCAAACAGGGCCTTAGATTAACAACAGCTAATGAGTTGCACGGGACAGTGGACGCACCAGCACCATGTGCATCTACCGATGTACTGTGGTCATGCACAGTCTGTTGCAACAAAGAACAAACAACCAAGGAGCATATTTGTGTTGGTCCCAGTTTTGTTATCTTTAGACACCTTTCCCTATGTGAGCGCAGCAAATCTAGTCCTGCTCAAACTCTACAGCCTTGTCCCTTCCTTTCCTTTTTGAACTAGTACTTTCGCCCCTTCCTTTCCTCTTTGAACCACGTCCTAGATTTATGCGATACAACTTTCCCCACTACTTTCCCCCATTCCTTTCCTCTTTGAACCACGTCCTAGATTTATGCGATACAACTTTCCCCACTACTTTCCCCCATTCCTTTCCTCTTTGAACCACGTCCTAGATTCATGCTATACAACTTTCCCCCTTCATTTCCTCTTTGAACAACGTCCTAGATTCATGCTATATACAACTTTTCCCACTACTTTCCCCCACTCCTTTCCTCTTTGAACCACGTCCTAGATTCATGGTATACATGCAGCTAGAGCAATGCATGTGGAGTAAGTAAATTATACCTTAAGGTTCTTTTGGCGTGGTTCGGTGGGCGACGGGACTGCGGCGAAGAAGCAGGGGTTGGAGGCCCTCCCGCGCCACCGCTGGGTGGAAAGTGAACAGCAGCGCCGGTAGTCCCTCGCCGACGGCGACATCGTTAAGCCTCCTTCCCTTCCCGACGGGCGGATCCTGTCGGCTCTTTGAGCAGCAGTGAGGGGAGAGAGAGGCCAACGAAGTCTTGTTTAGATCTAGAGAGGGCGAGAGAGTGTGAAGAGAGCAACAACTCCCTCCGTTCCAAATTACTCATCGAAGAAATGGATGTATCTAGAACTAAAATACATCTAGATACATCCATACCTGTGAAAAGTAATTCAGAACGGAGGGAGAGGGCGAGAGAGTGTGAAGAGAGCAACTACAAGCGCTGAGGCTCCAGCGCGTATATATATACTGGAGAGAGTGTGTGAAGCGTGCACACCCTAGAAAACATTTTGACCAGTCAAAGAATCCTCCTGGCACAAATTATGCTCAAGTGTAGTTATCGAACCCGAGACCTCAAGTTAGAAGGTGCAACGGGACCAAGGTGCGGGCGCGCGTGTGTGTTTAACAACATGTGTGTGTTAGAGAGAGCGACAGATCGACCTACTCCTACAGATAGATGTTGTGTAGTGTACAATTTTAGCCGCGAGAGTCGGTGCATCCTCTCGTTTCCGGGCATGTCTGGTAGGGACATGCGGACAGCTGCCACGCCCGCTCCTGACCAGCCCGGCCCACCCAAAGCCCCTCCATCGCCCGCGCGCGCTTCCCGCCCAAAACTGTCAGCGCCGCTCCAAAGAATCAGTGCCGCATTCATGCCCGGGCAGAGCGGATGCGACCTCTCACTGGCGCAAGAGTTATGGTTACTGCTGGTCTATGTGATTTGACGGCTCATTGGTCTTTATTACTGAGGTGGTAGGATTGCTAGATGTCCCACACTTCCGGCGAAAGGAGGTACTACTACCAGATTACAATTTTCTCCATTCTTACAGCGGAGGCATGCAAGAGCAGTAAAAACACGCAGGCTCAGTGATTACATGGCCCACCTCACACTATCACCATGCGACACCTAACTCTTTACATAGTACTCCCTCCGTTCCTAAATATTACTAGATGAGTCCCCGTGCGTTGCCGCGGAACAACGGTATATCTCTCTGCGCAAAATTATCGATTTCATAGAACTAAAAAAACTCTATAACCGCATGACAAATGTGGTAGCCAAACTAAATAAACTCCCATCATCATTTAGATCATCCCACGTAAGGAAAAAAGATCAGCCAACTCCTACTGCATAATGGGATTATATTTTTCTTTTTGACATGTTAATGGGACTTAAAAGCTCACTTACATGCATGCTACCGGTGCATGCTTGCATGCAGACATGTTGATGTGATTTAAAACCCACTCACATGCATGTGCCACGGTATTTCTGCATGCTTGCATGTGGCTTAGTGCGGAGCCTCTCAACGTCTAGATCAGACGGCTATTATGGACTGATTTACTTCATCTAACGGCTACATCAATTTTGATGATGTGGCTCAAGGAGAGGATAGAGAATTCCTAGTAGTGGGGGCTAGCTATTACTAGTAGATAAGTCTTTGTAGAGATTCCACTACATACGGAACAAAATGAATGAATCTACACTTAAAATGCATCTATATACATCCGCATGTGGTTCATGGTGAAATCTCTACAAAGACTTATATTTAGGAACGGGGGAGACGGCGTACTAAGCAAGCTTCTCCTCGTTCTGCGAGTTGACGGGACACATCAAAAGTACTCCAGTGTATAGAGCCTTGCCTCTAAGGTAGGCCCCACATGGTTTGCCTCTTTTTTTAACATAACACGTCAAGTCGCAATTTGTTTGTTCACCCGTGGTAGACGATCCTCCCTCCACCAAGTGGACAACCAGTACACGTGCCAAATTACCACGTGGGCTGCCTTTTTCGTACAGAAATGAGCTCCACAGTGTACCCGCGCGGGTGTGGTTGGGAAAGAGACGGGAGTACGTGCGCCGTGCATGCACCTCTTCTCTTCGTGCACGTCCCCCACCTACGTGGGTGTGTGTGAGAGATACAAACCGCGTTCGTGAGTGTTTTTTGTTTTGGGGTGGGGGTGGGGTGGGGGTTGATTTCGTGAATTATTTGTGGGAATATGTGTCGATGACATCTCAAACAAAATTTTGCATGCAATGTGTGTGAAATGGAGGCCTATCCATATCATACATAGAGGGTCGGGCAATCCACGAGAAGAGAGGGAGGGGTCATAGCTATCGATAGAGTCGAAGAGAGGATCAAGTGGGTGGGTGCGAGATCGATGAAGAGAGCCATCGAAATTGTGTGTGTGTGCAAGTCAAAGATATAGGGCGACTGGCCTAACGGAACGTTAGAGGGCACATGTCAAGTTTGTGTGTGGCAGGGAGACATGACTAGAGCGCTCGATGTATCGGTGTGTGTGGGGGGAGGGGGTGGGGGAGGGGTAGGCAGAGGCCTAACTATAGAGGTAGAACGACTCGTATATGTGTTGAGAAGGAGAGACCCAGCTATGTCTTGAGGGAGATCGGTCGACATCCATACATAACTGAAGGACGGGAAATATGATGGGACAGAGAGAGAGAGGAGAGAGAGAGGGAGGGAGAGGGAGGGAGAGGGGTAGAGTGCTGGATGGGTGATGGAGTTGCTTCTCGAAGATGGTGGGAGAGGCCTACTAGACAAACTGAGGGTGGAACTGCAATGTTATCAATAAGAGTGGGGATGTGTTTCTGTGTGTGCCTGTGCGTGATAGATCTGTCGGGACGCATCCATGGATGATGAAGGGGAACCATGTGTTTGGTAAGCAAACCTAACTAGATCGGTAGATCAATTGTTGTTTGTCGGAGGAAGGGAGAGACACAACTAATGAGGTAGATCGATTGACGTGTGGGTAAAAACGAGTTATAAGGACCTAGCTAGCTATATGTATAGCGAGAGATCGGTCGGTGTACGTCCATTTGTTAGAGGCAAATAAGGCCCAGCGAGACGGATAGACAGAGAGAATGGAGCTAGGAGGTGGTGCGAGAGGCCCAACTACTAGCTAGATACGGGGAGGAGTGTGCGGTTGTGAGATCGATGAAAAGAGGGGCGAGAGTTTACACGTGTGTCTGACCGTATGAGAGACACGAGGCAAGGACACATAAAGGAGGAGATTGAAGGTGTGTGTGTATGTTGTAGGCAGGCATCGCTGGAGAGGTTTATCGATCGGTGTGTGTCGGAAAGGAGTTGTGGAGACTCTGGGAGAACGACCTAAAGAAAAAAATGAATGTGCCCGGTGTATAGAATGCCGAGGGAGGGGGAGGGCGAGGAGGGCGTGTGCATGCACGAGAGAAAGTTAGTGGTAGCTACAAAGGTTAGAGGATTGTGTGGGTGTAAGAGACTAACAAAGATCATAATTTGATATGAAAGCGGATTCATATATTTGAATAGGAGATCATAGTGTTTTAAACATTGCATGCATGAATATAGCGGTGATACACGTGTTGTGCACATGTTATACCATAATGTGATAATGCATGGCGTTTGCAACTCACAGCTAAATGCCGAACAATCTAAACCATACTATACATCAAACAATCTCACATTTTATTTGAATTTGTGATAATGTGTGGCGTTTGCAGCTTACAACTAAATATCGAACAATCTAAACAATACTATATATCGAACATTCTCACATTTTATTTGAATTTGTGGTAATGTGTGGTGTTTGCAACTCACATCTAAATACTTGTAGGCGTAGGGGGCGGGGCACCATACATAATGTGATAAACACATTATACATATGAGACATGGTTTAGATTATGAAGATCTAGCTAGAGCTAGAAATGTAATGTGACTTGAAATCAAAATAAAGTGGATTCAAAAAATCTAGTTCGAGTTCATATAGTACACATAGTTCATATGTAACTCGAGACTAATCATGTGGTGTGCTGTGAAGATAATACACAAACGATGGTTTAACTTGACAATAATGATGATTGTAGATCTTATTAAAACAGAGAAACGAATTCAAATGCTTTGACTTCACAACAATCATTACTGTAGATCTTATTCAAATAGAGAAACGAATTCAAATTTAGTTCATATTGAAGCGGTAGTATATACGTTTGGAATGCACTAAAACGTTCATTTGAGTAGTAGGTTGCATGCATTATACACGTAGCGAAATATTTTAATTGAACATAACATGAATTCAAAGTTTTGAATGACATTTGTAGTGCGCATTGATTTGGTACAGTACACGTTAGGCTTGTCCGGAAATTTCAACCCGCGCCTTGTTAGCCCGAAATATTTAAGATATATCTTTGTCTCGTTGTGCTCCGACAACTCCCTCCATCTCAACCCGCGCCTTGCTATTCCGAAATTACAACGCGCGCGAAAACTCCCACCTCCTGTGAAATCCCGACACGCGAAATGCCCGTGGTACCCCTGAACCGAAAGAACCGCCTCAAATCGGTGGGGGTACTTTCGTAACTTACCCCACATTTTGGACAAGCGCGTCTCTAAGCCATGGTTCCCCACTGCCATCCCATCCGCCCACCCATTCGTACACCGAGGCCGCGAAAACCCGCGACGAAACCCCACACCCTGCTCCGTCCGCCACCCAGCCGAAGCCTCTTCCCCGACGATGTCGTCCACAGCAACACCTCGACGTCCCTCATCCACCGTACCGGATGAGGATCCGTCGTAGATCTCATCGTCCCGCTGGTTCAGTCACCCCATCCTCCACCTCCAAGGAGCTGCCCCGACGTTCCCCTCGTCTTTCGCGCCACCTCCATTCCCACACCGTCGTCTTCACCTGCACCACCGGAAGAGCATCATCATCACCGTTTCCTCGGATGAAGTTGCGGCCTAATCGGCGCCACCAAAGAGGTTGTACACTAATCACCACATTTTCTTCTTGATTCGATCTCACGGTGCTGCCGACGCTCGGTCCCGAGCTGACACGGCGCGACTCCATCCACGACAGCATCGCCGGCCACTTCCTCCACGGCGTCGCTCCCTCGGAGGCGACGTCCACATCAGTAGGAGCTGCTGCTGCTTTAGCTCTCACTCGCGCTACTGCTCTGCTCTTGCTCTCGGTCCCTTGCCTGGTTTGTTGTTGCTATTGCTCTTGCTCTTGCTCTTGCTCTTGCTTGCGATGCTGCTCCGATTTAGCTACACTTTAGTCGACTGAATCAACTTTTGGGTCAGTCGATTTTCAGGGGGTGGGGGGGGGGGCTCGCCGGGGTGAAGGAAGAACCAGCCGCAGCGGGGAGGGGTGCTCGCCAGAGAGGTACCCCACTATCTATTTTAGGGTTCAGGATGGGGGCAGTGGTCGCCGGCGGTGGCGGGGCAGTGGCGTGGGGATCGCCGGAGAAAAAGCTCGGCACGGGGGGGGGGGGGGGGGCTAGAGGGATGGCGGGGCGGTGGCGGACCGGCGGTGGGGAGTGTTTTGGGGCGGGCGGGGCGGCGCACCGCCGGCCGCGGGCGGCGGGGGGCTGCTGTTTGGCCGGTGGTGGCTGGTGGCTCAGGGGGTGGAGGTTGAAGATAAACCGCAGGCCCTTGATTTCGTATCCAACGACTGCAAAATCGACTGACCAGAGATGAAAAAGTCAGTCGACTGACGTGTAGCCTCACCTTGCTAGTGTGTTCAGTTTCGACAGCAAAATTCAGTTTTGACAGCAAATTCAGTTTCGACAGTTAAGTTCAGTTTCGACAGTTAAGTTCAGTTTCGACAGTTAAGTTCAGAGATGAGCGGCTGATGTATTTTACATCTAGCACTTTGTGGTTATGTATTTTACGTCATGTATTGGAGATGCTATTAGAATTCCACTCAGGTTAACGTTGTTCGTTGTCTCTCTTGTCCTGCTTCAGCCTCGGCGTCGTACAACTCACCGGAGCTGCTCCAACGATGAAACCCTCCATCACAGTGGAGCAGTACCTCGGGCTCCATCTCCAGATGCCTAAAATCTTCTTCCCCTCCTCCGACAGCAAAGTCAGCCGGAGCATCCTCACCGGCCAACCCAATCACGCTGAGATCGACATGGCTTCGCCAAAGAGGTTGTACACTTGTTGCATCTCTTTTTTACTCTACATGTTATATATATTGTCCACTGAGCACACGGATTTGTTCCTTTAGTGTCTCCTTGAAAGAAAAAACGTAGGAATTTTAATTTTCACTTGTCCTCCTTTTCAAATTCCTATTCATAGCATAATAGCATTATAACTGTACATTTTCTTGTGGTTTGACTTAATCTCACCATGCTTCTTTGCATCCTGTGATCTTTCAATTGTTGTGAATCAAACACCCAGATTGGCAGAAATCCCGTGTTTTTAAATTCTCAGTTTTGCACGTGCATTCCTATCCTATTCCTGTCTATTTCCTATCCCTGCATTATTGAAATCCTCCAATTCAAATGAGCCCTTACAGAATTACTTCTCTTACAGATAGTTGTCAAAGAAAACCTTGCGTGGTTTTTCCCGCTCCTGCTGCGCCATCGTCCACCCCAGCTCAGCTGCTCCAACGACAGAAGGGTCCAGCACAGCAGGGATCCGGCCTCCAGACTGTCGTTCACCACCTCAGATCTTCTTCCCCGCCGCTGACAGCCATGAAAACCGCATTACCATCATCAACCGAGCAGATGACCTCGAGGACTACATGGGTCCGCAAGAGAGGTCGCACTCTTTCGTGTCTGCTTACGTTATGCATCGCTTAATATTACATGCTACTTTATCGTCCTGTTCACCAATTAGACTCTGAGTCAGCTCCAAACTAATGGTCAAACTTGAGTTTTTAAATGGTTGTGGGGTACATATCGGGGCCGCTATCAATAGTATCTATCTACTATCTGGTTAATCTCCGGTGTCTACTATGGGTTTCATGTTGGGTGGGAAACAAACAGTAAAGAAGCCATTATCTGTATTTTTTAACTGAAGCCATTATCTGCCTGCTATTATTGGTTTTGGGTCTATCCACAGGTTGCTACCATCACTCTGGATTTCTGCATGCACTCCTTACATAATCTCACTATGTTTTATTCCTATGCATGACAGTTATTGTAAACAATGGAACTGAACATGTAGAGCAAAAGAGACGAGCCTTGCGTGGCAATAAAATTTCATGCAGACGTCGCTCCATGGTAGGCGCAAAGGCAGCCCCCCTCCATGCATTTCGGATTGTAATCGAGAGGAAGATATCTGTTCTGAGAGGGATTCAGAAGGAGAAGACAACTCCTATTTACCCCCTGAGGTCTTCGCTCTAACTTGGCATGCTGATGTTGGTTATATCATGCATATGGTGTCTTGCATTGCTTACTTTATACATCAAATATGTCATCTGCTTAGTTTAGACATCCTTTGTGCGAATGCCATCTGTTTAGTTTATTCATCGTTTATGTGAATTATGCAACGCCATCTTGTTTAGCCAGGCATCATATATGTGAATTTTGCAATGCCATCCTGCTTAGCACGTCATCTTATATGTAAATTATATCAGGCCATCCTTTTTTCGTTACATATTACATTTGTCAACAATGTTAGTACATTCAACTGCTCTTCGTGTGCATCAGCCATTTGACACGGTGATGGCAAATTCTGGAGTGAAAACAAGGTCTTCAGAGCAGACTATGCTATCTGACGAAGCGCATATCTCGCTGGTTACGGATAGCTCCTCAGAGGAGGATTCAGAGACAGATGACCAGTCCTATCCCCCCCCCGAGGTGTATGCTCTAACTTGGCAGGGTTATGTTGCTCATATTGTGCATATGGTGTCTCGCATTGCTATGTCATTTGATTAGTTTAGACATGCTTTGTGTGAATGCCACCTGTTCAGTGTCTAATTACCATATATGTGAATTATGCATTGCCATCTTGTTGCAAGACATTATATATGTGAATTATACAATGCTATCTTGTTGCAAAGGCATTATATATGTGAATTATGCAATGCCATGCTGTTTAGCCAATCATCATGTATGTGAATTATATCATGCTATCATTTTTTTGTATTACGTGTTCCATTTGTCGACAACGTTTGTATATTCAACTACTCTTCCTGTGCATCAGCCATTTGAAGCGGTGATGGAAGTATCTGGAGTGAAAACAAGGTATTCAGAGCAGACAATGCTACCTGCTGAAGCAGACATCTTGCTGGTTACAGAGAGCTCCTCAGAGGAGGATTCAGAGACTGATGACCAGTCCTATTTCCCCCCTGAGGTCTATGCTCAAACTTGGCAGGGTTATATTACCCATGTCATGCATGTTGTCTTGCATTGCTTAGTTTTTACATCATATATGGATTGCCATCTGCTTACTTGCTTACTATATAAATCATATATTTGAATTATATCATGCCATCATGTTTACATAGTACATACACATCATCTATCTGAATTATGGCATGGCAACCCATTTAATAAAGACATCATATAGTTATATCATCTCATCCTGTTTAGTGTTTACAGTCATCATATTTTGAATTATGGCATTCTATCCGTGAATGTATGTGAATTATGGCATGCCAACCTATTTAATAAACACATTATATAGTTATGTCATGTCATCCTGTTTACATAGTCTCATATTTTGAACTATGTCTTTCCATCTTTTTTAGTTAGCCATCATAATGTGAAATTGTGTCATGCTATCCTGTTTAGTTAGCCATCATATATGTGAAATTGTGTCATGCTATCCTGTTTGGTTAGACAACATAAATATGAATTATTTCATGCCCTCTTTTATTCCCCACTATCCATTGCACCTGTCTATCATACAATGTCTATACTTTCAATTACTTTTCTTGTTTATCAGCCATTTGAATTGGAGAGCGTGATGGCAGTATCTAAGGGAGTAACAACACGGTCTTCAGAAAAGATAGTGCTACCAGTTGATGCAGATAGAACCACGGTTGTACTTGCCCAAGGACCAGATCCACCACACATAACCCAGACTCTCGCAGATTGTACCCCTACCCAGTTGGACAGAGAACCAGCTACACCCCTTCTAACCCCAACCCCGGCAGATAGTAACCCAGTTCCAGTTGACACAGCACCGTCTCCACCACAGAGCACCCAAACACGAGCAGTTAGTAAGGGAACTGCAGTGCCCAAAGCACGAGGACCACCACTCCGAATCCCAACTCAACGCTTAAAGGAGAAGAAGATTTGTTCTCAGGTCAGGTTCTGTAGCTATGGTTCATACTCCTTTGCTCTTGCATTACTGTATTTACTCATACCAACTATTTTCAAATTTGAAGGATGGAATTGAAACTCCAATGGCGCAACAGGTATGTTTTAAACCTGTTTCTTTAACTGGTTTGCTGTTGTAACCTGCTCTATGTTGATTTCAGTTTCAATTGAATAAACAGTTATGTTCTCATGTCATGCACATTACAAGTGTTGTTATTGCTCTATAGTTACCCACACTTATATTCTGTCTATTCTGCTTTGTCTTGAACAAATATTATTTGAACTGTGTCTCTATCTTGATTTGGCAACAAAAACTAGAATGATATAGACCATAAAGTGACCATGGTACATAGATATATGTTTGTTTCATGCTGTTATCCTGTCCACTTTACTACTGAACTCATTTACCAAAATGAGTTTCATATACAACATGGTAAACATGTGATGTGTCTGCTTGTTTCTCTTTTAGAATGCGGACAAAATATTGGAGAACAGTACCGCGTTATCCAATGGTAAAGGAAGTAATGCAGATAAGGTTCAAGATAGTGAGACATCCCTGTTGGTCTCCAAGAAAGCTGATAAAAACTATCTTGACGACAGTGAGGGAACCCAAAAGTCCTGTCTTGATGTAGTGTTCGAGTTACTGGCCACTACTGCTGGCACAAGCTCTTCGAACTCGCTGCCTGAATCAGTTCGTCTTCTTGAGTCTCAACTTCAAGTTGAAAGACATCGATCAGATGTGCTGCGACAGGAAGCTGAAGGACTGAGGAAGTCCCTGCAGAATTCAGATGCATATTTTCTGGTGCAACAGCAAGCGCTGGAGGATTTAAGCGCCAAACAAGAGAAAGTTAATAAGCTTGCTAAGCATCTTGCCAGCATTATGGGTACCCAGGATATTGTTTCTTGAGATCTTCTGAAGTGGTTTCAGTTCTGGATTTGTTTTGCTGCGGCGTTTATTTGCGCTGGTCGCCAACTTTGACAACCAGTGTATATGATATGCTGCTTTGTTCCCTATATTTGCACTGGTGGCGAACTTTGATGCCCAGTGGATGTAATATGTGTAATAGCCGTGATAGCCTAGCGTTAGTTGCTTGCTTATTTATTTCCTTGTTGTCTTGTTTATTTGTTTGCTTGTAGTCATTGCAGTTCTTTTTCCGCGGTTAGCTAGTGGCTGCAATAACCTATTTTTTAAAACTAGGCCACAATAACCATGGGCTAATATTTACTGTAGTGACACTGGGCCTCCTACTGGCCGTAGAAACAGTGGGCCTTCTACGGGCCGTAGAAACAATGGGCCTTCTACGGGCCGTAGAAACAATGGGCCTTCTGCGGGCCGTATCATCAATGGGCCTTATACGGGCCGTATGATCGATTGGCCAAACATGGGCCAAACAGACCGCATTATGGCCGTAAACGGGCTAGAGTTGGAATCGTCCGTTCATGGGCCGACCATAACGGGCCATCGTTAATAGGCCGTATTTGATGACGCTATGAAAACGGCCCAACGTATTAACGGACCACAAACGGGTCGACTGTAACCACGGGCTGAATTTGGCCCACAAGCAGAAAATGACAGTAACGGGCCGTAAGTAAACGAATGCTGGAAATGAGCCCAAGAATAAATGGGCTCTGAGAAGGCCGAAAGATAACATGGGCTGGAAACGGCCCAACAGAATAACGGGCCGTTAATGGGTATAAAGTGATACACTGTTCATTACGGGCCAGTTTCACCACGGGCCGTTAATGGGTGTAAAGTGATACACTGTTCATTACGGGCCAGTTTCACCACGGGCCGTTAATAGGCCAAGAGTTACATAGGGCCTCATATGGACCGAAAGACGTCATGGGCCATACATGGGCCAGAAGTGAAAACGGGCTGGAATCATATTGGGTGGCCCAGATGACGCTACTGGGCCTAATTCGGATAGGGCGTAACGGGCCTTGGGTTAGCGGGCTGTAAATGGGCTATATGCGAACAGGCCGTTAACAGGCTTTACATGGGCCGGCCCGCCACCTTTTGACCAAGTCAAACGGGCCGCCCTTTTCACAGGAATGGGCCTCTGTTGGGCCGTGCCACGTGTCGACGTATCATAGGCGCCTTCTGTCCAATGAGTGGATGACATCTGTCCCAACGATGAGCCGACACGTGTTTCCTCCAGCCAATGATGATTTTACACGTGGAAAATCCCCATTGGTCGGGGCTGTTAACGGGTTATCGGATCCAAAACCCGACCCGATAGCTTCACGTCGTTCCGTTACGGTGGATGCCACATGTCGGTCACCCTTGATGAAAGCACTTCTGTGACGCGGGATTTATCATCATGGAAGTGGACACTTCCGTGATGATAATTTTGGTAATGTCATGGAACACTTCTACGACAGCACAGGTATGACTATCTTGATTCTGTCATAAAATCGTCATGGATGTACATGCATGACAGAAAATGTGACCTACTGTGACAAACACGTATCATCACGGAAGTGTATTTTTTTGTAGTGCTAGGTGCATCTACATTAGTTCTCTGAGAATCTTGCTCAATTCTCTTAGGGTGGCCCTCAGGATACAAAGGTTCCCGAGTCACCTTACCCCCTCTAGTTGCAACTCTAACAACAAAGTCATTATTCTTACTATTCAATTCATTAAGCAAATCATTCTGAGCTTTAAGTACTTATTCTACTTGAGTGGTAACCATACAAGCATGTTTACTAATAAGTTTAAGTTCACCTTTAACATTGGCCATATAATCACTCAAGTGTTTAGTCATGTAAGCATTATGTTTCAATTGTCTACCAACATAAGCATTAAAGTCTTCTTGTTTAACCATAAAATTATCAAACTCATCTAAGCATTGGCTAGCAAACTTAGCAGGAGCGATTTCAGCTTTATCATGTCTATAGAGAGAATTTACCTTTACTACCTGTCGTGGAATTGTCACGGCAGATGTCCTAGTGTAAGGACTTAGTCGCGAGGCCAACACATCTATGTGGTAGCTTGAAGGGGTTGAGCGGAATCGAGAGACACAACACATAAGACGAGGATTTAGACAGCTTCGGGACCCGGGAAACATCATCCGGTAATAACCCTACATGTTGTTTGTGGCTAGGTCTCATTATGATCATGAGGGAGTCGCCGTCAGCCGGCTCTCCTCTTTGTGTCTAGCCCTATATATTGTTTCTTGTTGCTTGTCCCTCTTTGGGGAGCCCTGCCCCTCCTTATATATGTTGAAGGGGCGGGTTACATGACTAGTCCTAGTAGGATTAGGATTACTCTATTACAAGTGGAGTCCTAGTCTTGCTTCCTTTGTAGGAGAATATTCCGTATGTCTTTCCTCTTAAGCCGGCCCACCATAACATGAGATGGTCTTATGGGCCTTGGGCCTTGTCATCCATCTGAAACATTCGTCGGGTCATAATGAGCTGCCAAGATCGGGCGGGTTACTGCTACGTCTTGAGCTTGCGTTGGTTTTCTCCGAAGAGGAAGGGATGATGCAGCAGAGTAGCGTAAGTATTTCGCTTAGTTTCTGAGAACCAAGGTATCAATCCAGTAGGAGCCCACTCTCAATTCCCTCGTACCTGCACAAAGCGATAGCTAATCGCAACCAACGTGATTAGGGGTTGTCAATCCCTTCACGATCACTTACGAGAGTGAGATCTGATAGATATAATATTTTTGGTATAAAGATGCAAAGTAAAAAGTAAACGCAAAGTAAAAAGCAAAACAAGATTAAAGTGATGGAGATTGATATGATGAGAATAGACCCGGGGGCCATAGGTTTCACTAGTGGCTTCTCTCAAGAGCATAAGTATTCTACGGTGGGTGAAAAAATTACTGTTGAGCAATTGACAGAATTGAGCATAGTTATGATAATATCTAGGCATGATCATGTATATAGGCATCACGTCCGTGACAAGTAGATCGAAACGATTCTGCATCTACTACTATTACTCCACTCATCGACCGCTATACAGCACGCATCTAGAGTATTAAGTTAAAAACAGAGTAACGCCTTAAGCAAGATGACATGATGTAGAGATATAAATTCATGCAATATGAAATAAACCCCATCTTGTTATCCTCGATGGCAACGATACAATACGTGCCTTCTGTCACCGGGTAAGGACACCGCAAGATCGAACCCAAAGCTAAGCACTTCTCCCATGGCAAGAACTACCAATCTAGTTGGCCAAACCAAACGGATAATTCGAAGAGACTTGCAAAGATAACCAATCATACATAAAAGAATTCAGAGAAGATTCAAATATTATTCATAGATAGACTTGATCATAAACCCACAATTCATCGGTCTCAACAAACACACCGCAAAAAGAAGATTACATCGAATAGATCTCCACAAGAGAGGGGGAGAACTTTGTATTGAGATTCAAAGAGAGAGAAGAAGCCATCTAGCTACTAACTATGGACCCGAAGGTCTGAGGTAAACTACTCACACTTCATCGGAGGGGCTAGGATAATGTAGAAGCCCTCCGTGATGACAGCCCTCTTCCGGCAGAGCTCCGGAACAGGCCCCAAGATGGGATCTCGTGGATACAAAAAGTTGCGGCGGTGGAATTAGGTTTTTGGCTCTTGTTCTGATCGTTTGGGGGTACGTGTGTATATATAGGAGGAAGAAGTACGCTGGAGGAGCAATGAGGGGCCCACGAGGCAGGTGGGCGCGCCCTAGGGGGGCGCCCCCCACCCTCGTGACCGCCTCTTTTGTTCCTTGGAGCAGGGTCCAAGTCTCCTGGATCACGTTCGGTGAGAAAATCATGTTCCCGAAGATTTTATTCTGTTTGGACTCCGTTTGGTATTTCGTTTCTTCGAAACACTGAAATAGGCAAAAAAACAAAAATTCTGGGCTGGGCCTCCGGTTAATAGGTTAGTCCCAAAAATAATATAAAAGTGGAAAATAAATCCCAATATAGTCCAAAACAGTAGATAATATAGCATGGAGCAATCAAAAATTATAGATACGTTGGAGACGTGTCAGGCATCCCCAAGATTAATTCCTGCTCGTCCTCGATTAGGTAAATGATAAAAAGAGAATTTTTGATGCGGAGTGCTACTTCGCATAATTCCAATGCAAATCTTCTTAATTGTGGTTTGAATATTCAGATTAGAAAGATTCAAGACAAAAGTTTATATTGACATAAAAATAATAATACTTCAAGCATACTAACAAAACAATTATGTCTTCTAAAAATAACATGGCCAAAGAAAGTTATCCCTACAAAATCATATAGTCTGGCTATGCTCCATCTTCACCACACAAAGTATTTAAATCATGCACAACCCCAATGACAAGCCAAGCAATTGTTTCATACTCTAACTTTTTCAAAACTTTTTCAATCTTCACGCAATACATGAGCGTGAGCCATGTATATAGCACTATAGGTGGAATAGAATGGTGGTTGTGGAGAAGACAAAAAGGAGAAGATGGTCTCACATCAACTAGGCGTATCAACGGGCTATGGAGATGCCCATCAATAGATATTAATGTGAGTGAGTAGGGATTGCCATGCAACGGATGCACTAGAGATATAAATGTATGAAAGCTCAACAAAAGAAACTAGTGGGTGTGCATCCAACTTGCTTGCTCACGAAGACCTAGGGAAATTTTGAGGAAGCCCGTCATTGGAATATACAAGACAAGTTCTATAATGTAAAATTCCCACTAGTATATGGAAGTGACAACATATGAGACTCTCTATATGAAGAACATGGTGCTACTTTGAAACACAATATTTGAGACTCGCTATATCATGGTGCTACTTTGAAACACAAGTGTGGAAAAAAGGATAGTAGCATTGCCCCTTTTTTGGGCCTTCTTTTTTTCTTTGGCCTTTCTCTTTTTTTATTGGGACAATGCTCTATTGAATGATGATCATCACACTTTTATTTATTTACAACTCAATGATTACAACTCGATTCTAAAACAAAGTATGACTCTATATGGATGCCTCCGGGGGTGTACCGGGATATGCAATGAATCAAGAGTGACAAGTATGAAGAAATTATGAACGGTGGCTTTGCCACAAATACTATGTCAACTACATGATCATGCTAAGAAATATGACAATGATGAATGTGTCATGATGAACTAGGTGGTGGAAAGTTGCATGGCAATATATCTCGGAATGGCTATGGAAATGCCATAATAGGTAGGTATGGTGGCTGTTTTGAGGAAGGTATATGGTAGGTGTATGATACCGGTGAAAGGTGCGCGGTATTAGAGAGGCTAGCAAAGGTGGAAGGGTGAGAGTGCGTATAATCCATGGACTCAACATTAGTCATAAAGAACTCATATACTTATTGCAAAAATCTAGAAGTTATCAAAGCAAAGTATTACACGCATGCTCCTAGGGGGATAGATTGGTAGGAAAAGACCATCGCTCGTCCCCGACCGCCACTCATAAGGAAGACAATTAATAAACAAATCATGCTCCGACTTCGTTACATAACAGTTCACCATACGTGCATGCTACGGGAATCACAAACTATAACACAAGTATTCTTTAAATTCACAACTACTCAACCATGACTTTAATATTATCACCTCCATATCTCAAAACAATTATCATGCTTCAATCTTTTCTTAGTATTCAACACACTCAAAAGAAAGTTTCACAAATCTTGAATACCAAGCATATTATTATTAAGCAAATTACCATGCTATTAAGAGACTCTCAAAATAATTTAAGTGAAGCATGAGAGATCAATAGTTTCTTTAAAACGAATCCACCACCGTGCTCTGAAATATCTAAGTGAAGCACATAGAGCAAAATTATAACGCTCAAAAGATATAAGTGAAGCACATAGAGCAAAATTATCTAGCTCAAAAGATATAAGTGAAGCACATAGAGCAAAACTACTTAGCTCAAAAGATATAAGTGAAGCACATAGAGTATTCTATCAAATTTTAATTCATGTATGGCTCTCTCAAAAGGTGTGTACAGCAAGGACGATTGTGGCATACTAAGACACAAAGACACAAATAATACAAGACGCTCCAAGCAAAACACATATCATGTTGGTGAATAAAAATATAGCTCCAAGTAAATTACCGATGGAAGTGGACGAAAGAGGGGATGCCTTCCGGGGCATCCCCAAGCTTTGACTTTTTGGTGTCCTTGGATTATCTTGGGGGTGCCATGGGAATCCCCAATCTTAGGCTCTTGCCACTCCTTGTTCCATGATCCATCAAAAGAATTCACCCAAAACTTGAAAACCTCACAACACAAAACTCAAAATAGAAAACTCGTGAGCTCCGTTAGCGAAAGAAAACAAAAGACCACTTCAAGGTACTGTAATAAACTCATTCTTTATTTATATTGGTGTTAAACCTACTGTATTCCAACTTATGTATGGATTATAAACTATTTTACTAGCCATAGATTCATCAAAATAAGCAAACAACACACGAAAAACAGAATCTGTCAAAAACAGAAAAGTCTGTAGTAATCTGTAGCTAGCGCAAGATCTGTAACCCCAAAAATTCTAAAATAAATTTCTAGACGTGAGGAATTTATCTATTAATCATCTGCAAAAAGAATTAACTAAATAACACTCTTAAAATAAAAATGACAGCAGTTCTCATGAGCGCTAAAGTTTCTGTTTTTTACAGCAAGTTCAACAAGACTTTCCCCAAGTCTTCCCAACGGTTCTACTTGGCACAAACACTAATTAAACACAAAAAACACAACCAAAATAGAGGCTAAATAATTTATTTATTACTAAGCAGGAGCAAAAATCAAGGAATAAAAATAAAATTGGGTTGCCTCCCAACAAGCGCTATCGTTTAACGCCCCTAGCTAGGCATAAAAGCGAGGATAGATCTACGTATTGCCATCTTTGGTAGGCAATTCTTCGATTAGGCATTTGTTTCCCTTAGGAATTTCTTTCTTTCTAGTGATTATTAAACTTTTAGGCACAAGATCAAAAAATTCATGTGTAGCAAATGGTTCCTTAATGATATCAAAAAGATTGGGATGAGTGCTTATAGATTTAAGATCCGCAGTTTCCTTAGATGATTCACCCTTATTTTTGGGAACATACATAATCTTGGCAATTTTAGTAGGAGGACTTGGAGTACTCTTTATGGAAGAAAAAGCGGTTCCCAAGTTTGTAATGATACCCTCAAGTTTATCAATTCTAGTAGAATCTAAGTTCATTTTCTCATTAACTATGGGTTCTTTTTCCTTAATATTTTTCAAAGTCATTCCTAGCTTAGATCCATATTGAGTAATTTGATTGTGGATCTTTTTATCTAGATTTTCAATTGATTCAATAGTAGCAACTTTATTTTCAATAATTTCAAGTCTTTGCATAACATGGTCCAAAGTTAACATGGTTCCATTAACCAAAAGAGGTGGTGAGCCAAATAAATTTAGCATAGCATTATAAGAATCAAAAGTATGGCTACCCAAGAAGTTCCCTCCGGTAGTGGTATCGAGGATATATCTATTCCAAGGATTAACAACTACATAAAAATTGCGGAGAAGAACTAAGGTAGATTGCTTCTTGGTAGATATATTTTGAGCATTGCAAATTCTATACCAAGCATCTTTTAGATTTTCTCCCTCCCTTTGTTTAAAATTTAGAACTTCACTCTCGGGAGACAACAGAGAAGATATGAGACTAGTCATGATGACAAGCAAACAAGAGCAAAAAGGCAAAAAGAGGAAAATAGAGAGGGAGGATAGAGAGAGAGAGGGCGAATAAAACGGCAAGGGTGAATTGGGGGGAGAGGAAAACAAGAGGCAAATGGCAAATAATGTAATGCGAGAGATAGGGATTGTGATGGGTACTTGGTATGTTGACTTTTTGCGTAGACTCCCCGGCAACGGCGCCAGAAATCCTTCTTGCTACGTCTTGAGCTTGCGTTGGTTTTCCTCGAAGAGGAAGAGATGATGCAGCAAAGTAGCGTAAGTATTTCCCTCTGTTTTTGAGAACCAAGGTATCAATCCAGTAGGAGCCCACGCTCAAGTCCCTCGTACCTGCACAAAGCGATAGCTACTCGCAACCAACGCAATTAGGGGTTGTCAATCCCTTCACGGTCACTTGCGAGAGTGAGATCTGATAGATATAATATTTTGGTATTTTTGGTATAAAGATGCAAAGTAAAAAGTAAAGGCAAAGTAAAAAAGCAAAACAAGATTAAAGTGATGGAGATTGATATGATGAGAATAGACCCGGGGGCCATAGGTTTCACTAGTGGCTTCTCTCAAGAGCATAAGTATTCTACGGTGGGTGAACAAATTACTGTTGAGCAATTGACAGAATTGAGCATAGTTATGAGAATATATAGGCATGATCATGTATATAGGCATCATGTCAGTGACAAGTAGATCGAAACGATTCTGCATCTACTACTATTACTCCACTCATCGACCGCTATCCAGCATGCATCTAGAGTATTAAGTTAAAAACAGAGTAACGCCTTAAGCAAGATGACATGATGTAGAGAGATAAATTCATGCAATATGAAATAAACCCCATCTTGTTATCCTCGATGGCAACGATACAATACGTGCCTTGCTGCCCCTTCTGTCACTGGGTAAGGACACCGCAAGATCGAACCCAAAGCTAAGCACTTCTCCCATGGCAAGAACTACCAATCTAGTTGGCCAAACCAAATGGATAATTCGAAGAGACTTGCAAAGATAACCAATCATACATAAAAGAATTCAGAGAAGATTCAAATATTATTCATAGATAGACTTGATCATAAACCCACAATTCCTCGTTCTCAACAAACACACCGCAAAAAGAAGATTACATTGAATAGATCTCCACAAGAGAGGGGGAGAACTTTGTATTGAGATTCAAAGAGAGAGAATAATCCATCTAGCTACTAACTATGGACCTGAAGGTCTGAGGTAAACTACTCACACTTCATCGGAGGGGCTAGTATGATGTAGAAGCCCTCCGTGATGACGGCCCTCTTCTGGTGGAGCTCCGGAACAGGCCCCAAGATGGGATCTCGTGGATACAGAAAGTTGCGGTGGTGGAATTAGGTTTTTGGCTCTTGTTCTGATTGTTTGGGGGTACGTGTGTATATATAGGAGGAAGAAGTACGCCGGATGAGCAACGAGGGGCCCATGAGGTAGGGAGGCGCGCCCTAGGGGGGGCGTGCCCCCACCCTCGTGACCGCCTCTTTTGTTCCTTGGAGCAGGGTCCAAGTTTCCTGGATCACGTTCGGTGAGAAAATCACGTTCCCGAAGATTTTATTCCGTTTGGACTCCGTTTGATATTCCGTTTCTTCAAAACACTAAAATAGGCAAAAATACAGCAATTCTGGGCTGGGCCTCCGGTTAATAGGTTAGTCCCAACAATAATATAAAAGTGGAAAATAAAGCCCAATATAGTCCAAAACAGTAGATAATATAGCATGGAGCAATATCAAATTATAGATACGTTGGAGACGTATCAGTTACCCGTGAGTCGCCAAGCTCCGGGCGGGTCACCAGTGAGTCGCCAAGATCCATCCGGGTCATAAATCCAGCCGGGTTACACCGCGGGGTATATCCCTGACATTAGCCCCCAGTTTAATTCCATGTTAAACTAATCTGCAATATAAACACAAGAACAAATTTGACAGATTGTGCTCCGGGTTAAATATTTTGTAAGCCGGCACCTGATCATCCTTAAGTCCTTGTCATTTCCTTGTTGATATATACATGTCCGTGATCTCATAGCAAATCTCCCTTAGCAGATATGTTTCAATTTTGTCAATGTAAAAAATCCAGATACTTCTTTTGAGAAATCCGGGTCAATAGACCAGCTTCAGAGTCAATTTGCAGACATTGTTATCTTTATAGAGAAATATTGTAAGAAATAATCCACTTGAATCGGCTTCGAAAGCGCCGGCTTAAAAAATATTGTTCTTGAAAAACTCATCTGACTTTCAGCCGGCTTGTAGAACTTGCTGGTTTATCATTGCCAAAATACCCGGTTTGTAAATATTGATAGCACCGGGTCATAATTGTTGCCGACGCCGGGTCATAGTTATTGGTGACGCCGGGTCAATCTGGTTTACTCAAAACTGAGAATTTGAAGATTTTTCTCCCTTATATCCATATTACCTGTAGCCCCCAAGTCTTGAGCAGAAACAAAGTGATGACTTAAGACTTGCTTCAATATAAATATTGCCACTTTGAAGAAATCCATGTTGTTCATCTCAGTCACTAGTCAAAACTGAATATTCCATATATGTAGCCCCCAAGTGCCGGGTTGTCATGCTTGCAGCAGCCTGGGACTTATAATTGCCTTTATGCTCATTAAAACTTCAACCAGTGTAGCCTCCAAGGGTCGGGTCATTATGCAATAATGAGCAGGGACTTTATAAATATGATCATGTAGACTTGAACAACAACATGTAGCCCCCAAGGGCCGGCTCAGTAAGATAATATTGAGTTGGGACTTTATATATACTTCTTTGAAAAGAACATCGTATGATGTAACCCCCATCATGGGGCTTGAACCCACGTCCACAAGGTTAAGAGCTTTGTGCTTTACCAACTGAGTAGTGGACCCTTCAATATAATGGAATAAAATTTGTATACCTTGAATTGTTGATAGGAGGAATTGGTAGCTCCCAGGGGCCGGCTCATTACAATGGGATGAGTCAGGTCTTCAATAAGTTGATCAAAAAATGACTTTACATTAGCCCCCAAGTGCCATGGGACTTGCATATTTGATATAATCTCAAACTGAATAATGTAGCCCCCAAGTGCCGGGTTGTAAGCCTGCAGCAACTCAGGACTATTCTTTCCTTTGTAGAATAAATCATATCCATTGATAAAATAATAGCCATTGCGCCAAAGCCACTTTGAATACCTTATCTATTGACAAGTAAATCCGGAATTTAAATACCCGGCGGCTCTTGGACGATGGCGATTTAATATGCCTCCATTGTAAGCTGGAATTTTTATAACCCGATGGCTTATAGCCTTTGAGAAAATCAAGAATTGATAACCCTTTTGAGACACCAATTTCAATCTTTGACGATGGGCTGGAACTTAATCATTTATGTAAGTCATAGCTCTGTAAATCCTGCATAGAGTTTAAACAACATATGCCCTGGCGACTTAACGTCAAAAGCCAGGGTAGGTAACCACTCAAATGTAGTCTTATCCTGCACATAAGTAAATCACAAGATCCCTTGGCGGTTTACCGCAGGGCGGATCATAATGTCCTACATATAACCATTGTGATATTTAATTTGTACTGTCGGTTTACATGACCTGTGTAGTAAGGGTGATAACCCAATCCTTAGATGCAAATACTTCCAAATATATGATGATTGTCACATGCTGGCGACTTATCGTCCAAAGCCAAGCCGTGTTTAAACGAAGCCACACTTATATGCTTCAGATATGAGCAAAAAGTCTCAAACCCCAAAATATTGTTTGCAAAAACTTAAACCAAATAAAAATCGAGGTTTCTGATTCGAATACGATCAGTAAACCGTTCCAAAGGGGTTAAGCTAGGATTCGAATACGATCATGTAGCCCCCAGTGGCTTCGGTGTTGCGCCGATCAAGAGGATACCGACAGCTATGTTCTCTTTGGTTCGAATACGACCTATGTTTGAATAGGAAGCCCCCAAATGACCTTGAGAGGTTTTTAACAACCCTGATTCGAATACGATCCAAGTTGGACCCAAAAGGGGTTAAGCTATGATTCGGGTACGATCAAGAAGCCCCCTAGTGAGTTTGGCTTTGCGCCGATCAAAAGGGTTACGGCAGCTATGTTATCTTTGGTTCGAATATGACCTATGTTTGAACAGGAAGCCCCCAAGTGACCATAATAAGGTAAGCCGTAAGGCAGGATATCCATGTTTGAACCGCACATCATGGCAGCAAGTTCTCTTTGGCAACCTTTAATTTTTCTGAGAACTCGAATCTTGCGAGAGATTAATTCTTTTTGAACCAGAACTTTGAACCGGATTTGAGAGCTTCAAGCTTTGTGGGAAACATGTTTACCTTGAACCGGATTTTGAACCGGAATCCTTTCTTTTAAGCCAGAAATTTCCTGGCGGCCTTTAAATATTCGTCAAAAAGACTGTAGCCTCCGGGGTCAGGCTATTTTTTCTTCCAATGACCCGGAGTTCTTGAATCTGTCTTAAACTGGCAATCATTTACTGAGTTATGTCATCATAGCCCCCGAGTCTCGAGGCGACTTGAGGAGTTGGCTTGAGATTCTTCATAATTAACCGTAATATAGACCGGTTTGAATCCTGCATGGGACAACTTGCAAACCGGAGTAATTGCTCTTTTATAGAAAGAGCAATATATAATATAAAAATATACTTGTTGGATTTCACCTGGTGCGTCAGGTCAGCAATTATGACCACGGAGTTGATGATCACCATGGTGAAACTGCAATCAATTACGGCCGAGTCGGCCGTGGGTGCTGATAGATCTGTCGGCCGCGGTGTTTTAAACCTGTGTGGACGGGAGAGTCGACCGTGGCGTTGTAAACCGATGCGGTCGCGAGAGACGGCCACGACGTTGTAAGCCGGTGCGGCCGTGAGAGACGGCCACGACGTTGTAAGCCGGTGCGGGAGTCCGACGAGTAATATCACTTTTTGTCATGAATAATTGCCCTGCATAAACAATATTGCAGACCAAAGCGAACATAAACTTGTTCTTTGACAAAAACAACATGTGCTAATAAAACAAACTTGGATGGATATCACCTGATTTGTTCAGACGACAGATGACCCGTTTATCGTGACAGAGGTGGCTCAGGCAGACCAGCGACTCAATATAGTTCCGACGGCTCATGGCAGACCGGCGACTTAATATAACCCCCGCGGCTCAAAGCGGCAAGGGCGGCTCAACGCGGCTCTAGCGGGTTGATGTAGATTAAGCTGCACGGGCGGCGACTTGCGCACCCATGTTCCATTAGTAAGCGAGCACAGACACCGGTGCGTGATAGTGCTGACGTACCCTTCATAGGCACAACATGGCACCACCTTTGCTGATTTGTTAGGCCAGAAATCATCTGCAGCAGATTTAATGACCCTGACGGTAAAGTTGAAATCAATCATGGGTGAATCGGCCATGACGTTGTAAGCCGGTGCAGCCAGGCGAATTAAACGCAACGTTTGTAAACTGGCGCGGATGCCTGAGCCGCCTGCTAGCGCGGACGGATGTAAACCGAACAGCGGGCGGTAACTTGCCCATGTATCTGTCGAGCAGCATGGCACGGTCCTGGTGAGTTGATGTAGACCGGACCGCTGAGGCGGCGATTTTGTGCATATCCGTTAAGCAGCATGGCACGAACAGACGCTAGTGCAAAAAAATATTGGCATACGTCCCTTCGCAACACCCTTGTAAAGAATAATGGTCTTTGGCTCTAGAGTAGTACTCCCTCCGGTCCTTTTTACTCCGCACATTAGCTTTGTCTGAAGTCAAAGTTTGCTAAGTTTGATCAAATTTATATTAGAAAATATTAACTTCTATAACATCTAATAAATAATATGAAAATATATTCCGAGATGGATCTAATAATAAATGTGTTGTTATGTGAATGTTAATAATTTTTTGTATAAACTTGGTTAAAGTTGGATGAGATTGACTTCAGACAAACCTAATATGCAGAGTAAAAAGGAATGGAGAGAGTACTACTCCCGTTGCTATATCCTTGGGTATTGAGCTTTGACCACCGGTCCACACCAGCATCTACGGAAGAATACTCAAAATCGTTTGCAGCGTACAGGAACATTCTCAACTTGCATGGCCACGCGGCGGCCCTGACGTGGAGGCAATGGCGACTAGCAGCGCTGATGCGAAGCGAGCATGGCACGGAGGCAGCGCCTCGGAAGCGTCGACAGCAGAAACGGCACAACAGCGGCGACAGTCTTGAGGAACGGAAACGGCAGCTGAAGCAGCTGGATACGACACGGTCGGAACTCCAGCGGTGTCGGCGGCTCAAAGCTCGGCGAGCCTCGGCGGAGGCGAGACCGCAACATCTTAGGCTTAGCATTTGCCTGGGGTGAGACTAGCGAGGCGCAGGCGGCGGCCTCTCAGCAGGGGAAGAGCGGGGGTGTTCGGCGACTTTGACAGGGCTGCGACCACGCGGCAGTGATTGGTCATGTAGTACGGGAGTGAGCCGGTATGTAGTAGCAAGGACACGACCGTGGCTGTGGTAGCAGAGGCGGGCGGCCTGCCAGTGGAGACAGTCGTTCGCGGCTACAGAAACGGCCGCAGTAGGAGCGACTCAAGGGCGGTCAACGAATGAGGCCGCGGCGGCGGCTCGATTGTAGGATCGAAAGTATGTCTAGAGGGGGGTGATTAGACTACTTGACCAAATAAAAGCTTAACCTTTTCCCAATTTTAGTTCTTGGCAGATTTTAGCTAATGTAGGACAAGTCAAGCAATCATCACACAATTCAAGCAAGCATGCAAAGAGTATATTGGCAACGGAAAGTAAAGCATGCAACTTGCAAGAATGTAAAGGGAAGGGTTTGGAGAATTCAAACGCAATTGGAGACACGGATGTTTTTCCCGTGGTTCGGATAGGTGGTGCTATCCTACATCCACGTTGATGGAGACTTCAACCCACAAAGGGTAACGGTTGCGCGAGTTCACGGAGGGCTCCACCCACAAAGGGTAACGGTTGTGCGAGTCCATGGAGGGCTCCACACACAAAGGGTCCACGAAGAAGCAACCACCCACAAAGGGTCCACGAATAAGCAACCTTGTCTATCCCACCATGGCCATCGCCCACAAAGGACTTGCCTCACTAGCGGTAGATCTTCACGAAGTAGGCGATCTCCTTGCCCTTACAAACTCCTTGGTTCAACTCCACAATCTTATCGGAGGCTCCCAAGTGACACCTAGCCAATCTAGGAGACACCACTCTCCAAGAAGTAACAAATGGTGTGTAGGTAATGAACTCCTTGCTCTTGTGCTTCAAATAATAGTCTCCCCAATACTCAATTCTCTCTCATAGGATTTGGATTTTGTGGAAAGAAGATTTGAGTGGAAAGCAAGTCGGGGAAGGCTAGAGATCAAGATTCATATGGTAGGAATGGAATATCTTGGTCTCAACACATGAGTAGGTGGTTCTCTCTCAGAACATATGAGTTGGAATTGTGTATGTGTTCTGATGGCTCTCTCCACGAATGAAGAGGAGGTGGAGGGGTATATATAGCCTCCACACAAAATCCAACCGTTACACACAGTTTTCCAATCTCGGTGGGACCGAATCAACAAACTCGGCCGGACCGAAAAGGTAAACCTAGTGACTGTTAGAGATTTTCGGTGGGACTGACATGCAACTCGGTAGGACCGATATGGTTAGGGTTTGGGCATAACGTAATCTCGGTGAGACCGATTACACAAACTCGGTGAGACCGAGTTTGGTAATAAGCTAACCAGAGAGTTGGTCAGGCAAACTCGGTGGGACCGATTTGCTCTTTTGGTGTGACCGAAAAGTTACAAAAGGGAAACAAAGAGTTTACATTGCAATCTCGGTGGGACCGATTCGCTCTTTCGGTGAGACCGAAAAGTTACGAAAGGGAAACAGAGAGTTTGCAATCCCATCTCGGTGAGACCGAGATCCCTATCGGTAGAACCGAATTGCTAGGGTTTGGCAGTGGCTTATGACAAGTGAAACTCGGTGGCGCCAGATAGAAAGAATCGGTAGGACCGAGTTTGGCTTAGGGTTTAGGTCATTTGTGGATATGGGAAAGTAGTTGAGGGTTTTGGAGCATATCACTAAGCACATGAAGCAAGAGGCTCATTAAGCAACACCTCATCCCTCCTTGATAGTATTGGCTTTTCCTAAAGACTCAATGTGATCTTGGATCACTAAAATATAAAATGAAGAGTCTTGAGCTTTTGAGCTTGAGCCAATCCTTTGTCCTTGGCATTTTGAGGGTTCCATTTTCACATCCATGCCATTCCAATCATTGATCTTTCCTGAAATAATCATCTTGGAATAGCATTAGCTCAATGAGCTATATGTTGTTATGAATTACCAAAACCACCTAGGGATAGTTGCACTTTCATCGATGCATCAGTCCAAGGCGGCCACTTGAAACGAAGGCAAAGCCCAACCGGGGCTAGTAGCCCATGTGAACGGGCGTTGTGAGCTGCCGTTGATGGATTTTTCTTTGTCTTTTGTGACCAGGACCTGGACTTGGTCAATACATTGAAAGTAGGAAAGTATATGGTACGTTGTAGCAGCAAATTCGAGACGCATACGTGTACAGAACTCCTGTCTGTCTCGGTCTCTTGCACGCGGCATTTTCAATATCGATCTGGCCTCGGATCATTGATGATTTGACAGCTTGATGGATTGCTAGATGCCGCGCACAGTCGCCGAGAAAATTCGATCATGTCCCTCTGATTGCACAACGACGCGACGATTAAATTCCTGTTAGCCTCTTGTATCAGCAGATTGCTCGACGACGGCGACAGACATGTTGCAACAGTAATTTTTCTTGAACCATAAACCTCACAGATCTAAAATCTGGGCTAGTGAACTTGAAGTTGATGCACACCCTTTCAAACTGGCTCGTCCGGAAAATTGCAAACTTCCTCAATCCCTGAAGAGATCCCTCCAAGAACTCAACACCACCGTGCGCAGGCTCCACGGTGGGCACCAACTGTCGTGGAATTGTCACGGCAGATGTCCTAGTGTAAGGACTTAGTCGCGAGGCCAACACATCTATGTGGTAGCTTGAAGGGGTTGAGCGGAATCGAGAGACACAACACATAAGACGAGGATTTAGACAGCTTTAGGCCCCGGGAAACATCATCTGGTAATAACCCTACATCCTGTTTGTGGCTAGGTCTCATTATGATCATGAGGGAGTCGCCATCAGCCGGCTCTCCTCTTTGTGTCTAGCCCTATATATTGTTTCTTGTTGCTTGTCCCTCTTTGGGGAGCCCTGCCCCTCCTTATATATGTTGAAGGGGCGGGTTACATGACTAGTCCTAGTAGGATTAGGATTACTCTATTACAAGTGGAGTCCTACGCTTGCTTCCTTTGTAGGAGAATATTCCTTATGTCTTTCCTCTTAAGCCGGCCCACCATAACATGAGATGGTCTTATGGGCCTTGGGCCTTGTCATCCATCTGAAGTACCCGTCGGGTCATAATGAGCTGCCAAGATCGGGCGGGTTACCCGTGAGTCGCCAAGCTCCGGGTGGGTCACCAGTGAGTCGCCAAGATCCATCCCGGTCATACATCCAGCCGGGTTACACCGCGGGGTATATCCCTGACACTACCTATGTTGGGTTATCAAGACCATGTGTTTCTTCAATAGACGGTAAGTTAAGACCATGTATTTCTTCAATAGGAGGTTAATTCTTAACATCTTCAGCTTTAATACCTTTTTCTTTCATAGATTTCTTTGCCTCTTCCATATCTTCAGGACTGAAACATAGAATACCCCTTTTCTTTGGAGTTGGCTCAAGAGTTGGTTCAGGAAGTGTCCAATTATTTCCATTAGTCAACATATTATTCAATAGAATTTCAGCTTCATCAACAGTTCTTTCCCTGAAAACACAACCAGCACAACTATCCAGGTAATCTCTGGAAGCATCGGTTAGTCCATTATAAAAGATATCAAGTATTTCATTTTTCTTGAGAGGATGATCAGTCAAAGCATTAATTAATCGGAGAAGCCTCCCCCAAGCTTGTGGGAGACTCTCTTCTTCAATTTGCACAAAATTATATATTTCCCTTAAAGCAGCTTGTTTCTTATGAGCGGGGAAATATTTAGTAGAGAAGTAATAAATCATATCCTGGGGACTACGCACACAACTAGGATCAAGAGAATTAAACCATATCTTAGCATCACCCATTAATGAGAACGGAAATAATTTGAGGATATAATAGTAGCGAGTTTTCTCATCATTAGTGAATAGGATAGCTATATCATTTAATTTAGTAAGATGTGCCACAACAGTTTCAGATTCATAGCCATAGAAAGGATCAGATTCAGCCAAAGTATTAACTCAGGATCAACAGAGAAATCATAGTCCTTATCAGTAACAAAGATAGGTGAAGTAGCATAAGCAGGATCATATTTCATTCTAGCATTCAGAGTTTTTTCTTTCAACTTAGCTAATAATTTCTTAAGATCACTTCTATCATTGCAAGCAAGAAAGTCTCTAGCAGTTTCTTCATCCATAACATAACCCTCGAGAACAACACGCAATTCATATCTAGGGGGAGAATCTTCATCATCACTTTCACCAATATTATCAGTTTCAATAATTTCATTCTCTCTAGCCCTAGCAAGTTGTTCATCATAAGTATCATGCATAGCAGAAGTGGCATCATCAATAACATGCGACATATCAGAATTAATAGCAGAAGCAGGTTTAGGTGTCGTAAGCTTACTCAAAATAGAAGGTGAATCAAGTGCAGAGCTAGATGGCAGCTCCTTACCTCCCCTCGTAGTTGAGGGAAAATCTTGGTTCTTTGATCTTTCAAGTTCTTCATAATGATAAGCAGATATAAATCCCAAGTGACTCAAGGAATAGAGCTATGCTCCCCAGCAACGATGCCAGAAAATAGTCTTGAAAACCAACAAGTATAGGGGATCGCAACAATTTTCGAGGGTAGAGTATTCAACCCAAATTTATTGATTCAACACAAGGGGAGCCAAAGAATATTCTCAAGTATTAGCAGCCGAGTTGTCAATTCAACCACACCTGGAAACTTAATATCTGCAGCAAAGTGTTTAGTAGCAAAGTAATATGATAGTAGTGGTAACGATAGCAAAAGGTAACGATAGCAAAAGTAATATTTTTGGGTTTTGTAGTGATTGTAACAATAGCAACGGAAAAGTAAATAAGCGAAGAACAATATGTGGAAAGCTCATAGGCATTGGATCAATGATGGAGGATTATGCCGGATGCGATCGATCATGTAACAGTCATAACCTAGGGTGACACAGAACTAGCTCCAGTTCATCAATGTAATGTAGGCATGTATTATGAATATAGTCATACGTGCTTATGGAGAAGAACTTGCATGCCATCTTTTGTCCTACCCTCCCATGGTAGCGGAGTCCTATTGGAAACTAAGGGATATTAAGGCCACCTTTTAATAGAGTACCGGACCAAAGCATTAACACATAGTGAATACGCTCCTCAAACTACGGTCATCACCGGTAAGTATCCCGATTATTGTCACTTGGGGGTTAACGGGTCATAACACATAATAGGTGACTATAGACTTGCAAGATAGGATCAAGAACTCTCATATATTGATGAAAACATAATAGGTTCAGATCTGAAATCATGGCACTCGGGCCCTAGTGACAAGCATTAAGCATAGCAAAGTCATAGCAACATCAATCTCAGAACATAGTGGATACTAGGGATCCAACCCTAACAAAACTAACTCGATTACATGATAAATATCATCCAACCCATCACCGTCCAGCAAGTCTATGATGGAATTACTCACGCACGGCGGTGAGCATCATGAAATTGGTGATGGAGGAAGGTTGATGATGACGATGGCGACTGATTCCCCTCTCCGGAGCCCCGAACGGACTCTAGATCGGCCCTCCCGAGAGAGTTTAGGGCTTGGCGCTGGCTATGTATCGTAAGACATGATGAATCCTTCTCTCTGATTTTTTCCTTCCCGAAAGTGAATATATGGAGTCAAGGTTGAGGTCGGTGGAGCGTCAGGGGGCCCACGAGGTAGGGGGCGCGCCCCCACCCTCGTGGACAGGTGGAGGCCCCCTGATGTGGATTCTTCTTCCAGTATTTTTTATATATTCCAAAATAATTCTCCGTTGATTTTCAGGTCATTCCGAGAACTTTTATTTCTGCACAAAAATAACACCATGGCAATTCTGCTGAAAACAGCGTCAGTCCAGGTTAGTTCCGATCAAATCATGCAAGGTAGATGTTGGGGAACGTAGTAATTTCAAAAAAAAATCCTACGCACACGCAAGATCATGGTGATGCATAGCAACGAGAGGGGAGAGTGTGATCTACGTACCCTTGTAGATCGACAGCGGAAGCGTTAGCACAACGTGGTTGATGTAGTCGTACGTCTTCACGGCCCGACCGATCAAGCACCGAAACTACGGCACCTCCGAGTTCTAGCACACGTTCAGCTCGATGACGATCCCCGGACTCCGATCCAGCAAAGTGTCGGGGAAGAGTTCCGTCAGGACGACGGCGTGGTGACGATCTTGATGAACTACCGTCGCAGGGCTTCGCCTAAGCACCGCTACAATATTATCGAGGATTATGGTGGAAGGGGGCACCGCACACGGCTAAGAATATGATCACGTGGATCAACTTGTGTATCTAGAGGTGACCCCTGCCCCCGTATATAAAGGAGCAAGGGAGGAGGAGGCCGGCCCTAGGAGGGGGCGCGCCAAGTGTGGAGTCCTACTAGGACTCCCTAGTCCTAGTAGGATTCCACCTCCCATATGGAATAGGAAAAGAGGAAGGGAAAAGGAGAAGGAAGGAAGGGGGCGCCCCCCTTCCCTAGTCCAATTCGGACCAGACCAAGGGGAGGGGTGCGGCCACCCTTGAGGCCCTTTTTCTTCTTTCCCGTATGGCCCAATAAGGCCCAATACGTATTCCATTAACTCTCCGGTACTCCAAAAAAATACCCGAATCACTCGGAACCTTTCCGATGTCCGAATATAGTCGTCCAATATATCGATCTTTACGTCTCGACCATTTCGAGACTCCTCGTCATGTCCCCGATCTCATCCGGGACTCCGAACTCCTTCGGTACATCAAAACTCATAAACTCATAATATAACTGTCATTGAAACCTTAAGCGTGCGGACCCTACGGGTTCGAGAACAATGTAGACATGACCGAGACACGTCTCCAGTCAATAACCAATAGCGGAACCTGGATGCTCATATTGGCTCCCACATATTCTACGAAGATCTTTATCGGTCAGACCGCATAACAACATACGTTGTTCCCTTTGTCATCGGTATGTTACTTGCCCGAGATTCGATCGTCGGTATCTTAATACCTAGTTCAATCTCGTTACCGGCAAGTCTCTTTACTCGTTCCGTAATACATCATCTCACAACTAACTCATTAGTTGCAATGCTTGCAAGGCTTATGTGATGTGCATTACCGAGAGGGCCCAGAGATACCTCTCCGACAATCGGAGTGACAAATCCTAATCTCGAAATACGCCAACCCAACATGTACCTTTGGAGACACCTGTAGAGCTCCTTTATAATCACCCAGTTACGTTGTGACGTTTGGTAGCACACAAAGTGTTCCTCCGGCAAACGGGAGTTGCATAATCTCATAGTCATAGGAACATGTATAAGTCATGAAGAAAGCAATAGCAACATACTAAACGATCGGGTGCTAAGCTAATGGAATGGGTCATGTCAATCACATCATTCTCCTAATGATGTGATCCCGTTAATCAAATAACAACTCTTTTGTTTATGGTTAGGAAACATAACCATCTTCGATTAACGAGCTAGTCAAGTAGAGGCATACTAGTGACACTCTGTTTGTCTATGTATTCACACATGTATTATGTTTCCGGTTAATACAATTCTAGCATGAATAATAAACATTTATCATGATATAAGGAAATAAATAATAACTTTATTATTGCCTCTAGGGCATATTTCCTTCAGTCTCCCACTTGCACTAGAGTCAATAATCTAGTTCACATCGCCATGTGATTCAACACTAAGAGTTCACATCACCATGTGATTAACACCCATAGTTCACATCGTCATGTGACCTATACCCAAAGGGTTTACTAGAGTCAATAATCTAGTTCACATCATTTATGTGATTAACACCCAAAGAGTACTAAGGTGTGATCATGTTTTGCTTGTGAGATAATTTTAGTCAACGGGTCTGTCACATACAGATCCGTAAGTATTTTGCGAATTCTATGTCTACAATGCTCTGCACGGAGCTACTCTAGCTAATTGCTCCCACTTTCAATATGTATCTAGATCGAGACTTAGAGTCATCCAGATCTGTGTCAAAACTTGCATCGACGTAACTTTTTACGACGAACCTTTTGTCACCTCCATAATTGAGAAATATTTCCTTATTCCACTAAGGATAATTTTGACCAATGTCCAGTGATCTACTCTTAGATCACTATTGTACTCCCTTGCTTAACACAGTGTAGGGTATACAATAGATCTGGTACACATCATGGCATACTTTATAGAACCTATGGCTGAGGCATAGGGAATGACTTTCATTCTCTTTCTATCTTCTGCTGTGGTTGGGCTTTGAGTCTTACTCAATTTCATACCTTGTAACACAGCCAAGAACTCTTTCTTTGACTGTTCCATTTTTGAACTACTTCAAAATATTGTCAAGGTATGTACTCATTGAAAAAACTTATCAAGCGTCTTGATCTATCTCTATAGATTTTGATGCTTAATATGTAAGCAGCTTCACCGAGGTCTTTCTTTGAAAAACTTCTTTAAAACACTCCTTTATGCTTTGCAGAATAATTCTACATTATTTCCGATCAACAATATGTCATTCACATATACTTATCAGAAATGTTGTAGTGCTCCCACTCACTTTCTTGTAAATACAGGCTTCACCGTAAGTCTGTATAAAACTATATGCTTTGATCAACTTATCAAAGCATATATTCCAACTCCGAGATGCTTGCACCAGTCCATAGATGGATCGTTGGAGCTTGCATATTTTGTTAACACCTTTAGGATTGACAAAACCTTCTGGTTGCATCATATACAACTCTTCTTTAAGAAATCCATTAAGGAATGCAGTTTTGTTTATCCATTTGCCAGATTTCATAAAATGCGGCAATTGCTAACATGATTCGGACAGACTTAAGCATATATACGAGTGAGAAAGTCTCATCGTAGTCAACACCTTGAACTTGTCGAAAACCTTTTGCGACAATTCTAGCTTTGTAGATAGTAACACTACTATCAGCGTCCGTCTTCCTCTTGAAGATCCATTTATTTTCTATGGCTTGCCGATCATCGGGCAAATCCATCAAAGTCCATACTTTGTTCTCATACATGGATCATATCTCAGATTTTATGGCCTCAAACCATTTCGCGGAATCTGGGCTCATCATCGCTTCCTCATAGTTCGCAAGTTCGTCATGGTCTAGTAACATGACTTCCAGAACAGGATTACCGTACCACTCTGGTGCGGATCTCACTCTGGTTTACCTACGAGATTCGGTAGTAACTTGATCTGAAGTTACATGATCATCATCATTAGCTTCCTCACTAATTGGTGTAGTAGTCACAGGAACAGATTTCTGTGATGAACTACTTTCCAATAAGGGAGCAGGTACAGTTACCTCATCAAGTTCTACTTTCCTCCCACTCACTTCTTTCGAGAGAAACTCCTTCTCTAGAAAAACTCCGAATTTAGCAACAAAAGTCTTGCCTTCGGATTTGTGATAGAAGGTGTACCCAACAGTCTCCTTTGGGTATCCTATGAAGACATATTTCTCCGATTTGGGTTTGAGCTTATCAGGATGAAACTTTTTCATATAAGCATCACAATCCCAAACTTTAAGAAACGACAACTTTGGTTTCTTGCCAAACCACAGTTCAGATTGTGTCGTCTCAACGGACTTAGATGGTGCCCTTTTAAACGTGAATGCAGCTGTCTTTAATGCATAACCCCAAAACGATAGTGGTAGATCGATAAGAGACATCATAGATCGCACCATATCTAATAAAGTACGGTTATGATGTTCGGACACACCATTATGCTGTGGTGTTCCAGGTGGCGTGAGTAGTAAAACTATTTCACATTGTTTTAACTGAAGGCCAAACTCGTAACTCAAATATTTTACCTCTGCGATCATATCGTAGAAACTTTTATTTTCTTGTTACGATGATTCTCCACTTCACTCTGAAATTCTTTGAACTTTTCAAATATTTCAGACTTGTGTTTCATTAAGTAGATATACCCATATCTGCTCAAATCATCTGTGAAGGTCAGAAAATAATGATACCCGCCGCGAGCCTTAACACTCATCGGATCTCATACATCAGTATGTATTATTTCCAATAAGTCAGTTGCTCGCTCCATAGTTCCGGAGAACGGCGTTTTAGTCATCTTGCCCATGAGGCATGGTTCACAAGCATCAACTGATTCATAATCAAGTGATTCCAAAAACCCATTAGCATGGAGTTTCTTCATGCGCTTTACACCAATATGACCTAAACGGCAGTGCCACAAATAAGTTGCACTATCATTATTAACTTTGCATCTTTTGGTTTCAATATTATGATTATGTGTATCACTACGATCGAGATCCAACGAACTATTTTCATTGGGTGTGTAACCATATAAGGTTTTATTCATGTAAACAGAACAACAATTTATTCTCTTACTTAAATGAATAACCGTATTACAATAAACATGATCAAATCATATTCATGCTCAACGCAAACACCAAATAACACTTATTCAGGTTCAACACTAATCCCGAAAGTATAGGGAGTGTGCGATGATGATCATATCAATCTTGGAACCACTTCCAACACACATCGTCACTTCACCCTTAACTAGTCTCTGTTTATTCTGCAACTCCCGTTTCGAGTTACTAATCTTAGCAACTGAACTAGTATCAAATACTGAGGGGTTGCTATAAACACTAGTAAAGTACACATCAATAACATGTATATCAAATATACTTATGTTCACTTTGCCATCCTTCTTATCTGCCAATCACTTGGGGTAGTTCCGCTTCCAGTGACCAGTCCCTTTGCAGTAGAAACACTTAGTCTCAGGCTTAGGACCAGACTTGGGCTTCTTCACTTGAGCAGCAACTTGCTTGCTGTTCTTCTTGAAGTTCCCCTTCTTCCCTCTGCCCTTTTCTTGAAACTAGTGGTCTTGTCTACCATCAACACTTGATGTTTTTCTCGATTTCTACCTTCGTCAATTTCCGCATTACGAAGAGCTTGGGAATCGTTTCCGTTATCCCTTGCATATCATAGTTCATCACGAAGTTCTACTAACTTGGTGATGGTGACTAGAGAATTCTGTCAATCACTATCTTATCTGGAAGATTAACTCCCACTTGATTCAAGCGATTGTAGTACTCAGACAATCTGAGCACATGCTCACTAGTTGAGCGATTCTCCTCCATCTTTTAGCTATAGAACTTGTTGGAGACTTCATATCTCTCAACTCGGGTATTTGCTTGAAATATTAACTTCAACTCCTGGAACATCTCATATGCTCCATGACGTTCAAAACGTCTTTGAAGTCCCGATTCTAAGCCATTAAGCATGGTGCACTAAACTATCAAGTAGTCATCATATTGAGCTAGCCAAACGTTCATAACGTCTGCATCTGCTCCTGCAATAGGTCCGTCACCTAGCGGTGCATCAAGGACATAATTCTTCTGTGCAGCAATGAGGATAAACCTCAGATCACGGATCCAATCCGCATCATTGCTACTAACATCTTTCAACACAATTTTCTCTAGGAACATATCAAAATAAACACAGGGAAGCAACAACGCGAGCTATTGATCTACAACATAATTTGCAAAATACTACCAGGACTAAGTTCATGATAAATTTAAGTTCAATTAATCATATTACTTAAGAACTCCCACTTAGATAGACATCCCTCTAATCCTCTAAGTGATTACGTGATCCAAATCAACTAAACCATGTCCGATCATCACGTGAGATGGAGTAGTTTCATTGGTGAACATCGCTATGTTGATCATATCTGCTATATGATTCACGCTCGACCTTTCGGTCTCCGTGTTCCGAGGCCATATCTGTATATGCTTGGCTCGTCAAGTATAACCTGAGTATTCTGCGTGTGCAACTGTTTTGCACCCGTTGTATTTGAACGTAGAGCCTATCACACCCGATCATCACGTGGTGTCTCAGCACGAAGAACTTTCGCAACGGTGCATACTCAGGGAGAACACTTCTTGATAATTAGTGAGAGATCATCTTATAATGCTACCGTCAATCAAAGCAAGATAAGATGCATAAAAGATAAACATCACATGCAATCAATATAAGTGATATGATATGGCCACCATCATCTTGTGCTTGTGATCTCCATCTTCGAAGCACCGTCATGATCACCATCGTCACCGGCGCGACACCTTGATCTCCATCGTAGCATCGTTGTCGTCTCGCCAATCTTATGCTTCCACGACTATCGCTACCGCTTAGTGATAAAGTAAAGCATTACAGCGCGATTGCATTGCATACAATAAAGCGACAACCATATGGCTCCTGCCAGTTGCCGATAACTCGGTTACAAAACATGATCATCTCATACAATAAAATTTAGCATCATGTCTTGACCATATCACATCACAACATGCCCTGCAAAAACAAGTTAGACGTCCTCTACTTTGTTGTTGCAAGTTTTACGTGGCTGCTACGGGCTTAAGCAAGAACCAATCTTACCTACGCATCAAAACCACAACGATAGTTTGTCAAGTTGGTGCTGTTTTAACCTTCGCAAGGACCGGGTGTAGCCACACTCGGTTCAACTAAAGTTGGAGAAACTGTCACCCGCTAGCCACCTTTGTGCAAAGCACGTCGGGAGAACCGGTCTCGCGTAAGCGTACGCGTAATGTCGGTCCGGGCCGCTTCGTCCAACAATACCGCCAAACCAAAGTATGACATGCTGGTAAGCAGTATGACTTATATCGCCCACAACTCACTTGTGTTCTACTCGTGCATATAACATCAACACATAAAACCTGGCTCTGATACCACTGTTGGGGAACGTAGTAATTTCAAAAAAAAAATCCTACGCACACGCAAGATCATGGTGATGCATAGCAATGAGAGGGAAGAGTGTGATCTACGTACCCTTGTAGATCGACAGCGGAAGCGTTAGCACAACGCGGTTGATGTAGTCGTACGTCTTCACGGCCCGACCGATCAAGCACCGAAACTACGGCACCTCCGAGTTCTAGCACACGTTCAGCTCGATGACGATCCCCGGACTCCGATCCAGCAAAGTGTCGGGGAAGAGTTCCGTCAGCACGACGGTGTGGTGACGATCTTGGTGTACTACCGTCGCAGGGCTTCGCCTAAGCACCGCTACAATATTATCGAGGATTATGGTGGAAGGGGGCACCGCACACGGCTAAGAATATGATCACGTGGATCAACTTGTGTATCTAGAGGTGCCCCCTGCCCCCGTATATAAAGGTGCAAGGGAGGAGGAGGCCGGCCCTAGGAGGGGGCGCGCCAAGTGTGGAGTCCTACTAGGACTCCCTAGTCCTAGTAGGATTCCACCTCCCATATGGAATAGGAAAAGAGGAAGGGAAAAGGAGAAGGAAGGAAGGGGGCGCCCCCTTCCCTAGTCCAATTCGGACCAGAACAAGGGGAGGGGTGCGGCCACCCTTAAGGCCCTTTTTCTTCTTTCCCGTATGGCCCAATAAGGCCCAATACGTATTCCCGTAACTCTCCGGTACTCCGAAAAATACCCGAATCACTCGGAACCTTTCCGATGTCCGAATATAGTCGTCCAATATATCGATCTTTACGTCTCGACCATTTCGAGACTCCTCGTCATGTCCCCGATCTCATCCGGGACTCCGAACTCCTTCGGTACATCAAAACTCATAAACTCATAATATAACTGTCATTGAAACCTTAAGCGTGCGGACCCTACGGGTTCGAGAACAATGTAGACATGACCGAGACACGTCTCCAGTCAATAACCAATAGCGGAACCTGGATGCTCATATTGGCTCCCACATATTCTACGAAGATCTTTATCGGTCAGACCGCATAACAACATACGTTGTTCCCTTTGTCATCGGTATGTTACTTGCCCGAGATTCGATCGTCGGTATCTTAATACCTAGTTCAATCTCGTTACCGGCAAGTCTCTTTACTCGTTCCGTAATACATCATCTCACAACTAACTCATTAGTTGCAATGCTTGCAAGGCTTATGTGATGTGCATTACCGAGAGGGCCCAGAGATACCTCTCCGACAATCGGAGTGACAAATCCTAATCTCGAAATACGCCAACCCAACATGTACCTTTGGAGACACCTGTAGAGCTCCTTTATAATCACCCAGTTACGTTGTGACGTTTGGTAGCACACAAAGTGTTCCTCCGGCAAACGGGAGTTGCATAATCTCATAGTCATAGGAACATGTATAAGTCATGAAGAAAGCAATAGCAACATACTAAACGATCGGGTGCTAAGCTAATGGAATGGGTCATGTCAATCACATCATTCTCCTAATGATGTGATCCCGTTTAATCAAATAACAACTCTTTTGTTTATGGTTAGGAAACATAACCATCTTCGATTAACGAGCTAGTCAAGTAGAGGCATACTAGTGACACTCTGTTTGTCTATGTATTCACACATGTATTATGTTTCCGGTTAATACAATTCTAGCATGAATAATAAACATTTATCATGATATAAGGAAATAAATAATAACTTTATTATTGCCTCTAGGGCATATTTCCTTCAATAGAGTCCAAAACAAGGGCAAAAGTGTTTGGAAAAGTAGATACGACGGAGACGTATCAGTGGGCAAAGCACCGACGCAAGTAAGGAATTCTTGAATAACTCTTCCAATAATAGTACCACTACCGATCCGAAACTTTTTAGTGTGTAAAATTGTAGGTTTTTCATGAGGATAATTGATGTCTACTACGCAACCTTCTTCTTAGACGTTGTTCGGCCTCCAAGTGTAGAGGTTTGTAGGACAGTAGCAAATTTCCCTCAAGTGGATGACCTAAGGTTTATCAATCCGTAGGAGGCGTAGGATGAAGATGGTCTCTCTCAAGCAACCCTGCAACCAAATAACAAAGAGTCTCTTGTGTCCCCAACACACCCAATACAATGGTGAATTGTATAGGTGCACTAGTTCGGCGAAGAGATGGTGATACAAGTGGTATATGGATAGTAGATAATAGTTTTTGTAATCTGAAAATATAAAAACAGCAAGGTAACTAATGATAAACATGAGCACAAACGGTATTGCAATGCGTTGAAACAAGGCCTAGGGTTCATACTTTCACTAGTGCAAGTCCTATCAACAATAATAACATAATTGGATCACATATCTATCCCTCAACATGCAACAAAGAGTCACTCCAAAGTCACTAATAGCGGAGAACAAACGAAGAGATTATGGTAGGGTACGAAACCACCTCAAAGTTATCCTTTCTGATCGATCTATTCAAGAGTCCGTAGTAAAATAACACGAAGCTATTCTTTACGTTCAATCTATCATAGAGTTTGTACAAGAATAACACCTTAAGACACAAATTAACCAAAGCCCTAATGTCACCTAGATACTCCAATGTCACCTCAAGTATCTGTGGGTATGATTATATGATATGCATCAGACAATCTCAGATTCATCTATTCAAACCAACACAAAGTACTTCAAAGAGTGCCCCAAAGATTCTACCAGAGAGTCAAGACGAATACGTGTGCCAACCCCTATGCATAGGTTCATGGGCGGAACCCGCAAGTTGATCACCAAAACATACATCAAGTGGATCAATAGAATACCCCGTTGTCACCACGTGTATCCCACGCAAGACATACATAAAGTGTTCTCAAATCCTTAAAGACTCAATCTGATAAGATAACTTCAAAGGGAAAACTCAATCCATTACAAGAGAGTAGAGGGGGAGAAACATCATCAGATCCAACTATAATAGCAAAGCTCACAATACATCAAGGTTATACCACCTCAAGAACACGAGAGAGAAATAGAGAGATCAAACACATAGCTTGTAACACCCCGGATATGATTTACCCAATATGTAATCCAACTCTTGTCGTTTCTGGTGTTAAGTTATTTTATTTTCTCCGGTTCGGTTTTTTTGTCTCCGTGTGTTGTTATCGTTGTCATACAACTCATATCATCTCATCATGTGCATTGCATTTGCACGTGTGTTCATCTCATGCATTCGAGCATTTTCCCCGTTGTCCGTTTTACATTCCGGCGCTTCGTTCTCCTCCAATGGTCATTTCTACCTTTCTTTCGTGTGTGGGGATCAAACATTTCCGGATTCGACCGAGACTTGCCAAGAGGCCTTGGTTTACTACTGGTAGACCGCCTGTCAAGTTTCGTACCACTTGGACTTCGTTTGATGCTCCAACGGTTAATCGAGGGACCGAAAAGGCCTCGTGTGTGTTGCAGCCCAACACCCCTCCAAATTGGCCCAAAACCTACCAAAACCCTCTCCATCCTCTAGAGCGTTCGATTACGATCGCGTGGCCGAAAACCGCACCTCATTTGGACTCTCCTAGCTCCCTCTACCTCTATATAAAGACCCCCTCCTCAAAATCCCGGATCCCCTCTTCCAAACCCTAGCCCCACTCCATCCGCGCGGTCGGACAACGTCCGCCCGCCGCCGGACATCCCGCCGCCGACCAACCAGGCGACGCCACCTGGCCCGGGCGTGACCACTTCGCTGCCTCAGTCCCGCCAGCCCGCAGGCCCAGGCCGGGCCCTCCCGCCGCCCGACCGGGCCCGAGCTGCCCCGCGCTCCCCGCCGCCTTCCTCTCACCCAGCGGCACCCGAGAGATCCGCCGGCGCTGCCCAGCCCGCTCGTCACGGGCGACCCGACCACCGCCCGCCGCCTCGCCTCACCTCGCCGCAGCAAGCCCTCGCCGCCCCGTGCCGCCTCCTCCTCCTTGCCAAGTCCGACGACCTCCCTCCAAGTCCGGCGACGACGTCGACGTCTCCGGCCACCGTGGCTCCATTTCTGGCGACCTCTTCCTTGAGCAGCTACAGTGCAACCGGATCTCAGATCTGAAAACTCCTCTCGGTTGACTTTTTATCCCCGAAACCCTAATATTTTGCTATGTTCGTCGTGCCGTAACTTTTCACCCGTAATTCCGTTTTGGGCATATAGCATATCAAAATGTTCGTCTCAGAGAGCACATCATTTCATTTCATTGCATCATTTTCATTTGAGTTCATCTTGATGCCCGAAATGCTGTTGGAAGAATGCTATTTGAGATAATTGTCAGATCTGCTGCTCCATTTAGATATTTGTCATTTTTGCCATGATTAATGTGTGCATGATATGCCCCTGAATTCTACATATGTTTTGTTAAGTGCCTTGCCATCTATCCAGAGGTGCAACCCATGTATTTTTGTGATGTGTGTGGTGACTAGCACAAGCTTGCAAAGTGGAGCATTCGTTAATGCTGTTTTCAGGGACTTGGCATTTCCACTAAGTCCTTGATCTGTTTATCTCATTATGCCATATGTTCATGTTGTTTCCTAGTGATCCGTGCCTCTTTTGAGGATGATCAGTAAGGATGTTTTGTTAATCTTGTAGGGATATATCCATCCATGTCTTTATTTGCAAAGATGGAGCACCCTAGCTTGAGTCAATCGAGCTCTACTTTTTCTATTTTGTGAATCTGGGCAGATTGTCTACTTGTTAGCGATTTTGCCGGGGATGTTGTAGTTGATCCGTGCATGCTATGTTATTGTTCTTGCCATGTCTAGCTTGTATTTTGTGTATTCTTGATGGGTGTATACTTAGATTGTCATGACATGCTCTCTAGTGAGTGCATCGACCTCGTAAACATGCCTACTTGATATCTGTTTCAGCATGCTCTAGTTTTCACTAAGTCTGAGAACTGATTATGTTTTTGCCATGTTCACATGCTTGCAAATGTATTTTCTGATCCCTTTTGGCTCAAGGTCACGAAGGCACTTTTGTTAAGATCTTTGAGTAGCTCCATGCCATGCTTTACTTTGCCATGTTCAGGTCCTGTAGCATATAGATTTCATGCTCCAAAGAGTGCTATCTGATCTGAAATTCCAGACAAGTGTTAATTTCACTAAGTCTAAAATCTGTTTGTCAAATGCATTTTTGCCATGTTTGTTTGAACCTGTTAATGGGTGAATTGGCTGTAGCTCAGTGCTAGTCTTTTGTTAAGCACCATGTATGGATCCCTGCCATGCATTTTGTTGCCATGATTGGGTGCTGTAGCGTGTTCATCTTGTTGCATTTAGATGGCTACTTGCTGTAAATCGCAGAACGTGGCCACATTTGATTTGCTTGCCATTTCCAAACCGTAACTCCGATTCCGGTGATCTTTATATCGTTCTTAAGTGATTTCATCTCAATTTTCCAGTGGCACACTTGGATTTCCAAGTTGAGGCCAGGTTCATTCATTCCTTGTCAAATCTTGCATATGCATCGCATATCGCATCCCGCATAGCATACCATCTTTGCATCATATTGTTTGAGCTTTGCACGTGGTTGATTGTGTCCTTGTTGCTTGTTTGTCTTGTTTGGGTAGAGCCGGGAGACGAGTTGTCTAACGAGGAGCCCATTGAGTTTGCTTTCGAGGATCCATTCAACTCTGACAACTTTGCAAGCAAGATGATCATACCCTCGAAATCACTACTATCTTTGCTTTGCTAGATGCTCGCTCTTTTGCTATGCCTATGCTACGATGCCTACCACTTGCTTATCATGCCTCCCAAATTGCCATGTCAAACCTCTAACCCACCATGTCCTAGCAAACCCTTTATTGGCTATGTTACCGCTTTGCTCAGCCCCTCTTATAGCGTTGCTAGTTGCAGGTGAAGATTGGAGACGTTCCTTGTTGGAACATTATTTACTTGTTGGGATATCATTATATTGCCTTGTTATCTTAATGCATCTATATACTTGGTAAAGGGTGGAAGGCTCAGCCTCTCTCCTAGTGTTTTGTTCCACTCTTGCCGCCCTAGTTTCCGTCATATCGGTGTTATGTTCCCAGATTTTGCGTTCCTTACGCGGTTGGGTTATAATGGGAACCCCTTGATAGTTCGCCTTGATTAAAGCTTTTCCAGCAATGCCCAACCTTGGTTTTACCATTTTCCACCTAGCCTCTTTTTCCCTTGGGTTTCCGGAGCCCGAGGGTCATCTTATTTAAACCCCCCCCGGGCCAGTGCTCCTCTGAGTGTTGGTCCGAACCAGGCAGCCTGCAGGGCCACCTCGGGGAAACTCGAGGGTTGGTTTTACTCGTAGCTTGACCTATTTGAGTGTGCCCTGAGAACGAGATATGTGCAGCTCCTATCGGGATTTGTCGGCACATCCGGGCGGTGTTGCTGGATTTGTTTTAACTCGATGAAGTGTCTTGAAGAACCGGGATACCGAGTCTGATCGGAATGTCTCCAGAGGAGGTCTATTCCTTTGTTGGCCGTGAGAGCTTGTCATGGGCTAAGTTGGGACTCCCCTGCAGGGATTTAAACTTTCGAAAGCCGTGCCCGCGGTTATGGGCAGATGGGAATTTGTTAATGTCTGGTTGTAGATAACTTGAACCTTAACTTAATTAAAATGAATCAACTGAGTGTGTTACCGTGATGGTCTCTTCTCGGCAGAGTCCGGGAAGTGAACACGGTGTTGGAGTAATGCTTGCGCAGGTTGTTCTCTAGATACTCGCTCGCGCCTTGCCTCCTCTTCTCGCTCTCTTTTGCGAACAGGTTAGCCACCATATATGCTAGTTGCTTGCTGCAGCTCCACATATTTTCCTTGCCTTACCTATTAAGCTTAAATAGTCTTGATCGCGAGGGTGCGAGATTGCTGAGTCCCTATGGCTCACAGATTACTTCCAAACTAGATGCAGGACCTGATGACTCCGTTCCAGATGACACGCTTGAGCTCAAGTGGGAGTTCGACGAGGACTCACGCTGATACTATGTGTCTTTCCCTGATGATCAGTAGTGGTGCCCAGTTGGGGCGATCGGGACCGTGTCGCATGTTGGGTTGTTCTTCTATTTTGGCGCCGTAGTCGGGCCATGAGAGTTTGAATGTTGTAACGCTATTTATGTACTTTGATTGACGTGGCGAGTGTAAGCCAACTATGTATCTCCCCTTTTATTATCTACATTACATGGGATGTTGTGAAGATTGCCTAACTTGCGACATTGCTTTCAATGCGGTTATGCCTCTAAGTCGTGCCTCGACACGTGGGAGCTATAGCCGCATCGAGGGCGTTACATAGCTACTCGTACATACCCTCAGCCCCAAGGGAGAACTACTCCCTCCTCATCATGGAGAGCGCCGAGATGATGAAGATGGCCACCGGAGATGGATTTGCCCTCCGGCAGGGTGCCGGAATGGGTCTAGATTGGTTTTCGGTGGCTACAAAGGCTTATGGCGGCGGAACTCCCGATCTATTGTGCTCCTCGAAGTTTTTAGGGTATATGGGTATATATAGGAGGAAGAAATACGTCAGGGGGGCCACGAGGGGCCCACGAGGGTGGAGAGCGCGCCCAAGGGGGCATGCCCCCTGCCTCGTGCCTTCCTTGTTGCTTCCCTTACGTACACCCCAAGTCTTCTGGATTGCTTCCATTCCAAAAATAAGTTCCGTGAAGTTTCAGGTCAATTGGACTCCGTTTGATTTTCCTTTTCTGCAATACTCTAAAACAAGGGAAAAACAGAAACTGGCACTGGCCTCTAGGTTAATAGGTTAGTCCCAAAAATCATATAAAATAGCATTTATATGCATATAAAACATCCAAGGTTGATAATATAATAGCATGGAACAATCAAAAATTATAGATACGTTGGAGATGTATGAGCATCCCCAAGCTTAATTCCTGCTCGTCCTCAAGTAGGTAAATGATAAAAACAGAATTTTTGATGTGGAATGCTACCTAACATATTTATCCATGTAATTCTCTTTATTGTGGCAAGAATATTCAGATCCATAAGATTCAAGACAAAAGTTTAATATTGACATAAAAACAATAATACTTCAAGCATACTAACGAAGTAATCATGTCTTCTCAAAATAACATGGCCAAAGAAAGCTATCCCTACAAAATCATATAGTCTGGCTATGCTCCATCTTCACCACACAACGTATTTAAATCATGCACAACCCCGATGACAAGCCAAGCAATTGTTTCATACTTTTGATGTTCTCAAACTTTTTCAATCTTCACGCAATATATGAGCGTGAGCCATGGATATAGCACTATAGGTGGAATAGAATGGTGGTTGTGGAGAAGACAAAAGGAGAAGATAGTCTCACATCGACTAGGCGTATCAACGGGCTATGGAGATGCCCATTAATAGATATCAATGTGAGTGAGTAGGGATTGCCATGCAACAGATGCACTAGAGCTATAAATGTATGTAAGCTCAACAAAAGAAACTAAGTGGGTGTGCATCCAACTTGCTTGCTCACGAAGACCTAGGGCACTTGAGGAGGCCCATTGTTGGAATATACAAGCCAAGTTCTATAATGAAAATTTCCCACTAGTATATGAAAGTGACAAAACAAGAGACTCTCTATCATGAAGATCATGGTGCTACTTTGAAGCACAAGTGTGGAAAAAAGGATAGTAGCATTGCCCCTTTTTATTTTCTTTTTTTGGGGCCTTCCTTTTTTTTATTTGGCCTTTCTCTCTTTTTTGGGACAATGCTCTATTATTGATGATCATCACACTTCTATTTATTTACAACTCAATGATTACAACTCGATACTTAGAACAAGATATGACTCTATATGAATGCCTCCGGCAGTGTACCGGGATGTGCAATGACTTATGAGTGACATGTATGCAAGAATTATGAATGGTGGCTTTGCCACAGCTAAAATGTCAACTACATGATCATGCAAAGCAATATGACAATAATGGAGCGTGTCATAGTAAACGGAACGGTGAAAGTTGCATGGCAATATATCTCAGAATGGCTATGGAAATGCCATGATAGGTAGGTATGGTGGCTATTTTGAGGAAGGGATATGGTGGGTTTATGATACCGGTGAAAGGTGTGCGGTATTAGAGAGGCTAGCAACGGTGGAAGGGTGAGAGTGCGTATAATCCATGGACTCAACATTAGTCATAAAGAACTCACATACTTATTGCAAAAATATATTAGTTATCGAAACAAAGTACTACGCGCATGCTCCTAGGGGTATATATTGGTAGGAAAAGACCATCGCTCGTCCCTGACCGCCACTCATAAGGAAGACAATCAATAAATAAATCATGCTCCGACTTCGTCACATAACGGTTCACCATACGTGCATGCTACGGGAATCACAAAATTCAACACAAGTATCTCTCAAATTCACAACTACTCAACTAGCATGACTCTAATATCACCATCTTCATATCTCAAAACAATTATCAAGTATCAAACTTCTCATAGTATTCAAAGCACTTTATATGAAAGTTTTTATTATATCCCTCTTGGATGCCCATCATATTAGGACTAGATTCATAACCTACCATGCTGTTCTAAAGACTCTCAAAATAATATAAGTGAAGCACGAGAGTTCATCTATTTCTACAAAATAAAAGCACCACCGTGATCTAAAAAGATATAAGTGAAGCACTAGAGCAAATGACAAACTACTCCGAAAGATATAAGTGAAGATCAATGAGTAGTCGAACAATTATGCAACTATATGAAGACTCTCTAACATTTAATATTTTCAGATCTTGGTATTTTATTCAAACAACAAGTAAAACAAAATGAAATGAAATAAAATGACGCTCCAAGCAAAACACATATCATGTGATAAATAAAAATATAGCTCCAAGTAAAGTTACCAATGAACAAAGACAAAAGAGGGGATGCCTTCCGGGGCATCCCCAAGCTTAGGCTCTTGGTTGTCCTTGAATATTACCTTGGGGTGCCTTGGGAACCCCCAAGCTTAGGCTCTTGCCACTCCTTATTCCATAGTCCATCGAATCTTTACCCAAAACTTGAAAACTTCACAACACAAAACTTAACAGAAAACCTGGTGAGCTCCGTTAGCGAAAGAAAAGAAAACACCACTTCAAGGTACTATAATGAACTCATTATTTATTTATATTGGTTCTAAACCTACTGTATTCCAACTTATCTATGGTTTATAAACTCTTTACTAGCCATAGATTCATCAAAATAAGTAAACAACGCATTAAAAACAGAATCTTTCAAAAACAAAATAGTCTGTAGTAATCTGTAACTAACGCAAACTTCTGGAACACCAAAAATTCTAAAATAAATTGTTGGACGTGAGGAATTTGTCTATTAATCATCTTATAAAAGAATTAACTAAATAGCACTCTCCAATAAAAATTGCAGCTAATCTCGTGAGCGCTAAAGTTTTTGTTTTTTACAACAAGATCAACAAGACTTTCCCCAAGTCTTCCCAAAGGTTCTACTTGGCACAAACACTAATTAAAAGCATAAAACCACATCTAAACAGAGTCTAGTTGAAATATTTATTACTAAACAGGAACAAAAGGCAAGGAACTAAAATAAAATTGGGTTGCCTCCCAACAAGCGCTATCGTTTAACGCCCCTAGCTAGGCATGATGATTTCAATGATGCTCATATAAAAGATAAGAATTGAAACATAAAGAGAGCATCATGAAGGATATGACTAGCACATTTAAGTCTAACCCACTTCCTATGCATAGGGATTTTATGAGCAAACAACTTGTGGGAACAAGAATCAACTTGCATAGGAAGGTAAAACAAGCATAACTTCATAACTTTAAGCACATAGAGAGGAAACTTGATATTATTGCAATTCCTACAAGCATATATTCCTCCCTCATAATAATTCAGTAGCATCATGAATGAATTCAACAATATAACCATCACATAAAGTCTTCTTTTCATGATCTACAAGCATAGAAATTTTATTACTCTCCACACAAGCAAAAATCTTCTGATGAATAATAGTGGGAGCAAACTCAACAAAATAACTATCATGTGAGGCATAATCCAATTGAAAGACGTTGTTGGGCCTCCAAGTGTAGAGGTTTGTAGGACAGTAGCAAATTTCCCTCAAGTGGATGACCTAAGGTTTATCAATCCGTAGGAGGCGTAGGATGAAGATGGTCTCTCTCAAGCAACCCTGCAACCAAATAACAAAGAGTCTCTTGTGTCCCCAACACACCCAATACAATGGTAAATTGTATAGGTGCACTAGTTTGGCGAAGAGATGGTGATACAAGTGGTATATGGATAGTAGATAATAGTTTTTGTAATCTAAAAATATAAAAACAGCAAGGTAACTAATGATAAAAGTGAGCACAAACGGTATTGCAATGCGTTGAAACAAGGCCTAGGGTTCATACTTTCAATAGTGCAAGTCCTCTCAACAATAATAACATAATTGGATCACATAACTATCCCTCCACACGCAACAAAGAGTCACTCCAAAGTCACTAGTAGCGGAGAACAAACGAAGAGATTATGGTAGGGTACGAAACCACCTCAAAGATATCCTTTCTGATCGATCTATTCAAGAGTTCGTAGTAAAATAACATGAAGCTATTATTTCCGTTCAATCTATCATAGAGTTCGTACTAGAATAACACCTTAAGACACAAATCAACCAAAGCCCTAATGTCACCTAGATACCCAATGTCACCTCAAGTATCCGTGGGTATAATTATACGATATGCATCACACAATCTCAGATTCATCTATTCAAACCAACACAAAGTACTTCAAAGAGTGCCCCAAAGATTCTACCGGAGAGTCAAGACAAATACGTGTGCCAACCCCTATGCAAAGGTTCATGGGCGGAACCCGCAAGTTGATCACCAAAACATACATCAAGTGGATCAATAGAATACCCCATTGTCACCACGGGTATCCCACGCAAGACATACATAAAGTGTTCTCAAATCCTTAAAGACTCAATCCGATAAGATAACTTGAATGGGAAAACTCAATCCATTACAAGAGAGTAGAGGGGGAGAAACATCATAAGATCCAACTATAATAGCAAAGCTCGCGATACATAAAGATCGTACCACCTCAAGAACACGAGAGAGAGAGAGAGAGATCAAACACATAGCTACTGGTACATACCCTCAGCCCCGAGGGAGAACTACTCCCTCCGCGTCATGGAGAGCGTCGGGATGATGAAGATGGCCACCGGAGAGGGATTCCACCTCCGGCAGGGTGCCGGAACGGGTCTAGATTGGTTTTCGGTGGCTACGGAGGCTTTTGGCAGCGGAACTCCTGATCTATTGTGCTCCTCGAAGTTTTTAGGGTATATGGGTATATATAGGAGGAAGAAATACGTCAGGGGGCCCACAAGGGTGGAGGGCGCACCCAGGGGAGGTGGGCGAGCCCCCTGCCTCGTGCCTTCCTCGTTGCTTCTTTTACATACACCCCAAGTCTTCTGGATTGCTTCTGTTCCAAAAATAAGTTCTGTGAAGTTTCAGGTCAATTGGACTCCATTTGATTTTCCTTTTCTATGATACTCTAAAACAAGGAAAAAACAGAAACTGGCACTGGGCTCTAGGTTAATAGGTTAGTCCCAAAAATCATATAACATGGCATATAAATGCATATATAACATCCAAGATTGATAATATAATAGCATGGAACAATCAAAAATTATAGATACGTTGGAGACGTATCAATAATCAAAAGCATCAATGTTCCCCCCATCGTTACTATTATCCTTTTCGATGATAACCTCCCCAGTTTCAGACATGATGGCAACAAAATGTACTAAGAACAAACACACAAAAGGCAAGCGGAAAGAGAAGAACGGGAGAAGGGCAAATAAAACGGCAAGGGTGAAGTGGGGGAGAGGAAAACGAGAGGCAAATGGCAAATAATGTAATGTGAGGGATAAGAGTTTGTGATGGGTACTTGGTATGTCTTGACTTGGCGTAGATCTCCCCGGCAACGGTGCCAGAAATCATTCTTGCTACCTCTTGAGCATGCCTTGGTTTTCCCTTGAAGAGGAAAGGGTGATGCAACAAAGTAGCATAAGTATTTCCCTCAGTTTTTGAGAACCAAGGTATCAATCCAGTAGGAGACTACACACAAGTCTCCTAGTACCTGCACAAACAAACAAGAACCTCGCAACCAACGTGATAAAGGGGTTATCAATCCCTTCATGGTCACTTACGAAAGTGAGATCTGATAGAGATAATAAGATAAATATTTTTGGTATTTTTGTTGTATAGATTGAAAAGTAAAGATTGCAAAATAAATGGCGACAGAAATAGCTAGTTGACGGGAAAAATAATATGATGTAAAGTAGACCGGGGGGCATAGGTTTCACTAGTGGCTTCTCTCAAGATAACATATATTACAGTGGGTGAACAAATTACTGCCGAGCAATTGATAGAAAAGCGCATAGTTATGATGATATCTAGGCATGATCATGAACATATGCATCACGTCTGTGTCAAGTAGACCAAAACAATTCTACATCTACTACTATTACTCCACACATCGACCGCTATCCAGCATGCATGTAGAGTATTAAGTTCATAAGAACAGAGTAACGCATTAGGCAACATGACATGATGTAGAGGTATAAACTCAAGAAATATGATATAAACCCTATACTTTTATCCTCGATGGCAACAATACAATACGTGCCTTGCTACCCCTGCTGTCACTGGGAAAGGACACCGCAAGATTGAACCCAAAGCTAAGCACTTCTCCCATTGCAAGAAAGATCAATCTAGTAGGCCAAACCAAACTAATAATTCGAAGAGACTTGAAAAGATATCAAATCATGCATATAAGAATTCAGAGAAGAATCAAATATTGTTCATAGATAATCTTAATCATAAACCCACAATTCAACAGATCTCGACAAACACACCGCAAAAAGAATTACATCGAATAGATCTCCAAGAACATTGAGGAGAACTTTGTATTGAGATCCAAAGAGAGAGAAGAAGCCATCTAGCTAATAACTATGGACCCGAAGGTCTGTGGTAAACTACTCACACATCATCGGAGAGGCTATGGTGTTGATGTAGAAGCCCTCCATGATTGAATCCTCCTCCGACAGATCACCAAAAAAGTTCCCCGGATGAGATCTTATGGGTATAGAAGGTTGCGGTGGTGGAAAAGTGGTTTTGTGGCTCTCCTGGATGTTTTCAGGGTATAAGAGTATATATAGGTGAAAGAAGTAGGTCGGTGGAGCCATGAGGGGCCCACGAGGATGGGGGGCGCGCCGCCCTACCTCGTGGCCGCCTCGTTGCTTCCTTGACCTCCACTCCAAGTCTCCTGGACTGCGTTTGTTCCAAAAAAAGATCCTCGCGAAGGTTTCATTCCGTTTGATATTCCTTTTCTGCAAACACTAAAATAGGCAAAAAACAACAATTTGCACTGGGCCTTCGGTTAATGGTTAGTCCCAAAAATAATATAAAAGAGCATAATAAAGCCCATTAAACATCCAAAACAGATAATATAATAGCATGGAGCAATCAAAAATTATAGATACGTTGGAGACGTATCACCATGGAACAAGGTTTCTCCCCAAATCCCTCTCTCTTTGCCTCGTTGTTTTGTCTCTAGGTTTTTGGGGAGATGCATGTTGTTCTTGAGATTTTAGGCCAAATCTTTGCAAGAGTGGGATGTAGGAGAGTAGTAATGCGTAGAGATGCTATTTGGTATGTTGCTACATGGTATTTTTGATCAACTGTAGTACCGCTCCATTGTCACGGCTGTTCTCAGATCTGTTTCATCTCAAATCTGACCCCGAGCGGTACTACCGCACTCCCGTGTGGTACTACCGCTCTGGCCGTTTTTGCCTGATACAGTACTACCGCTCCTCGAGAGCGGTACTACCGCGCGAGGCGCGGAAGTAAAAATTTACTTCCGCTCCAGGCGTGGTATTACCGTGCCATCCCGGCGCGGTACTACCGCGGCTGGAGCAGCAGTAAAGTTTTAGTTCCGCACAATGGTGCGGTAGTACCATTGAAGTCGAACCTTCCCTGTAGCAACTACCCAATGTTGTTTCTACTTGTTTCATTTGTTTTGCTGTGGTCTTTGCATTGATCCTCTTGCGTGTTCTGGTGTTGTGTGTCATAGGTGGTAGCTCTGGTTCCAATGTTCATCATTCGAACCCCGTCCGCGACACGGGTTCGAAGCGCCTACGCAACCAAGATGAGGCTCCAGAGGGCTCCAATGCCCCCCAACGCAGAACCAAGACCACCGCCATGAAGACCAGGGAGCCATCAATGGGCATGGATGAGATACCACTGGCTGAGTTTGTCACTCGAAGGAAGATCAACCCCTATGTGAATCCCCGTGCAAACTTCAGAGGGAATGAGTTCTTCTGGACCAAGCAGCATAATCTTATCTATCTGGATGTGATCAAGGCCAAGCAGAACATCTACGTGGACGTGCACTGGATTGACATGAATCATATGAGGTAGGATAAGCACCACGACTATTTTGGTGAGGCTTTGGACCTGGTGGAGCAGTTTGGCATTGATGACTTGATCACTTTCCACTTGGACTTTGACCCTGAGACTGTGGCTCAGTTCTTTGCCTCGGTCCACTTCCATACAGATGAGGCACAGACCATGACGTGGATGACCAATGGACAACAGATGACCGCTAAGTGGAAGGAGTTCATGGATCTGCTACAGGTTCGTGATGAGGGGCTCAACTCGCCCATTGGTATTCGCCCTCATGCCAACCCCGTGTCCGCCAACAAGAACAAGCTTCAACAATACTATGTTGAGCAGCAGCTTCCCAGTGGCAAGAAGGCGCGGGTGCTGAACCCATTCCTTGACATCATGCATCAGATCTTCTGCAACTCCCTATTTCCACGCATTGGTGACAAGGATAAGGTACATGCCTATCTCGTGGATATGATGCTCATCTATGAGGAGGCACGTTGTGCTCAGACGCAACCACTTGATGTCTCACATATCATGTGGTGTGAGCTACGGTTTGCGGTGTTCAGCCGTAAGGTACCCATCTATGGTCCTTACCCGTTTCACTTGATCTCGAAGACTTGGGAGAAGCTCTATCCCGATGATGAGTTTGATGCCCCCAAATGGATCCATCACGAGCCCATCAAGCTTCGCATCAAGCCTCAGAGGGTTAACACCACTACCCGTGCTGAGGCAGAGGCTGCTCAGATGGACGTGGATGAGGATGAGATTGAGGAGGAGGAAGCGGATGAGGACAGCTCTGCTGGGTATGCTCCTCCCTCTACTGAGCCCTCATGGGCTAAGAAGCTGAAGGCCAAGATGAAGGCTTTGTTCTGTATGCAAGCCAAGGGGCAGTACAGGACCCATGTTGCTTCCAAGGAGAGTTGCCGCCGCGACAAGAGGATCTTGAGGACGTTTAGCGAGTAGATATCCAGTGGGTACGAGAAGCACATCACTCCAGAGGCAGAATGGATGGAAAAGCAGGGCTATTAGTGGACTAAATCTAAGGAGGAGCCCATCCCCGCTGCCGAGTCCGATGAGGAGCATGATGAGTGATCACTTCAGCTGGAGCTACCACCTGTGTCGTAGGTGTCCTCTCTGCCTTTTTGGAGTCTCGATGCCAAAGGGGGGAGAGTGTAGGGATTTGCGAGTCGTGTGTCGTGTCGTTTCGCTTTGTCGCTTTTGTCACTTTGCTTTCGTTCTGTTGAACCTCATTTGCTTTGGTTTGGCTTGTCCTCGTGAGTCGTACTTTCCCATCATATGGTGTAATACATATGCACTCTAGCGTATCTTATTGTCTTTCTTGCTTAGTAACCCATGAGCTTATGCTATCTTGTGCCAGTTACTTTATGCTCTTGTTATTATCTTGCCTCCTTGCTTAAGTATTAGTTATTTCATTGCAAGATATGCCTCGTCTATAAAATAGAGGGGGAGTGTTGATCCTAGTATGTGTGCGGTGCAGTCCAAAGCATTTCTCAAGTGTGCACACATCTAGGGGGAGCCCGTCTATATTTTATAGATGTTGGGTTTGCCTATGTTTTATTTTATATCCCTATGTGCAAATCCCGTATTGTCATCAATCCACCAAAAAGGGGGAGATTGTAAGGGCATATTTATCCCTTAGTAGTTTTGGTGATGGATGACAATGCTTTTGCGGACTAACCGTGTGTATTGAGCATTTTAGATATATCATGTCTAAGCACAAGACGATTTGGTGCCCCTCGAAGCTTATTGAAGACGGCATTTCTCTATGTTTCTTTTCGGTGGATTTGAGTCATAGGAAAGCCGTACTATTAAGAGGGGGTCTGCGTTGGAAAGGTTTGGGCGGAATCATCACGTACACGTCTGTTCCTTTCTGCACCATCCTTCCTCTGGCGCTTTGGAGCATCCTCTATTTCTCTGTATCTCTGCAAAATGAAGGACTCCTAGTGTTGCTGAACTGGGGCATGCGATAGTACTGCTCCTCAGAGCGGTAGTACCGTAGGCCCCTGCGATAGTACCAGCCATGGGCGCGATAGTACCACAGGTTGTAACACCCCATATGTAACATGCCATATTTGTATTCCAACTCTTGCCATTTCCGGCACTAAGTTATGTTATTTCCTCGTTGTCGGGTTTTTGCCTTCGTGTGCTTTTGTCTTGTCATGAATCTCATATCATGTCATCATGTGCATTGCATTTGCATACGTGTTCGTCTCATGCATCCGAGTATTTTCCCCATTGTCTGTTTTGCATTCCGGCGCTCCTATGTCCTCCGGCATCCCTTACTACCTCTTTTCGTGTGCGGGTATTAAATGTTCTCGGATTGGACCGAGACTTGCCAAGCGGCCTTGGTTTACTACCGGTAGACCGCCTGTCAAGTTTCGTGCCATTTGGACTTCGTTTGATACACCAACGGTTAATCGAGGGACCGAAAAGGCCTCATGTGTGTTGCAGCCCAACACCACTCCAAAGTGGCCCCAAAACCCACCAAAACCCCCTCCATCATCTAGAACGTTCGATCACGATCGCGTGGCCGCAAACCGTGCTCAATTTTGAGCCTTCTAGCTCCCTCTACCTCTATATATAGCCCCTCCTCCGAAATCCCGCGTCCCACCCCCCCTAAACCCTAAAATTCCACTCCCCGCACCGCTGGACACGTCTGGAGCAGACCGGACGCGTCCGCCACCACCTCCGTGCCAACCAGCGCCTGCCACGTCATCCTGCCGACCCGCCGCCACCCGAGGCTCGCGGAGCCCGATCCGGGCCCCCCGAGCCCATCTGCGCAGCGCCGCCCACGCCATCGCTCCGCCGCCCGCGCCTGTTCACCGCCGACCGCCGGCGCTCGCCTCCGCCGCGCCTCCGTCACTGTCCGGTGCCGCCGCACCGCCATTGCCTCGCCGTCCGGTCTCCAACCCCGGCGAGCTCCTCCGGCCGCTCGAAGCTCCGGCCACCTCGTCCCCAAGCTCCGGTCTCCTTCCTCAACGCCGACGGCCTTCTCCAGCGACGAACCTCGACATCCGCGCTCGATCCGATCTGGATATGGAAACCCTAGCTCGGGGTTGACTTTTTCTCCTCTGTTCCAGTATTTTTTGCATATTTCAACGCATCATAACTCTGCAACCGTGGCTCCGTTTCGGGCGTGTAGCATATCAAAATGTTCGTCTCGACGAGTACTTCATTTCATCTCATTGCATCATGTTCATTTGAGCTCATCTTGATGCCCTAAATGCTATTGGAAGAGTGCTAGTTTTTGTTAGTTTCAGTTTCATATCAGTATTTGGACATTTGTCATTTTTGCCATGATTGATGTGTGCCTCCTATGAACTTGAGCTCTACATGAGTTTTGAAGTATGCCATGCCATCTTTACAGGAGTGTATGCCATGTATTTTTGTGATCTCTATGGTGACTAGCACAAGCATGCAAAGTAGCTTACTTAATGTTCCTGATTTCAGGGACTTAGAAATATTCTAAGTCATTGTCCTGTTTATATTTTTATGCCATGTGTTCATGTTGCTACCGAGTGATCCATGCCTCTTTTGAGCATGATCAGTAAGGATGTTTTGTAGATATTGTGATGCTCTATCCATCCATGTCTTTGTTTGCAATTATGGAGCACCCTAGCTTGAGTCAATCGAGCTCTACGTTTGCTATAAAATGTTCCTGGCAGAATGTTTACATGTTAAGCAGTTTTGCCGAGCTTGTTATAGTTGATCCATGCATGCTATGTTATTGTTCTTGCCATGTCTAGCTTCTATGCCATGTCTACTTGCTAGGTGTATGCTTAGTTTATCATGTAATGCTTTGTGGTGAGTGCATCGAGCTCGTAAACATGCCTACTTAATGTCTGTTTTGCCATGTTCCAGTTTTTCACTAAGTCTAAATCTGTTAACGATAATTGCTATGTTCACATGGTTGCCATTGTATTTTCTGATCCCTTTTGGCTTATGGTCAGTAAGGGACTTTTATTGTATGCTTTGAGTAGCTTCATAACATGCCTTGCTTTGCCATGATATGTTCCTGTAGCATGTAGTTATCTTGCTCTAAACATTTCTTCCTGATGTTAAATTCCTGGCATATTGTTATTTTCACTAAGTCTGTATCCTGATGTCTTTTGCACTTTTGCCATGCTTGTCTGAACCTGCTATTGAGTGAATTAGCCGTAGCTCAGTGTTCATATTTTGTCAAGCATCTTGAGTGGATCCCTGCCATGTATTTTGTTGTTATGTTAGAGTGGTGTATAATGTTGTTCTTGATGCATTTAGATGGCCTCGTGGTGTTAATCGCAGATCGGCGCCATATTTGTTTTGCTTGTCATTTCCAAACCGTGCATCCGATTCCGGGGATCTTTATATCGATTTCGACCAAAATCAACTCCTCTTGCCAATGGCACTCTTGGTTTTCCAAGTTGAGGCCAGGTTCAATCTTTCCTTTCGGAACATGCATATGCATCGCATATCGCATCCCGCATATCATGCCATGTTTTGCATCATGTTGTTTGTGCATTGCACGTGGTTGATTGTGTCTCCCTTTGCTTGTTGTTCTTGCTTCGGGTAGAGCCAGGAGACGAGTACATGATCGAGGAGCCCGTTGAGTATGCTTACAAGAATCAAGTCAACTCGGAGAACTTTGCAGGCAAGATGACCATACCCTCGAAATCACTTCTATCTTTGCTTGCTAGATGCTCGCTCTTTTGCTATGTCTATGCTACGATACCTACCACTTGCTTATCATGCCTCCCATATTGCCATGTCAAACCTCTAACCCACCTTGTCCTAGCAAACCGTTGTTTGGCTATGTTACCTCTTTGCTCAGCCCCTCTTATAGCGTTGCTAGTTGCAGGTGAAGATTGGAGTTTGTTCCTTGTTGGAACATGTTTATTGTTGGGATATCATTATTATATCTTGTATATTTTAATGCACCTATATACTTGGTAAAGGGTGGAAGGCTTGGCCTTATGCCTGGTGTTTTGTTCCACTCTTGCCGCCCTAGTTTCCGTCATACCGGTGTTATGTTCCTTGATTTTGCGTTCCTTACATGGTTGGGTTATAATGGGAACCCCTCGACAGTTCGCCTTGAATAAAACTCCTCCAGCATGGCCCAACCTTGGTTTTACCATTTGCCACCTAGCCTTTTTCCCTTGGGTTTCGTGCACTCAAGGGTCATCTTTATTTTAAACCGCCGGACCAGTGCTTCTCTAAGTGTTGGTCCAACCCAGAACACCATGCGGGGCCGTCCCTTGGCAACTCGGGTTACGTTGGCTTCCGTACGCTTAGCTTATCTGGTATGCCCTGAGAACGAGATATGTGCATCTCCTATCGGGATTTGTCGGTACAGCGGGTGGTCTTGCTAGACTTGTTTTACCATTGACGAGATGTCTTGTAACCGGGATTCTGAGTCTGATCGGATTGTCTTGGGAGAAGTAATATCCTTCGTTGGCCGTGAAAGCTTGTGATGGGCTAAGTTGGGACACCCCTGCAGGGATTTGAACTTTCAAAAGTCGTGCCCGCGGTTATGGGCAGATGGGAATTTGTTAATGTCCGGTTGTAGAAAACCTAAAGCTTAACTTAATTAAAATGAATCAACAGAGTGTGTGGCCGTGATGGTCTCTTTTCGGCGGAGTCCGGGAAGAGAACACGATCTCATGTTATGCTTGATCGTAGGTTGTTCTAGGATCACTTCTTGATCATAGTTCATCGACCGTGCTTTGCCTTCTCTTCTCGCTCTCTTTTGCGTATGTTAGCCACCATATATGCTAGTCGCTTGTTGTAGCTCCACAACATACCTTTTACCCTTCCTATAAGCTTAAATAGTCTTGATCATGAGGGTGTGAGATTGCTGAGTCCCCGTGACTCACAGATTACTTCCAAAACCAGATGTAGGGACCGATGACACCGCTCCAGGAGATTCGACTGAGCTCAAGTGGGAGTTCGATGAGGACTCAGAACAATACTATGTTTCCTTTCCAGGCGATCAGTAGTGGTGCCCGGTTGGGGAGATCGGGGACTTTGTCGCATTTGGGGTTGTTCTTTATTTTGGTTCCGTAGTCGGACCTTGAGTGTAACTGGATGAATGTAATGATATTTATGCTATTTGTGTGACGTGGCGAGTGTAAGCCAACTATGTACCTTTTCCCTTATTCTTACATGGGTTGTTGTGAAGATTACCTCACTTGCGACATTGCTTACAATGCGGTTATGCCTCTAAGTCGTGCTTCGACACGTGGGAGATATAGCCGCATCGTGGGTGTTACAAGTTGGTAATCAGAGCCTTCCCCGACCTTAGGAGCCCCCTTCTTGATCGAATCGCTGGCGTTGTTGAGTCTAGAAAAATGTTTTGAGTCATTTAGGATTATATATATCGGAGAGTAGGATTCTTTTTACTCCTCAGTCCCTTCGTCGCTCTGGTGAGGCATCCTGACGTAGAGTTTTGACTCTTCTCTTCTCAAATTTCACTAAAAAATTTAGGATCACGCGGGTATCTTGGAATCGTTCCGATGGTTTTGTGACGAGAACATTGTTCTTGGTGCCTCCTGACATTTAGGGGTTGTGGCAGTGTCCCGGGGAGTTGAGCTCCGAGGTGTTGTCGTCACAATTTTATCGTTGCAATTCTGGAATACCTGAGTTTCGCCGACATCGAAAATCTCTTTTATGCAGTTGTTGGTGAGATAACCTCGACGCCACCCAGTACTGGGGCGGGAGTTCGGGAGTATTGCCATAACTCGTATAACGGATGCTTTTCGAAGGTTGAGGTAAATGATTTCCGAAGGTTTCTTGGTTATGTGTTGAAGGATGGATATAGTTGGATGTAGGATTTGCTAAGTTTGGGTGAGATATTATGCTTCTCCTGTATCCCCAACACCTGATTGCATAACCGGGAAAGTTTCGGGAGTTTCATAGGTGGGAATTCATGTAGCTCTAGTATTTCTTCCGCATATATTTTGTCTGTGATTGGGTAATCCTTACCAAGTATTTGTTCTTGTCCAAACCTTGTTTTTTTATTCTTCTACCTCTATCTAAGTGGCTTCTCAATTTATGGAAGTGTGACCATTTCAATTGGAATGCATTCGTTCATTTTGTTCGGATGTTAAGACTATATGTTGCAATTTCAATCCATTTGATTCAGCTTGAATATATGTCTGTCAAGATGTTAACGGATGTCACCCTCTTCAGGATGGCTCCTCCTACGCATTCGAATCCTGATCCGCCACCACCACCTCCACCTCCAGAGGCATGGCAAGCTGTGATGGCCGCTACCAATGCAAACACGCAGCTGATCATGAAAATTTTGCAAGAGCGCAACCAAGGGAATCAAGGCCATGGCAACAATCAGAATCAGTTTTCTACACTCAACCAGTTCCTCGTAAACCAGCCAAAGACCTTCAGCAACTATGTCGAAGGAACAGACACTGATGATTGGCTCATGGATATCTGTAAGCATTTCGAGTGCAGCAACGTCAGGCATGAGGACTTTGTCAAGTTTGCCTCGTTCCAACACAAAGACCAAGCTGCAAAATGGTATCAACAATACAAAGATTCCAGAGGAGGTCGTGTGATTACCTGGAATGAATTCCGTCAAGACTTCAAAGCTCACCACATTCCTCAGAGTGCTGTTGAGAGCAAGCATGAGGAATTCCGCAACCTGAAGCAAGGCAGCTTGTCTGTTTACCAGTATAACATCATGTTCCAGAAGCTCGCTCGTTTCACCAAGCAGGACGTCCCCGACGAGAAGAGCATGATTTATCAGTTCATAGGTGGTCTCAGTGAAGATCTTCAACTTGCTCTCATGCTTTTTGAGCCTCAGAAGTACGATGAGTTTTACAACATGGCACTGAAACAAGAGATGGCTCAGCTGAAGCGCGATGCTTCCAAGAAGCGGGTCAGAGATGCGACTCCTTCTTCCTCAACTCAAGTGGTAACTAAGCAGCAAAAGTATTGGTTGCCTCCTCCTCCTCCGTTCCGTCAGCCTTATCAGCAGAAGAGCAAAGGTGGCAATGGATCTTCCCACCCACCTAACCCAGGCTTTCAGAACAAGACTTCATCTCATGCTCCAAGATCAAGTGCTCCATATCACCGTCCGCTCTCGGAGGTCACGTGCAACAAGCGTCAGCAGAAGGTCACTATGCCAACAAATGCTTCAATCAGAGGCATCTTCCTCCTCTTCCTATGAGATCTGCTAGCACCGCAGTGGTCAAGCATAATCCCAAGCATGCCATGGTCAACTTGTTGAACGCAGCTCAGGCAGAGGACTCGTCAGATGTGATTATGGGTAACTTTCCAGTTAACTCTACTCCTGCAAAAGTACTTTTTGATACTGGTGCATCGCATTGTTTCATGTCAAGATCATTTGTTTCAAAGCATGACTTCGTTTCGGAAATGTTGGGTAAACCTATGGGAGTGGTTTCTCCGGCCAAGTCTATGAGGGCTACCTCGATAGTCCCGGATGTTTCTATCATGATGGGTGATTTCAAGTTTCTGGCTTCTCCAATGGTCCTTGGTAACTTGGATATTGATCTTATTCTCAGAATGGATTGGCTTTCTAAGCACAAGGCTCAGCTTGATTGTGCTGCCAGGCAGATTCAATTGACACACTTGTTTGAGGATGTAATCGTCTTTGCTGCTCGTGATGATACCATCCGTCTGTTTTCTCTCAACGAGAAGGGTGAGTTGGATGCCATTTCTCAGATTCCAGTCGTTTGCGAATATCAAGACGTCTTTCCAGAAGAGCTTCCAGGAATGCCTCCGCACCAGCTAGTTGAATTCGTCATCGATCTTGAGCCTGGCACGGAACCTATTTGCAAACGTCCTTACAAGCTTGGACCTGAAGAGTTGAAGGAGCTGAAGAAGCAACTCGATATTCAAGAGCGTATGGGTCTCATCCGTCCAAGTTCTTCTCCATGGGGTTGTGGTGTTCTTTTCGTCAAGAAGAAGGATGGAACAGACAGACTTTGTGTCGACTACCGTCCATTGAACAGGAAGACCATAAAGAACAAGTACCCACTTCCCAACATCAATGAGCTTTTCGAACAACTCAAAGGTGCTCAAGTTTTCTCAAAACTTGATCTCCGTATGGGCTATCATCAGATTCGCATTCGTGAAGAAGATACCCCCAAGACAGCTTTCAGAACAAGCTATGGTTCATATGAATACACTGTCATGTCTTTCGGCCTTGTCAACGCTCCTCCAACATTCTCTCGCATGATGAACTTCATCTTCAACGCCTACACAAATGACTTCGTCTTGGTCTACCTCGATGACATTTTGGTCTTTTCCAAGAACAAGGAGGATCATGCCAAACACTTGAGATTGGTGCTGGATAAACTCAGAGAACATCAGTTCTATGCGAAGTTTTCAAAGTGCGAGTTTTGGCTCGATGAGGTTCTCTACCTTGGGCATATCATCTCCGCCAAGGGCATAGCTGTTAATCCTGAGAAGGTGTCTGCAATTGTGAATTGGGAACCACCTCAGAATGTGAAGCAACTCTGCAGCTTCCTTGGGCTAGCAAGCTATTGTCGAAGGTTCGTTGAGAACTTCTCAAAGATCGCGAAGCCTCTTTCCAACCTCCTCCAGAAGCATGTGAAGTACGTCTGGTCGCCTGAATGTGACATCGCTTTCAACACCCTGAAAGAGAAGTTAGTCACTGCTCCAGTTCTGACTCCTCCTGATGAATCCAAACCGTTTGAGGTCTTCTGTGATGCTTCCTTTCAAGGTCTGGGTGCAGTGTTGATGCAAGAGAAGAAAGTTGTGGCCTATACCTCTCGCCGGTTGAAGCCCAATGAAAAGAACTACCCCACTCATGACCTCGATTTGGCGGTAGTTGTCCATGCTCTTTTAACTTGGAGACATCTCTTGTTGGGAAGAAAAGTGGACATCTTCACTGATCATAAGAGTCTCAAGTACATCTTCACTCAGCCAAACCTCAACCTCAGGCAGACTCGTTGGGTCAAAATGATTCAAGAGTATAATCCAAGTATCGAATATACTCCAGGCAAGGCCAATGTAATTGCTGGCGCATTGAGCAGGAAGGCTTACTGCAATAGTTTGATTCTCAAGCCTTACCAACCAGAGCATTGTGAAGCTTTCCGCAAACTCAATACTCAAGTTGTTCCTCATGGTTTTCTTGCCAACCTTCAAGTCTCTCCTACTTTGGAAGATCGGATTTGTGAGGCTCAACTTCTTGATGCTATGGTGAAGAAGGTGAAGATTGAGATTGCTAAGAGTCAACCCAAATACAAGTGCTATCATCTTGAAGACAAGGATACTCTATTCTTCGAGGATCGCATTGTTGTGCCTAAAGGTGACCTTCGTAAAGTCATTATGAACGAGGCTCACAATTCACTCCTCTCTATTCACCCTGGAAGTACAAAGATGTACCAGGACCTCAAGCAGTCGTATTGGTGGACTCGAATGAAGCGCGAGATTGCTCAGTTCGTGAATGAATGTGATGTCTGTAGAAGAGTGAAAGCAGAACACCAACGACCAGTTGGTCTCCTCCAACCTCTTGCCATTCCAGAATGGAATTTTGACCATATTGAGATGGACTTCGTGACTGGATTTCCAAAGTCCAAGCGTGGCAATGATGCTATCTTCGTTGTCATCGACAAACTCACTAAAGTGGCTCATTTTCTTCCTATCAAAGAATCTATCACAGCAGCTCAGTTGGCAGAGCTATATACCTCCAGGATTGTCTCTCTGCACGACATTCCGCAGCTGATATCTTCAGATCGTGGCAGCATCTTCACCTCTAAGTTCTGGGATCCTTTTCAGAAGGCCATGGGCACCAACATTCGCTTCAGAACAGCTTTTCATCCCCAAACTAGTGGCCAAGTCGAGCGAGTCAATCAGATTCTTGAAGATATGCTAAGGGCATGTGTCATTTCTTTCGATATGAAGTGGGAAGATTGTCTTCCATATCCGAGTTCTCCTACAACAACAGCTTCCAAGCGAGTTCGAGCAAGGCCCCATTCGAAATTCTCTATGGCAGGAAGTGACGTACTCCTCTTAACTGGTCAGAGACTGGTGAACGTCAACTTCTTGGCAATGACTTGATCACAGAGGCTGAAGAAATGTGCAAAGTCATTCGTGAAAATCTCAAAGACGTGATATCGCGCCAAAAGAGTTACTATGATAGCAAGCATCGTGACTTGGCTTTCGAGATCGGAGACCATGTCTACCTCCGCGTCTCTCCAATGAAAGGTACTCGTCACTTCGGTATCAAAGGGAAGCTTGCCCCTAGATATGTGGTCCCTATCAAGATCATCAGCAAAAGAGGCGATGTCGCCTATCAACTTGAGCTTCCCTCCAACTTTGCAAACGTGCATGACGTGTTTCATGTCTCTCAGCTCCGCAAGTGTTTCAAGACTCCTGACTGCACCATCAACTTTGAAGAGATTGACCTCCAAGAAGACATGTCTTATCATGAGCACCCCGTTGCTATTCTTGAAGAAGCTGAGCGCAAGACTCGCAACAAGTCTATCAAATTCCTGAAAGTCAAGTGGTCACATCATTCCGACCGTGAAGCCACCTAGGAACGCGAGGACAACCTCCGTTCTGAGTACCCGGAGTGTTTCCAGTCCTAGATCTCGGTATGAGATCCTTTCGTAGTGGTGGAGTGTTGTAACACCCCGTATGTAACATGCCATATTTGTATTCCAACTCTTGCCATTTCCGGCACTAAGTTATGTTATTTCCTTGTTGTTGGGTTTTTGCCTTCGTGTGCTTCTGTCTTGTTATGCATCTCATATCATGTCATCATGTGCATTGCATTTGCATACGTGTTCGTCTCATACATCCGAGTATTTTCCCCGTTGTCCGTTTTGCATTCTGGCGCTCCTATGTCCTCCGGCGTCCCTTTCTACCTCTTTTCATGTGCGGGTATTAAACGTTATCGGATTGGACCGAGACTTGCCAAGCGGCCTTGGTTTACTACCGGTAGACCGCCTGTCAAGTTTCGTGCCATTTGGACTTCGTTTGATACTCCAACGGTTAACCGAGGGACCAAAAATGCCTCGTGCGTGTTGCAGCCCAACACCCCTCCAAAGTGGCCCCAAAACCCACCTAAAGCCCGTCCATCATCTAGGTCGTTCAATCATGATCGCGTGGCTGCAAACCGTGCTCAATTTTGAGCCTCCTAGCTCCCTCTACCTCTATATATAGCTCCTCCTCCGAAATCCCGGGTCTCTTCCCCCCTAAACCCTAAAATTCCGCTCCCCGCACCGCCAGACACGTTCGGAGCGGACCGGACGCGTCCGCCACCGCCTCCGCGCCAACCAGCGCCTGCCACGTCATCCCGCCGACCCGCCGCCGCCCGAGGCCCGCGGAGCCCGATCCGGGCCCCCCGAGCCCATCCGCGCAGCGCCGCCCGCGCCATCGCTCCGCCGCCCGCGCCTGTTCACCGCCGCCCGCTGGCGCTCACCCCGCCGCCCGCCAGTGCTCGCCTCCGCCGTGCCTCCCTCACCGTCCGGCGCCACCGTACCGCCATCGCCTCGCCGTCCGGTCTCCAACCCCGGCGAGCTCCTCTGGCCGCTCGAAGCTCCGGCCACCTCGTCCACAAGCTCCGGCCTCCTTCCTCGACGCAGACGACCATCTCCGGTGACGAACCTCGACATTCGCGCTCGATCCAATTTGGATCTGGAAACCCTAGCTCGGGGTTGACTTTTTCTCCTCTGTTCCAGTATTTTTTGCATATTTCAACGCATCATAACTCTGCAACCGTGGCTCCGTTTCGGGCGTGTAGCATATCAAAATGTTCCTCTCGACGAGTACTTCATTTCATATCATTGCATCATGTTCATTTGAGCTCATCTTGATGTCCTAAATGCTGTTGGAAGAGTGCTAGTTTCTGTTAGTTTCAGTTTCATATCAGTATTTGGACATTTGTCATTTTTGCCATGATTGATGTGTGCCTCCTATGAACTTGAGCTCTACATGAGTTTTGAAGTATGTCATGCCATCTTTACAGGGGTGTATGCCATGTATTTTTGTGATCTCTGTGGTGACTAGCACAAGCATGCAAAGTAGCTTACTTAATGTTGCTGATTTCATGGACTTAGAAATATTCTAAGCCATTGTCCTGTTTCTATTTTTATGCCATGTGTTCATGTTGCTACCAAGTGATCCATGCCTCTTTTGAGCATGATCAGTAAGGATGTTTTGTAGATATTGTGATGCTATATCCATCCATGTCTTTGGTTACAATTATGGAGCACCCTAGCTTGAGTCAATCGAGCTCTACTTTTGCTATAAAATGTTCCTGGCAGAATGTTTACATGTTAAGCAGTTTTGCCGAGCTTGTTATAGTTGATCCATGCATGCTATGTTATTGTTCTTGCCATGTCTAGCTTCTATGCCATGTATACTTGCTGGGCATATGCTTAGTTTATCATGCAATGCTTTGTGGTGAGTGCATCGAGCTCGTAAACATGCCTACTTAATGTCTGTTTTGCCATGTTCCAATTTTTCACTAAGTCTGAATCTGTTAATGATAATTGCTATGTTCACATGGTTGCCATTGTATTTTCTGATCCCTTTTGGCTTATGATCAGTAAGGGACTTTTATTGTATGCTTTGAGTAGCTTCATGCCATGCCTTGCTTTGCCATGATATGTTCCTGTAGCATGTAGTTATCTTGCTCTAAACATTGCTTCTTGATGTTAAATTCCTGGCATGTTGTTATTTTCACAAAGTCTGTATCCTGATATCTTTTGCAATTTTTCCATGCTTGTTTGAACTTGCTATTGAGTGAATTAGTAGTAGCTCAGTGTTCATCTTTTGTCAAGCATCTTGAGTGAATCCCTGCCATGTATTTTGTTGTTATGTTAGAGTGGTGTAGAATGTTTTCCTTGATGCATTTAGATGGCCTCGTGCTGTTAATCGCAGATCGACACCATATTTGTTTTGCTTGTCATTTCCAAACCGTGCATCCGATTCCGGGGATCTTTATATCGATTTCGACCGAAATCAACTCCTCTTTACAGTGGCACTCTTGGTTTTCCAAGTTGAGGCCAAGTTCAATCTTTCCTTTCCAAACATGCATATGCATCGCATATCGCATCCCGCATATCATGCCATGTTTTGCATCATGTTGTTTGTGCATTGCACGTGGTTGATTGTGTCTCCCTTTGCTTGTTGTTCTTTCTTTGGGTAGAGCCGGGAGCCGAGTACGTGATCGAGGAGCCCGTTGAGTACGCTTACGAGGATCAAGTCAACTCGGAGAACTTTGCAGGCAAGATGACCATACCCTCGAAATCACTTCTATCTTTGCTTGCTAGATGCTCGCTCTTTTGCTATGCCTATGCTACGATACCTACCACTTGCTTATCATGCCTCCCATATTGCCATGTCAAACCTCTAACCCACCTTCTCCTAGCAAACTGTTGTTTGGCTATGTTACCGCTTTGCTCAGCCCCTCTTATAGCGTTGCTAGTTGCAGGTGAAGATTGGAGTTTGTTCCTTGTTGGAACATGTTTATTGTTGGGATATCATTATTATATCTTGCATATTTTAATGCACCTATATACTTGGTAAAGGGTGGAAGACTCGGCCTTATGCCTGGTGTTTTGTTCCACTCTTGCCGCCCTAGTTTCCGTCATACCGGTGTTATGTTCCTTGATTTTGCGTTCCTTACACGGTTGGGTTATAATGTGAACCCCTCGACAGTTCGCCTTGAATAAAACTCCTGCCGCAAGGCCCAACCTTGGTTTTACCATTTGCCACCTAGCCTTTTTACCTTGGGTTTCACGGACTCAAGGTGTCGTGGAGTTGTCATGGCAGATGTCCTGGAGCAAGGACTTAGTCGTAGGGCCATCACACTAGGAAGCTTAAAGGGGTTAATCGGGACAAAGGACACAAGAGAGGGTTTTATACTAGTACGGCCCCTTACGATGAAGTTAAAAGCCTACGTCTAGTTGGGATTGGTATTGCTGAGGTTTCGATCTCCAAGAGGCTCAACTCGCCGGCTTGGTGATTGACTTGGTTGTTTCTCGCCCTAAACCACCATCGGGTCGTCCCCTTATATACACGGGTTGACGCCTGGTGGTTTACAAAGTCCCGGCTGGCTGATAATCGTGTCCGGCTCGATGACTTCCTTTACATGCCTTTCTTTACAGGTCTTTCCGCCCATATGGCGGTTTACAATAACGGGCCTTAAGCCGGCCCGAGGCCTTTGGGCTTTCTATATACACTAATAATCTATCATCTTGACTGTATATTGGGCTTCCTATGTAACCCGCCATTAAGGCTGACCCGGCCCCTCCTGGGCGGGTCTCGGCTGATAGTAATATCCCCAACGTTAGGCCCCAGGTTGACTTTGAACTTTGTTCTTTGTCAATCTTCAATACTTAGGCAGAATTCATCCTCTGTCTGAAAACTTCTTTAACCCGCCGTGACGTCATCTTTTTGAAACACAAAAAACTTTCATGACGTCATCTTCCAACGGATCTTTCATTTTTAATGCCTTCCGGGAATCGAGGCATCTGTTCAGTTGGACAATCATTATTGGGTCTCCTTGATTTTCGCGCCCGCCTATTCGCGCATTCCCTTATAAATAGGCATAACTTAGGTCTTTCTCATTCTCCTTTCTTCCTCATCTTCTTCCTCTCGCAACCTTCATCGCTGCTTGAGCTCCGCCGCCGCCGCAACTCTCATCGTCGTCGTCAAGCTTGGCCGCTGCATCAACCTAAGTCCGTCCAGAGAATGCGGCGACTCTTCGCAGCAGGCCTGCATCTTGTAAGTTTTCTTCTCTCTCACGCACCTAGATCTGTTTAGGTTTGCGAGTTCTTCAGTGTTCTTCACCTGTTCGCCATGGATCATCTTGTAGATCTTCTCCGCAACTTCTTTTGATCCAAAAAAGAGATATAACTCGTGCAGTAGCTGTTTGGCATTCATTGTTGATATCAGTAGATCCCTTTTATCAGTATAGATGCTTCTTTATAGTCGACGAACTCATTTGTGCTAAGTTTCTAGGTCTAGAATATTTCCCCTTTTGAAATAGCCTTTTGATCCAAAATGATAATGATAACTTGGTGAAACTTGTTTATGCCAACACTTAACTGAATCTGCCTTTTGATAAAATCTGTAGTCATGGCGGCTTACCACTCCGGATTTCTTTTCCCTATATGTCATTAGCCCTTAGTTAAACCGCCATTACTTGCTTTATAATTCACCGTAGATTGAACCGGCATATTATTATTTATTTTTCAGTTCGTTGCACATCATGCCGTCGAAGTCACTCACCGTCTGTAACTGGGTCCCTTCATCCGTAACTGAGGAATGGTTAAAAGAGTTCTTCATCGTTGGGTTTCTGCCTTCAAAGAATGTCATGTCTTATCATGCTCCTGACCCGGAGGAAGAATGTCCCAATCCAAAAGACGGAGAAGTGATTATCTTCACTGACCACATGAACCGTGGCTTTTCATCGCCCGGTTCAAAATTCTTCAGAGAGGTCCTTCATTTTTTTAAACTCCATCCTCAGGACCTTGGACCCAATTCTATTTCCAACATTTGTAACTTCCAAGTGCTCTGTGAGGCATATCTTCAGCAAGAGCCCACCGTAGAACTGTTTAGAGAGTATTTTTATCTGAATCGTCAGAATGAATGCACCAATGGTTCTAGCTTAGAACTTGGAGGCATCTCGATTCAGCGCCGTCAGGGTGCTGTTTTCCCTCTCATCGTCTTACCGAGCCACCCAAAGGACTAGAACCAAACTTGGTTTTATTGTCAGGATACTTCTCCAGCAAACAAGAAGCCTCTGCTGGGTTACCGCCCTAGTTGTCTTGACTCCAAGTTCACCCTTCTGGATAAGCTTACCATCGCTGAACGTAGGAAGCTTCTTCCCTCCATTAAAAGAATCAACGGCTTGTTGGGTAATGGTTTAACCGGAGTAGATCTGACCCATTGCTGCATCTCATGGCGGGTTATTCCATTAAGTCGTCGATCTCAACTGATGTATGAATATGACAGAAGCCCGGACAACCCTCTTCGTCACAGCCCAGTTGAACTCACCGAAGAAGACATTGTTTCGATGTCAACCCTTTTGGTAAATGGGAAGTACGAAGATTGCAGTATTGTTGGGTTAAATCCCTTCTCCAAGATTAATCCGGTGCCAGAAGTAAGTACATTCTGATCTCTTTTTCTTTGTGTTTTGCCCAGCTATTAGTACTTAATACTGATCTTTCTTCTTGTCTTTACAGGCCAATTCTGACTTCTGGAAGGTGAAATATGACCACGAAGCTGCCAAGAAGGCGAAAGCCGCCGCTATGAACACCAAGAAGACGACCCGGAAATCAAAGAAAAAGAACAAAACTACTGCTGAAGATTTAATGAAGCTTGATGATACGTCTGACTCGGAGGTAGCCCTTGATTCCCTTGGCCAATTTTTTAACAATCTTATTGACACTGATCCTTACCAGGATGACACTGGGGCCAGTCAGGCCGGGGAAGCAGAGGTAACTATCATTTCCTCCGACTTAGAGCCTTTATCAAGACACAAAGTTCGACGAGTGATCCATAAAGTAAGGTTTTCTAAGCCTTTAGCTCACTTGGATCCCAACTTTCATTTGAAAAAGCAGCAACACGAAAGCCGCCGTGAAGCTGATATTGAAGATGAACCGGCTGTTGACCTTCAACAGACCCCTCGAAAACGCCTGAACGAGGTTTACCTTTACTGTCCTTAACTTGTTTTAATGAATCCTGCTCATTGTATTCCTTTTAACTCCTTTCTTTTACCTTTTCAGGAGGTGTCTCGTTCTTCAGGCGACTCTTCACAAACACAATTCCCGGCTTTCAAGACTACCCCGGGTAATCAAAAAATCCTCTTTTCTTCCAGGCTGTTCAATTGTATCTTGATGTTGACTGTCCTGTAATATATATATATATATATATATATATATATATATATATATATATATATATATATATAGTGTTACTATTCATCACCCAGGGTGCATAATAAGTTATTGTTCACCCGAGGTAATCTTACGATCATCTCATAACTAAATTACGTTTCGAATTCAAATAGTTACATTCCTATTGATTCACTACGTAAAATTTGACATAAGAAAATAAAATTATAGGTCATAAGACAAGAAAATTTGCAGTTTATGTGTATTTTAGACTATGTTTTTACGTTTGTAATTTTACATAACATAAAATATTTTTTACGGTGATTATATATTTTCTTACGGTCCCTTTTTGCGTCGGAAATAAGACAAAACTTACGGAACATAAAATTATGATGCATTGATGGTAAAATAGAGGGGGGTGAAGAATAACTATTCCTCACCCAGGGTGACGAATAGCGCGACCCTATATATATATATATATATATATATATATATATATATATATATATATATATTTCTTTAGTGGCTAGGCTAGATCCAAGAAAGCGAAGGTAACAAAGCCGGTGGAAGACCCGCCAGTACCAATGTCTGAGCCGGCTAGGCTGCCTTCTCCATTAACTACTGCCCCAGAAGACCCGCCTATTATCCATGAACCGAATCCTTCAGAGCCGTCCCTTGACCGAGCTACCATGAATCCTTCCACAGTCGGACCGTCAAGCTCAACTGACCCGCCGTCTCCACATGCTCCAGATGTTCAAATTACCGGGAGTCGCTTTGTTGAGCCGGGGAATCCAACGGTGTTGACTCGGTGCACAGCAAAGCAAGAAGCATTGGAGCGGCAGAAGGTTCGCTTTGATATCGCCAACTATGACCGTCTCAATGCCAGTGATATCTTATCTGGCTATCTCAGTCATGTACACTCCAGTCGTGAGTCTGAGATTGAGATGGTCAAGCAGCTTCAGTTGAAATATGAGGTATGTTATTTCCGGTTTACCAATATTCCTTCAGCCCCCAAGTCTTCAGATTATAAGAGAAACGAAATGACCTGTAGACTTAGAATATAAGCCGAAACTTTTATCTCTGAAGCTTTGCCTTGTACTGATAGAACAAAACTTCACCCATAGTCCCCAAGGACCGGTTCATTTTGATCATTAATGAGTCGGTACTTTAAAATGTAAAACTGTCTTTAAAGTATTTTAACACTCGGCTTAACCTTGAAAAACTTGCTGAACTACGTACATTAGCCCCCAAGTGCCAAGTGTTGTTACTTTGTAAAGGACTTGGGACTTCAAATATATTGGTTGAGTCGCAAAAATTTAATTTGGCATACATTAGCCCCCAAGTGCCAAGTGGTTTATTCATAAAGTACTTGGGACTTCGAATTTTGAATTTGGATACTGGAATTTAAAACCAAATCTTGACTTATCTGAATGTTTCACAGAATGCATTGTGTGAACTGACCTCCCAATTGACTGACACAAAGACCCGGCTAGCAAGTCAGGAGTCAGAAATCAAATCTTCCACCTCCAGATTACAAATGAGCCTTTCAGAAACGGAGACTTCGAAGACCAGCTTTGCTGCCGAAGAGAAAACTTGGGAGAATGAGAAAACACTCCTGACCCGCCGAGCTGAGACAGCCGAAACAGCTCTGAAAGAAATTTCAACAGAGCTGAACAATTTGAAGGGCCGGGTATCTCAGATGGTTGCTGCGATTTTTGGTAAGCCGTCTGAATTGATCTTGAATATAATTTTTGTCAAACCGGAATATGATCCGCCAACTGACTTTGTTAAAAATATATACAGGTCCGCGAAGCAAAAATCTGAGCCAAGACCCATTGATTAAGCTAAAGGCAGTATATACCTTGGTTTCACAATTGTACATTGGTGCACAACGGGCTCTGGCCGCTATCTCTCCGGTAAATCAAGGATCCAACCGGCTTAGCGATGTCCTGAAGAAGCTGTCCATCCTTCCTTCTAGATTCCAAGAGGTAAAACGCTCCTGTGCACGAGCCGGTGCACTGACTGCCCTAAGCCGTTCCAAAGCTTGGGTGTCAGACCTAGACCCGGCGGACATGGCAAGGGGCTATCCTACTGTGAAGGAGGACGGGTCTCCTTTTGATCAAGCTGACTTTATAGCCTGCGTCCGTGAAGTCCAGCCTCAGGCGACTAGCCTTGGAGATGACACCAACGTGGAAAAATACCAGCCGGGTTTTGACAGTGCAAATAAGAAGATGGCCACTCCTTCATACAAAGTTTCCGATCTGATTCCACCTGTGAGAGATGATACATTCGCCCTGGAAATTGACCCGGTCAGCCTGATTGACGATGAAGCTGAATTTGTCGCCATGAACGGCTTTGATTAGTCCAAATCCAACTTCCAGCAGACTCAAGATGGTGAACCGGTGAGGGAAGGACAATGATCATCTTTATGGGCTTATAAAGCCTTGTAATAGCTTAGCTGTTTAAAACACCGCATGTTTGCTTATGCCATCGCGCATAAAACACTTCTATGTGAATTTGTGCTTCCGGATGCCAATGTTTAATGCTTTCTTATGCATCGTTTAATGCTTGTCTCTGCAATGTTTAAACTCTGTTCCTGTGAACACAAGGAGAAACCCGGCAAGGCGGTTTAGAACCCACTGGGTTTAAACACCTAATTGACAGCCCATATCTCCACCTCAAAAAATAGAGACAAATATAAATAAAGGATAAGGTTTAATACTAACTCTTAAGTTAACGCAGTCGGTAGGCATGTATAAGTAAGAATCATACCTTGTCCTTGTTGATTCTTAGATCGCCGGTTCAAATAACCCGGGTGATGAATTTGATAATTCAATATGTATAAAAGTTAATACTCCTTGAATATTCAATAATCATCATATCTCAGTGGCTCATACCTTTGGATCCTTAGACCACCGGCTTGAATAACCCGGGCGGCTGTGTTGTCCAATAATTGAGCCGGCGAAGAAAACCAGGCTATCTCATTTGTAATATTGAAACAACAAAAACTCAAAGGCAAGCAACAGATAACAAACATAATTTTAAATCTTGTATTCGAAAGATTGGGGGTTTCTGATTCGAATACGATCAGTAAACCGGACCAAAGGGGTTAAGCTAAGGTTCGAATATGACCAGATAGCCCCCAGCGGCTTTGGCGTTGCGCCGATCAAGAGGGTACCGATAGCTATGTTCTATTTGGTTCGAATACAACCTATGTTTGAACAGGAAGCCCCCAAATGACCTTGAGAGGTTTTTAACAACCCTGATTCGAATACGATCCAAGTCGGCTCAAAAGGGGTTAAGCTATGATTCGGATACGATCAAGAAGCCCCCAAGTGAGTTTGGCCTTGAGCCGATCAAGAGGGTTACGACAGCTATGTTCTCTTTGGTTCGAATACGACCTATGTTTGAACAGGAAGCCCCCAAGTGACCATGAGATTTACAGCTAGATTTGAATACGATCATAAGCTGGACTAGAAAAGGTTAAACTTGATTCAAATATGATCAGATCCTTAATAGTCATTGGTGAAAAAATAATAAAGATGCATAATCTTTGAAAAGAAAAGAGACCGATGATCTTACTTTATTTCTTATCATCGTATATACAATGTGAACGTATGTACATGATGAGAGCCGGTGGCTCAGGTATAGTACACCCGAAGTTGAGCAATGTTCCACGGCCGACAGGTCTCCTCTTTCGACTTACGCGAGTCTGCATGCTCTCGAACGTCAATGAGGTAGTAAGACCCGTTGTTTAAATTTTTACTGACCACAAAGGGTCCTTCCCAAGGTGGGGATAACTTGTGTGCATCTGAAAGATGTTGGATGAGCCGGAGCACCAAGTCGCCTTCCTGAAAAGTCCTGGTCTTAACCCGGCGGCTGTGATAACGATGCCGGTCATGTTGATAGATTGTTGACCGTGTTGTTGCTAAGTCTCTTTCTTCATCCAACAAGTCAAGCGCATCCTGTCTGGCTTTTTCATTGTTAGCTTCAACATAAGATGCCACACGGGGCGAGTCATGACGGGTGTCACTGGGCAATACTGCTTCTGCCCCATAAACCATGAAGAAGGGTGTGTAACCCGTAGACCTGTTGGGTGTAGTATTGATGCTCCATAACACTGAAGGCAACTCCTCTACCCAACAACCCGACGCTCGCTGTAAAGGAACCATAAGCCGGGGCTTTATCCCTTCCAGAATTTCCTGATTGGCTCTCTCAGCTTGACCATTGGATTGAGGATGAGCTACAGAAGAAACATCAAGTCAGATGTGCTCTCACTGACAAAACTCTTCCATAGCCCCTTGGGATAGATTAGTGCCATTGTCTGTGATAATACTGTGTGGAAAACCGAAACAGAAGATTATTTTCTTCATGAACTGAACCGCCGTGGCTGCATCACACTTACTCACAGGCTCCGCCTCAACCCATTTAGTGAACTTATCAACAGCCACCAAGAGATGTGTCTTCTTATCCTTAGACCTTTTGAAAGGTCCCACCATGTCAAGCCCCCAGATTGCAAACGGACAAGTGATTGGAATCATCTGGAGCTCTTTAGCCGGCACATGCACTCGTCGTGCGAATTTCTGACATCCATCACATCTACTGACCAGATCTTCTGCATCAGCGTGAGCCGTCAACCAGTAAAAACCATGACGAAACGCCTTGGCCACTAAGGATTTTGACCCGGCGTGATGACCACAATCGCCTTCATGGATCTCACGAAGGATTTCTTGACCTTCTTTGGGGGAAACACACCATTGAAACGCTCCGGAAACACTGCGATGAAATAACTCTCCATCCGAAATCATCATGGAGTTAGACCGCCGGGTTATCTGTCGAGCCAGGGTCTCATCCGCTGGCAATTCTCCATGGGTCATGTAAGCCAAAAACGGCACCGTCCAATCTGGGATGACATGAAGAGCCGCCACCAACTGCGCCTCCGGGTCAGGAACAGCTAAATCTTCTTATGTGGGCAACTTGCCAGAGGGGTTATGCAAAACATCTAAAAAGGTGTTGGGTGGTACCGGCTTACGTTGAGACCCCAGCCGGCTTAAAGCATCAGCTACTTCGTTTTTTGACGGTCAATGTGTTCCACCTGATAACCTTTAAAATATCCTGCAACAGCATTGACCTCTCGGCGATAAGCCGCCATGAGAGGGTCTTTGGAATCCCACTTGCCAGACACCTGCTGAACCACTAGATCTGAATCACCAAGACATTTGACCCGGCTCAAGCTCATCTCCTTTGCCACTCGAAGACCATGGAGCAATGCTTCATACTCTGCTGCGTTGTTAGTGCACAGAAACATCAATCGTAACACATAACAAAATTTATCACCTCATGGGGAAGTTAATACAACTCCAGCCCCTAAGCCTTCCAATTGCCTGGACCCATCAAAATGAATAGTCCAATATGTGTTGTCTGGCTTTTCTTCTGGCATCGGCATCTCTGTCCAGTCATTGATGAAGTCAACCAGAGCTTGAGACTTAATCGCAGTGCGTGGAACATACTTCAGCCGATGAGACCCAAGCTCAATTGCCCACTTGGCAACTCGCCCTGTAGCTTCTCTGTTTTGAATAATGTCTCCCAAAGGAGCAGAGCTAACCGCAGTGATTGGATGTCCCTGAAAGTAATGCTTAAGCTTCCGGCTTGCCATGAACACCCCATAAACAAGCTTCTGCCAATGTGGATATCGTTGCTTAGACTCAATTAGCACTTCACTGACATAATAAACCGGCCGCTAAACTGGATGCTCTTTGCCAGCCTCCTTGCGCTCTACTACCATAGCCACACTAACAGCCCATGAGTTGGCAGCTACGTATAACAATAGCGGCTCTTTCTCAATTGGAGCAGCTAGGACCGGCGGCTCAGCCAATTGCACCTTCACATCCTCAAAAGCGGCGTTCGCAGCATCGCTCCAAACAAACACATCTATTTTCTTCATCAACTGATACAGAGGCATAGCCTTTTCCCCTAACCGGCTCAAAGCAGCCACACGACCCGCTAGTCGTTGAACATCATTGACGCAGGTTGGTTTGGCCAAAGATGTAATTGCCTTGATCTTCTTCGGGTTAGCTTCAATACCTCAGTTAGACACCAGAAAGCCCAAGAGCTTGCCGGTTGGTACTCCAAAGACACACTTGGCCGGGTTAAGCATCATCTTGTAAACCCGAAGATTATCAAAAGTCTCTTTCAGGTCTATGACCAAGGTTTCCTCTTCCCTGGACTTAACCACTATATCATCCACATAGGCATGAACATTGCGCCCAATTTGATCATGAAGACAATTCTGCACACACCGTTGGTAAGTCGCCTAAGCACTCTTGAGCCCAAAAGGCATAGACACATAGCAGAAAGCCCCAAAAGGTGTTATAAACGATGTTTTCTCTTGATCCTTGACTGCCATCTTAATCTGATGATACCCGGAGTAAGCATCTAAGAAACTCAATCATGCACAACCCGCCGTAGCATCAATGATCTGATCAATACGGGGAAGAGCAAAAGGATCAGCTGGACAGGCCTTGTTTAAATATGTGTAATCCACACACATAAGCCAGGTGCCATTCTTTTTTAGCACGAGCACCGGGTTAGCTAACCATTCTGGATGAAAAACCTCCACAATGAACCCGGCCGCCAAGAGCCGGGCCACCACTTCTCCAATGGTCTTGTGCCTTTCTTCATTGAACCGCCAAAGAAACTGTCTGACAGGTTTGAACTTTGGATCGATATTAAGCGTGTGCTCAGCGAGTTCCCTCGGGACACCCGGCATGTGTGAAGGTTTCCATGCAAAGATGTCCCAGTTCTCACGGATGAACTAGATGAATGCACTTTCCTATTTCGGATCCAAGTTTGCGCTGATGACGAACTGTTTGGATGAATCGCCAGGCACTAAGTCAACCATCTTAGTGTCATCAGCTAATTTGAACTTTAACTCCGGCTCATGCTCTGTTGTTGGTTTCTTTAATGACGTCATGTCCGCCGGGTCAACGTGATCCTTGTAGAATTTCAACTCCTCTGTTGCACAAACAGATTCAGCATAGGCAGCATCCCCTTCTTCACATTCCAAGGCTATCTTCCGGCGCCCATGGACTATAATGGTGCCCTTGTGACCCGGCATCTTGAGCTGCAAATATACGTAACACGGCCGAGCCATGAACTTGGCATAAGCCAGCCGCCCAAACAGAGCATGATATGGGCTTTTGATTTTAACCACTTCAAAGGTTAATTTTTCTGCTCTGGAGTCATATTCATCTCCAAAGGCTACTTCCAGCTCAATCTTACCAACTGGGTATGCCGACTTACCAGGCACCACACCATAAAAAATAGTGTTGGATTGTTTAAGATTTTTGTCCGTCAATCCCATCCGGCGAAACGTCTCATAGTAAAGGATGTTGATGCTGCTGCCTTCATCCATGAGTACCTTAGTAAACTTGTACCCACCAACCTGAGGTGCCACTACTAACGCCAAGTGACCCGAATTATCAACCTGGGGCGGGTGATCCTCTCTGCTCCACACAATGGGCTGCTCCGACCAACGTAAATAACATGGAACTGTCGGCTCAATGGCATTGATGGCCCTCTTGTGGAGTTTCTGGTCTCTCTTACATAAACTGGTAGTAAAGACCTGATACTGTCCACTACTCAACTGCTTCGAGTTGCTATGATAGCCGGATTGTTGCTGTTGTTGATTCCCTTGGCCGTGTTGCTGATTATATCCTCCCTGGTGACCAGGATGACCATGAAAACCTCCTCCGCTTGAACCGGTGCCCGGGCCCTGAAAGCCGCTTGAGCCGCCACCCGGGCCGTGACCCCCATCAAATGCGTTTGAATTTTTAAACGCCTTCATGATCGTGCAATCCTTCCACAAGTGGGTAGATGGCTTCTCCCGGGTGTCGTGTCTTGGATAAGGTTCATTCAACAACTGCTCAAGGGTGGGGCCTGACCCGCCGGATCGAGGGGGCTGTCTGCCCTTGCGCCGCTGATTACCACCCTGCGCATTAGTATTAGCAACAAACTCATCAGCCTTACGCTTATTACCTCCTTGATTTGTCGGGTTATGCTGTTGACCCTTGCCATTGCCATTCTTCTTTCCCTTCGTTGCCTTTTCTTCATCAGACGCCGGGTCTTTGGTGGTATCAGAATCGGCATACTTGATAAGAGCCGCCATCAACGTTCCCATGTCATTATAGTCACGTTTAAGCCGCCCCAACTTCTGCTTCAGAGGTTCAAAATGGCATTTTTTCTCCAACATCAAAACTGCTGAGCCGGCGTCCATTTTATCAGACGAATGTATTATGTCCTTGACCCGGCGCACCCAATGGGTTGTAGATTCTCCATCCTCTTGCTTGCAATTGGTCAGGTCCACAATTGACATTGGCTGCTTACACGTGTCTTTAAAGTTCTGGATGAACCGTGCCTTCAACTCTGCCCATGAGCCGATGGAATTGGGTGGTAATCCTTTCAACCAGGTCCGAGCCGTTCCATCCAACATCATGGTAAAGTACTTGGCCATTGCAGCATCACTAACCTCCAACAGCTCCATAGCCATCTCATAACTCTCAATCCAAGCCCCCGGCTGTAAGTCAGCCGTGTAGTTAGGTACCTTACGAGGTCCCTTGAAATCCTTGGGCAACCACTCATTGCGTATGGCTGGGACCGGGCAAGGTATGCCTCCGGTTCTCATAACCACTCCTGCCTCAACCGAGGTTGCTGGATAAGCCGGAAAGGTTTGGTGAGCCGCCTGCTCTGCTGCTATCTGAGCCGCCCGTTCCGCCTCTTGACGAATCCTCTCCTGATCCGCCAAGTTAAGGGCTCCGGCCCACGCCGGCTCATGCCTATATGGCCGGTTGTGGCGTTGAGCATTACTTGAAATCTCTGTAGATTCCATGTGCCTACTATAACTCAGGCTCCGGCTTGGGCAAGGAGTTGAATGAATCATGTCTCGACTGTAGGAGTATGCATCCTGCTGGGCCAAAGCTGTCTGAACTAGTTGTCTTACCCTCCGGGTTTCAATTGCTGCTGGCGAGTCGCCTTCCATTGGGAGAGCTGTCAAACGAGCCGACGCCGCAATGAGGTTCTCCATGAGGTTGGAGAAGTGACCCGGGGGCGCTGCTATATAACGAGGAGGAGCTGTATTCATGCGCGGCAGCTCCATGGTGCATGGCTGAACTGGTGCACCGGGCGTCGTGACCCGGTTTGCCTCTGGCGGGTTGCTCCCTCCAGCTCCGGGTGTATGGAACAGATTCCTCGGATCCAGCGTTAGAGGCAGACGCAACTGAGTTTTCTAACGCCTCCTCCTCATGACCTCGTTTGATGCATTAAGATCCACCGAGAGCCGGAAGGTTTCTGCTTGAAGCTGCTGAGCACGAGCATCCAAAGCTGCTCATTCTGCTGCCATCCGGGTTTCCTCCGCGGCTAGATTTTCCTTAGCTTGCACCATCTCCTCCCGCACGCGTGCCACTTCCACGTCATGCTGGGCTTTATCCACCGGCTCTACCGTAGCGGTTAACAGAGTCGTCAGTTTATCCATGAGGTCCATGAGAACCTGAGCCGGGGGGCGCACGGGGTCTCCTGATCCGGCAGCTGCCGACCCGGTGGCCGCCGTTGTCGCTGCGGTGGAGTTCTGCCCGGGCTATGTCCCTGCCATGAAGACTCCGGCCCAATTCGGCGGCTCAAGGGGGTCCGGAATACTGCTGCCATCGGAACAGCCCCGAGCATGCTGTCTTGCAGTTGGTACAACGAGTCCGTCTCACCTGTTGATGATGCAGTATCAGAGCAGATGACCGTCTCCCCGCCTTCCATCGATCCTTTGGAGTATTCACCGCCATGGATGCAGCCTACAAAGGCATGCTTCATGACAGATTGAACACGGGCGGACCCGGCGCGCTGAGCCGTTTCGATGAGGTCGGTGTGGACATCCAGCTCAGGGCCTGACTCGCCGATCTGGCCGATGAAGACGTGAATTCCGCCGAAGGGGACCCGGTACCCGTACTCGATTGAGCCGGCCTCGGGGCCCCAGCCTTCGTCGTCGATGTAGATCTTGCTGCGACGACTCTTGGTCATCCGGCCCACAGCGTATCCCTTGAGCCCTTCGAAGTTGCCCTTCAAGAACTCAAATCCACCGTGCGTTGGGCCCATGGTGGGCGCCAACTATCGTGGAGTTGTCACAGCAGATGTCCTAGATCAAGGACTTAGTCGTAGGGCCATCGCACTAGGAAGCTTAAAGGGGTTAATCGGGACAAAGGACATGAGAGAGGGTTTTATACTAGTTCGGCCCCTTACGATGAAGGTAAAAGCCTACGTCTAGTTGGGATTGGTATTGCTGAGGTTTCAATCTCCAAGAGGCTCAACTCGCCGGCTTGGTGATCGACTTGGTTGTTTCTCGCCCTAAACCACCACCGGGCCGTCCCCTTATATACACAGGTTGACGCCTGGTCGCTTATAGAGTCCCGGCCGGCTCATAATCGTGTCCGGCTCGGTGACTTCCTTTACATGCCTTTCTTTACAAGTCTTTCCGCCCATATGGCGGTTTACAATAACGGGCCTTAAGCCAGCCCGAGGCCTTTGGGCTTTCTATATACACTAATAAACTATCATCTTGACTGTATATTGGGCTTCTTATGTAACCCGCCATTAAGGCTGACCCGGCCCCTCCTGGGCGGGTCTCAGCTGATAGTAATATCCCCAACACAAGGGTCATCTTTATTTTAAACCCCCGGACTTGTGCTTCTCTAAGTGTTGGTCCAACCCAGAGCACCGTGCGGGGCCGTACCTTGGCAACTTGGGTTACGTTGGCTTCCATACGCTTAGCTTATCTGGTGTGCCCTGAGAACGAGATATGTGCAGCTCCTATCGGGATTTGTCGGCACAACGGGTGGTCTTGCTGGACTTGTTTTACCATTGTCGAGATGTCTTGTAACCGGGATTCCGAGTCTGATCGGATTGTCTTGGGAGAAGGAATATCCTTCGTTGGCTGTGAGAGCTTGTGATGGGCTAAGTTGGGACACCCCTGCAGGGATTTGAACTTTTGAAAGCCATGCCCGCGGTTATGGGCAGATGGGAATTTGTTAATGTCTGGTTGTAGAAAAGCTAAAGCTTAACTTAATTAAAATGAATCAACAGAGTGTGTGGCCGTGATGGTCTCTTTTCGGCGGAGTCCGGGAAGAGAACACGGTCTCGTGTTATGCTTGATCGTAGGTTGTTCTAGGATCACTTCTTGATCATAGTTCATCGACCGTGCTTTGCCTTCTCTTCTCGCTCTCTTTTGCGTATGTTAGCCACCATATATGCTAGTCGCTTGCTGCAGCTCCACAACATACCTTTTACCCTTCCTATAAGCTTAAATAGTCTTGATCGCGAGGGTGTGAGATTGGTGAGTCCCCGTGACTCACAAATTGCTTCCAAAACCAGATGCAGGGACCGATGATACCGCTCCAGGAGATTCGACTGAGCTCAAGCCGCGAGTTCGATGAGGACTCAGGATGATACTATGTTTCCTTTCCAGACGATCAGTAGTGGTGCCCAGTTGGGGCGATCGGGGACTTTGTCGCATTTGGGGTTGTTCTTTATTTTGGTTCCGTAGTCGGACCTTGAGTGTAACTGGATGAATGTAATGATATTTATGCTATTTGTGTGACATGGCGAGTGTAAGCCAACTATGTACCTTTTTCCCTTATTCATTACATGGGTTGTTGTGAAGATTACCTCACTTGTAACATTGCTTACAATGCGGTTATGCCTCTAAGTCGTGCTTCGACACGTGGGAGATATAGCCGCATCGTGGGCGTTACACATGTGCTCACGGTAGTACCGCTTCCTGGAAGCTGTAGTACCGTGGCCTCAGGCCTGCATAGCAGCACGAGCGGAAGTAGGGACGGATGTAATTTTTTACATCCGTGCTCTGCACTGTAGTACCACTCCAGGCTTGCGGTAGTACCGTGTCAGATTTTTTCATAGATTAAAACTCAGCGAAAGTTGCCACGGATGTACTTTTATATGTTCGTGCCTTCCCAGCCTAGACTAATCCTGCCTTACGGCAGTACCGCAAGGGGGGGCACAGTAGTACCGCACCAGCGGTTCTACCGCTCTCTGCCTTAACACTTCAGGACTGGTTTTAGCCCCTACCGTGCCAAGTACCGCAGTGCTTCGCGGTAGTACCACGGGCCCTTGCGGTAGTACTGCTTATCTGGTGCGGTAGTACCGCTCGTCACAGGCTGAGTTGGTGGATAACGGTTGGATCTTTCACTATAAAAGGGGAGTCTTCTTCTCCGAGTTGACCACCTCTTCCACCCCCAAGCTCCATTGTTGCTCTAAGCTCCATTTTTGCCCGATCTCTCTCCCTAGCCAATCAAACTTGTTGATTTTCTAGGGAATGGTTGAGAAGGCCTCGATCTACACTTCCACCAAAAGAAATTTGATCCCCCCACTAATCCCTTGCGGATCTTGTTACTCTTGGGTGTTTGAGCATCCTAGGCGGTTGAGATCACCGTAGAGCCATATTCCATTATGTTGAAGCTTCATGGTGTCATTGGGAGCCTCCAATTAAGTTGTGGGGATTTCCCCAACCTTGTTTGTAAAGGTCCGATCGCCGCCTTCAAGGGCACCAATAGTGGAATCACGGCATCTCGCATTGTGTGAGGGCGTGAGGAGAATACGGTGGCCCTAGAGGCTTCTTGGGGAGCATTGTGCCTCCACACCACTCCAACGGAGACGTACTTCCTCTCAAAGGGAAGGAACTTCGGTAACACATCCCCATCGTCACCGGCTCCACTCTTGGTTATCTCGTCCCTTTACTCATGCAAGCTTACCTTGTGTTACATCCATTGCTTGCTTGTGTACTTATTGTTGTTGCATCATATAGGTTGCTCACCTAGTTGCATATCTAGACATCCTACTTTGATGCAAAGTTTAAATTGGTAAAGAAAAGCTAAAAATTGTTAGTTGCCTATTCACCCCCCTCTAGTCAACTATATCGATCCTTTCAAACTCCGCGATCATCATGTGGTTTGCATTGAGTCTGCGTTCCACCATCCCCTGGCACTTGAAAACTTGTTGCTCCATTGCTTCGAGTCTTGTCTCCACGCTTCCAGTCCTCCTTGGTCCCTCAACATCACGGATGTGCAGCACCCCTCACGCATCTCAATGGTCTGAGGGTGTTGCAGCACCTCCGCAAGGTAGGGGTTGATGACCTTCTCGAATAACTTGTCCTTGGGGGTACTTGAAGACGTCATGATGATCTAGATCTATCAGAAAAACAGTTTGAAACAAAAGCAGGAGATATTTGCATGGTACGGTTGTCAAAACCTTCTGGAGATTATATAATGAATTTTTACTGACCAAAAGAAGTATCGTGCAAGAAAACAGAGTCCAGAGGGCACACGGGGTGCCCTAGAGGCAGGGGGCACGCCCTCCGCCCTCGTGGATGCCTCGTGTCCCTTTTGGAATACTTCTTATTTTCCTATTTTCTTAAATATTCCAAAACGGAGAAAAATTGCCATTAGAACTGTTTTGGAGTCGGTTTACTTACCGTACCACATACCTATTCCTTTTTGGAGTCTGAAACATTCTGGAAAGTGTCCCTTATGTACTCCTCCGGGGTTACGGTATCAATAGCATTGGTTTCAACATTTATGGTATTACCTGAGATATAATGTTTGATTCTTTGACCGTTCACCACCTTTGAATTTGTGCCTTCGAAGTTGTTGATTTTCATGGCACCGGAACGATAGACCTCCTCGATAACGTAAGGACCTTCCCATTTAGAGAGGAGTTTTACTGCAAAAAATCTTAAACGAGAGTTGTATAATAAAACATAATCACCTGCATTAAACTCACGCTTTTGTATCCTTTTGTCATGCCATCTTTTAACTTTTTCTTTAAACAGTTTGGCATTCTCATAGGCCTGGGTTCTCCACTCATCAAGTGAGCTAATGTCAAATAGTCTCTTCTCACCGGCAAGTTTGAAATCATAATTGAGCTCTTTAATGGCCCAATATGCCTTATGTTCTAGTTCGAGAGGTAAGTGACATGCTTTTCCTTAAACCATTTTATACGGAGACATACCCATAAGATTTTTATATGCAGTTCTATAGGCCCATAATGCATCATCAAGTTTTTTGGGCCAATTCTTTCTAGATCTATTAACAGACTTTTGCAAAATTAATTTAATCTCTCTATTACTCAGTTCTACTTGACCACTAGACTGTGGGTGGTATGGAGATGCAATTCTATGATTAACATCATACTTAGCAAGCATTTTACGAAAAGCACCATGAATAAAATGTGAACAACCATCATTCATTAAGTATCTAGGGACTCCAAACCTCAGAAAACTAACTTCTTTAAGCATCTTAATAGATGTGTTATGATCAACGCTACTAGTTGGAATAGCTTCTACCTACCTAGTAACATAATCAACGACAACTAAAATATGTGTATACCCATTAGAGGAAGGAAACAGTCCCATATAATCAAAGCCCCAAACATCAAATGGTTCAATAACAAGTGAATAGTTCATAGGCATTTCTTGACGTCTACTAATATTACCAATTCTTTGACATTCATCACAAGACAAGACAAACTTACAGGCATCTTTGAAAAGAGTAGGCCAATAAAAACTGGATTGCAATACCTTATGTGCAGTTCTACCTCCAGCGTGGTGTCCTCCATAAGCCTCGGAGTGACACTTGCGTAGGATCTGTTCCTGTTCATGCTCAGGTACACAATGTATAATAACACCATCTACTCCTTCTTTATAAAGGTGTGGGTCATCCCAGAAGTAGTGTCTTGAATCATAGAAAACCTTTTTCTTTTGCTGGTATGTGAAACTAGGTGGTATAAATTTAGCAACAATGTAATTAGCATAATCAGCATACCATGGAGCAGTACGAGAAGCATTTATGACAGCTAATTTTTCATCAGGAAAACTATCATCAATAGGGAGTGGGTCATCAAGAACATTCTCTAACCTAGACAAGTTGTCTATAACGTGGTTCTCAGCTCCATTTCTATCAATAATATGCAAATCAAATTCTTGTAGCGAGAGAACCCATCTAATAAGTCTAGGTTTAGCATCTTTCTTTTCCATAAGATATTTAATAGCAGCATGATCAGTGTGAACAGTTACTTTGGAATCAACAATATAAGGTCTAAACTTATCATAAGCAAATACAACTGCCAAAAATTCCTTTTCAGTAGTAGCATAATTTATCTGGGCACTGTCTAGAGTTTTACTAGCATATTGGATAACATTTAATTTCTTATCAACTCTTTGTCCTAGAACATCACCTACAGCATAATCACTAGCATCAAACATAATTTCAAAGGGTAAATTCCAATCAGGTGGCTGAACAATAGGTGCAGAAATCAAGGCTTTCTTAAGTATTTCAAATGCTTCTACACAATCATCATCAAAGACAAAAGGAACATCTTTTTGTAAGAGATTAGTCAGAGGCCTAGAAATTTTTGAGAATTCTTTAATGAACCTCCTATAAAAACCGGCATGAGCAAGGAAACTTATACCTTTTTTAAGAGTTATTTATTTTGCAATCTTTACTTTTCAATCTATACAACAAAAATACCAAAAATATTTATCTTATTATCTCTATTATATCTCACTTTCGTAAGTGACCGTGAAGGGATTGACAACCCCTTTATCGCGTTGGTTGCGAGGTTCTTGTTTGTTTGTGCAGGTACTAGGTGACTTGCGTGTAGTCTCCTACTGGATTGATAACTTGGTTCTCAAAAACTATGGGAAATACTTACGCCACTTTGCTGCATCACCCTTTCCTCTTCAAGGGAAAACCAATGCATGCTCAACAGGTAGCATGTATGTTTGGATAATTTTTCTTAGAATTTGATCAATAAAAGGTAAAGGGTAATGATCCTTTCTAGTAGCTTTATTTAATTTGTGGAAATCAATTACCATTCTAAAACGTGTAACAATTATTTGTGGGATCAATTCGTCTTTATTATTAGGAACAACAGTAATACCTCCCTTCTTAGGGACACAATGGACAGGACTTACCCACTGACTATCAGCAACATGATAAATTATACCTGCTTCCAGAAGCTTTAGTATTTCATTTCTTACCACTTCTTTCATCTTAGGATTTAACCGTCATTGGTGATCAACAGCCGGTTTAGCGTCTTTCTCCAATTTTATTTTGTGCTGGCATAGAGTGGGACTAATGCCCTTGAGATCATCAAGAGTATATCTAATAGCAGCACAATGCTTCTTCAGAGTTTTCAATAATTTCTCTTCTTCCTGCTCGAAAAGGTTAGCACTAATAATAACAAGATGTGTCTTCTTTTCATCAAGATAAGCATATTTAAGAGTATGAGGTAATGGTTTAAGCTCAAACACGGGATCACCCTTGGGTGGAGGAGGATCCCCTAGAATTTCAACAGGCAAGTTGTGTTTCAAAATAGGTCCCTATTTAAAGAATACTTCATCTATTTCCCTTCTTTCATTCATAAACATATCATTTTCATGGTCTAGCAAATATTGTTCTAAAGGATCATTAGGAGGCACGGCAATAGAAGCAAGACCAATAATTTCATCTTTACTAGGCAATTCTTTATCATGGGTTGTCTACGAAATTTAGCAAAATTAAAATCATGAGACATATCCCCTAAACCAACAGTAACAATATCCTTTTTCCAGTCTATCTTAGCATTAATAGTATTCAAGAAGGGTCTACCAAATATAATGGGACAAAAGTCATCTTGTGGGGGACCAATAACAAGAAAATCAATAGGATATTTAACTTTCCCACACAAGACTTCAACATCTCTAACAATCCCAATTGGTGAAATAGTATCTCTATTGGCAAGCTTAATTGTAACATCAATACCTTCTATCTCAGCAGGTGCAATATCAAGCATAATTTCTTTGTATAAGGAGTGAGGTATTGCACTCGCACTAGCACCCATGTCACATAAGCCATAATAGCAATGATCTCCTATTTTAACAGAAACAACAGGCATGCCTATAACAGGTCTATGTTTACTTTTAGTATCGGGTCTAGCAATTCTAGCAGCTTCATCACAGAAGTAAATAACATGCCCATCAATATTATCGACCAAGAGATCTTTAACCATTACAATACTAGGTTCAACTTTAATTTGCTCACGGGGTGTATGTGTTGGGGAACGTAGCAGAATTTTAAAATTTTCTACGCATCACCAAGATCAATCTATGGAGTCTTCTAGCAACGAGGGAGAGGGGAGTGCATCTACATAACCTTGTAGATCGCGCGCGGAAGCGTTCAAGAGAACGGGGTTGATGGAGTCATACTCGTCGTGATCCAAATCACCGATGACCTAGCGCCGAACGGACGGCACCTCCGTGTTCAACACACATACGGTTGGGAAGACGTCTCCTCCAACTTGATCCAGCAAGGGGGAAGGAGAGGTTGATGAAGATCCAGCAGCACGACAGCATGGTGGTGGAAGCAACGGTGATCTCGGCAGGGCTTCGCCAAGCTCAGGGAGAGGGAGGAGTGTCACGGGAGGGAGAGGGAGGCGCCAGGGGCTAGGGTGCGGCTACCCTCCCTCCCCCCACTATATATAGGACCCCTAGGGGGGCGTCGGCCCTAGGAGATTGAATCTCCAAGGGGGGTGCGGCGGCCAAGGGGGGTGGAGTGCCCCCAAGCCAAGTGGGGCGCCCCCACCCCTAGGGTTTCCAACCCTAGGCGCAGGGGGGAGGCCCATGGGGGGCGCACCATCCCACTAGGGGCTGGTTCCCCTCCCACTTCAACCCATGGGGCCCTCCAGGATAGGTGGCCCCACCCGGTGGACCCCCGGGACCGTTCCGGTGGTCCCGGTACAATACCGATTACCCCCAAAACTTTCCCGATGGCCAAAACTTGACTTCCTATATATAAATCTTCACCTCTGGACCATTCCGAAACTGCTCGTGACGTCCGGGATCTCATCCGGGACCCCGAACAACTTTTGGGTTACCGTATACTAATATCTCAACAACCCTAGCGTCACCGAACCTTAAGTGTGTAGACCCTACGGGTTCGGGAGACACGCAGACATGACCGAGACGACTCTCCGGTCAATAACCAACAGCGGGATCTGGATACCCATGTTGGCTCCCACATGCTCCTCGATGATCTCCTCGGATGAACCACGATGTCGAGGATTCAATCAATCCGTATACAATTCCCTTTGTCAATCGGTACGTTACTTGCCCGAGACTCGATCGTCGGTATCCCAATACCTTGTTCAATCTCGTTACCGGCAAGTCACTTTACTCGTACCGTAATGCATGATCCCGTTATCAACCACTTGGTCACATTGAGCTCATTATGATGATGCATTATCGAGTGGGCCCAGAGATACCTCTCCGTCATACGGAGTGACAAATCCCAGTCTCGATTCATGCCAACCCAATAGACACTTTCGGAGATACCCGTAGTGTACCTTTATAGTCACCCAGTTATGTTGTGACGTTTGGCACACCCAAAGCACTCCTACGGTATTTGGGAGTTGCACAATCTCATGGTCTAAGGAAATGATACTTGACATTCGGAAAAGCTATAGCAAACGAACTACACGATCTTTGAGCTATGCTTAGGATTGGGTCTTGTCCATCACATCATTCTCCTAATGATGTGATCCCGCTAGCAATGACATCCAATGTCCATAGTCAGGAAACCATGACTATCTTTTGATCAATGAGCTAGTCAACTAGAGGCTCACTAGGGACGTGTTGTGGTCTATGTATTCACACATGTATTACGATTTCCGGATAACACAATTATAGCATGAACAATAGACAATTATCATGAACAAAGAAATATAATAATAACCATTTTATTATTGCCTCTAGGGCATATTTCCAACAGTCTCCCACTTGCACTAGAGTCAATAATCTAGTTACATTGTGATGAATCGAACACCCATGCAGTTCTGGTGTTGATCATGTTTTGCTCTAGGGAGAGGTTTAGTCAATGGATCTACCACATTCAGGTTCGTATGTACTTTACAAATATCTATGTCTCCATTTTGAACACTTTCACAAATGGAGTTGAAGCGACGCTTGATATGCCTGGTCTTCCTGTGAAACCTGGGCTCCTTGGCAAGGGCAATAGCTCCAGTGTTGTCACAGAAGAGAGTCATCGGGCCCGACGCATTGGGAATGACTCCTAGGTCGGTAATGAACTCCTTCACCCAGATTGCTTCTTGTGCTGCCTCCGAGGCTGCCATGTACTCCGCTTCACATGTAGATCCCGCCACAACGCTTTGCTTGCAACTGCACCAGCTTACTGCCCCACCATTCAAAATATACATGTATCCGGTTTGTGACTTAGAGTCATCCAGATCTGTGTCGAACCTAGCATCAACGTAACCCTTTACGATGAGCTCTTCGTCACCTCCATAAATGAGAAACATATCCTTAGTCCTCTTCAGGTACTTCAGGATATTCTTGACCGCTATCCAGTGCTCCATGCCGGGATTACTTTGGTACCTTCCTACCAAACTTACGGCAAGGTTTGCATTAGGTCTGGTGATGGGGTTATGTACCTAGGGTAGGGTCATGGACCTGTTCCAAGTAACTTACCCTAGGACATCCCTAGAAGAGGTCGCCTTCCAGTCGACCAACGAGGATTCACTCGACTGATCTGAAGGACTCGACCACGAAGACTCACTCGACCACCAGGAGGTCAAGAGGCACTCTGCACCGCAACGGCCTGTAATTAAGTAGACTTTATGATAGTAAAGGCACTTTATGTGGGGCGTTACCAGTAACGCCCCAGACTTAACTCACCTTAAACCCTCTCCTACGTGGGCTGGCTGGGGTCCTGGCGCACTCTATATAAGCCACCCCCCTCCACAGGCAGAAGGGTTCGGCTCCTTGTAATCCATACATTGATAATCCACTCGACCGCCTCCGGGCTCCGAGACGTAGGGCTGTTACTTCTTCCGAGAAGGGCCTGAACTCGTACATCCCTTGTGCTTACAACCTCTCCATAGCTAGGACCTTGCCTCTCCATACCTACCCCCCACTCTACTGTCAGGCTTAGAACCACGACAGTTGGCGCCCACCGTGGGGCTAGTGTTTTAGCGATTTTGTGGAGAAGTTGCGATTCTTCCGAGTACTTTCATCATGGTGTCTGCTGGAATTTTGGTCGAGGGTCAAGAGATCCGTCTCGGCGCTCTCGCCTTCATCGCCGACGACTCCGCATGGCTCCAGGAGGCTCCACTCGACGTAGATGCGCTCCCCGTCCGCGGTGCGACGCATTTTCGCGCATGTGTCCGCGGCGTTCTGCTGCGGCAACCATCGACCCAGTATCGGTCGGCTCCTCCATCTTCCACCCTCCCGGTCTCCCGCCAGCGCAAGCGCTCAGGCCGGTCGAGACTTCAACGATGGGTGAGTCACGCGGTGGCTCGCCAGTCGGCCACTACACAAGTTGCGGCAATCGAGCCCAACGAATCTCTCTACGGCTTGTTCGATCAGTCGACTGGCTCCGGAGAGACTGCATCCGAGTGCGGAAGCAGTGATCCAGCGGCGGAAATCTTGATGGTCGACGGGCCCCACAGTCCTCCTGGCTTCGCCCGTGGTGGTGGAGCAGGCGACGGCGGCGACCCTGCACGAGGCTACGAAGAGTACCAGCCCGAGCCACTCGACTCTCTGCAAAGAGAAGAGCTTCGCCGCAGGAACGAGGATCCCCTGCGTATTCCCATCGCAGGAGAAACCCCCGAGGCTCGTGCCTTAGAGGAGGCGCGTCTCGCCAATTTGGCCGAGCGCACTCGACTGGAGAACCTTCAGCGAGCACTCGACGAGCGCGCGCGGCAACGAGTTCCCGACACCAGTCGACGTCAACTCTTCCCGCCGACTCAGGTATATCGAACCCCAATTCAGAATTTAGCAGCTGCGACCCGTATAGCAGAGTCCATTCAGCCTTCGCAGTCAGAGGCTGGCAGAGGTTTGCTGCAGATCAGGGATCTGCTCCGAGCAGCAGGAGATCAGAATTCAGCCGTGTCTCAGTCGCGCAACAGAATTCACAGTCGATCCGTCACTGTGAATACGGTTCAGTCGGCTCACAGCCCCAGATCGCCTCCGCGGCGCGAAGGGCGTGAGAATCGGCGAGATCAATATGGCGACAGACTCGACCGAGATGATAGGCGTCGAGTGCCCTATTCCCCTCCGAGGGGTGGGTCTTACGCTCCTCGGCAGCCAGATGATAGGCGTCAGTACAGTACAGGGCGTAGGGTTCCAGTTGACCCCAGAGAGCCAGGCTTCGACGCGCGATCCATTATCGTGCAAGGGTTGGTCGACCGGAACAGAGCCCATCGAGGTGCACTCGACAAAGATGTACCCACGAGCAGTCGAGTACATGTTTCTGGTCCTGAATGTTTCAGCAGAGCTATCAGAGCCGCAGTTATCCCCCCCAATTTCAGGTTGGCAACAGGAGTCAGCAAGTTCACTGGTGAGTCTAAGCCTGAAACTTGGCTTGAAGACTACCGAGTGGCAGTTCAGATCGGTGGTGGGAACGACGAGGTGGCCATGAAGCATTTGCCCCTCATGTTGGAAGGTTCTGCCAGGGCATGGTTGACCCAATTGCCTCCTAGCAGCATTTACACTTGGGAAGATCTGTCCCGAGTGTTCGTCAGAACGTTCGAAGGGACTTGCAAGCGACCAGCGGGATTGACAGAGTTGCAAGTCTGCGTGCAGAAAACCAATGAGACTCTCAGAGAGTATATTCAGAGGTGGATCACTTTGCACCACACTGTGGAAAATGTCTCTGACCATCAGGCAGTATGCGCCTTCAAAGATGGTGTCAAGAACAGAGAACTGAGTTTGAAATTTGGTCGAACTGGTGACATGACCTTGAGTCGGATGATGGAGATTGCTACCAAGTACGCCAACGGCGAAGAAGAAGACCGACTCCGAAGCGGCAAGCACAAGCCGAGTCAGTCGGAAAAAGGAAACACCAGTCGGAAACAGAAGCGGAAGGCTGAACCGGCAGCTCCTGGAGAGGCTCTGGCCGTGACTCAAGGAAAGTCTAAGGGGAAACCAAAAGGATCCTGGAACCCCAAGAAGGTGAAGGATAAAGAAGGGAACGACGTGATGGATATGCCGTGCCACATCCACACGAAGAAAGATGAAGAGGGGAATATCATTTACCCAAAGCACACCACTCGCCAATGTCGACTCCTGATCCAGCAGTTTCAGGGAAAACAGTCTAAGGACAAGGAGAAGGAGCCGGACAAGGCCGAAGACAAAGAGGACAGTGAGGGAGGATATCCGCATATCAACTCCACTCTGATGATCTTCGCAGATGTGGAAAGCAGAAGTCGACTGAAAGTGATTAACCGAGAGGTTAACACGGTTGCCCCAGCAAAGGCAAATTATCTGAAGTGGTCTCAAACACCCATCACATTCGACCAATCTGATCACCCGACTCATATTGCCACCCCTGGGAGGCAAGCTTTGGTGGTCGATCCAGTTGTCGAAGGCACTCGACTGACAAAGGTGCTGATGGATGGTGGAAGTGGGCTGAATCTGTTATATGCAGACACGTTGAAAGGTATGGGCATTCCGATGTCCCGACTGAGCACTAGTAACATGAGCTTCCATGGAGTTATACCAGGGAAGAAGGCCGAGTCACTCGGCCAGATAGCTTTGGACGTAGTGTTTGGCGATTCAAAGCATTTTCGCAAAGAAAAGTTGACGTTTGAGGTCGTGGATTTTCAAAGTGCATATCATGCCATTTTGGGGAGACCAGCCTATGCACGGTTCATGGCTCGACCATGTTACGTGTACCTCAAATTGAAGATGCCCGGTCCCAAAGGTGTGATCACTGTCACCGGTGATAGGAAAAAGGCAGAGGAGTGCTTTCAGAAGGGCTCCAAAATTGCCGATTCCCAAGTGACAGCGGTCGAGTTTGAAGAATACAAGCAAAACGCAGATCCGAGTGACTTGCTGCGATCCAAGAAGCCCGCCACAGAGTCTGCATTCCAGTCGTCCGGTGAGACGAAGCCTGTTCACATTCACCCGACCGATCCCAAAGCAGCTCCGACCCGCATCTCCACAACACTCGACCCAAAATAGGAAGAAGCGCTCATCCAGTTCCTCCGTGAGAACTGGGACATTTTTGCATGGAAGCCCGCTGACATGCCAGGTGTTCCCAGGGGACTGGCTGAGCATCGCCTAAGAGTCGACTCGTCTGCAAAACCAGTCAAAGAGCATCTTCGGCGGTCCGCCGTCCAGAAGAGAAAGGCCATCGGTGAAGAAGTGGCTCGACTGTTGGCGGCAGGATTTATCCGAGAGATATTCCACTCCGAGTGGCTCGCTAATGTCGTCATGGTTCCTAAGAAGGACAAGTCGCTCCGAATGTGCATTGATTTCAAGCACATCAACCGGGCCTGCCCGAAAGATCACTTTCCTCTCCCTCGCATAGATCAAATTGTTGACTCGACCGCGGGATGCGAGAGGTTGTCTTTTTTAGATGCTTACTCCGGGTACCACCAGATCCGTCTGTATGGGCCCGATGAAGTAAAAACAGCTTTCATCACTCCATTCGGGTGCTTCTGCTATATCACCATGCCATTCGGCCTCAAGAATGCCGGAGCCACATTTATGCGAATGATCCAGAAGTGTCTACTCACTCAAATCAGTCGGAATGTGGAAGCTTATATGGATGATATTGTTGTCAAGTCACGAAAAGGTTCCGACCTGCTCGCTGACCTCGCCGAAACATTTGCCAACCTCAGAAGGTATGATATCAAGCTCAATCCATCAAAGTGCACATTTGGAGTTCCTGGTGGCAAGTTACTCGGTTTTCTCGTTTCCGAACGGGGAATCGACGCCAACCCAGAAAAGATTGGCACTATTCTCCGAATGAAACGCCCTGTGCGAGTGCACGATGTCCAGAAGCTTACTGGATGCTTTGCCGCATTAAGTCGATTCATCTCACGACTCGGTGAAAAGGCATTGCCTCTTTACCGACTGATGAAGAAGGCTGACAAGTTCGAGTGGACTCCAGAAGCTGATGCAGCGTTTGCCGAGCTAAAAGCTCTGCTCTCCACCCAGCCGGTGCTTGCTGCTCCAATCAACAAAGAGCCTCTGTTGCTCTACATCGCAGCCACAGGACAAGTCGTCAGTACTGTGCTAACGGTCGAGCGGGAAGAAGAAGGAAAAGCTCTCAAAGTTCAGCGCCCAGTGTATTATTTGTCTGAAGTCTTGACTCCATCCAAGCAGAGATATCCTCATTATCAGAAGCTTGTGTATGGAATATACATGACCACAAAGAAGGTTGCTCATTATTTCTCTGACCATTCAATCACAGTCGTCAGCGACGCTCCACTATCAGAGATTTTGCACAACAGAGATGCAACTGGTCGAGTGGCCAAATGGGCGATTGAACTTCTTCCCCTTGATATCAAGTTTGAGGCAAAGAAAGCCATTAAGTCCCAGGCAATAGCAGATTTCCTCGCCGAGTGGATCGAACAGCAGCAGCCGACTGAAGTTCACTCGGAGCATTGGACCATGTTTTTCGATGGTTCTAAGATGTTGAATGGTTCCGGTGCTGGGGTTGTCCTGGTTTCCCCCGGAGGAGATAAGCTCAGATATGTGCTCCAGATTCACTTTGATTCCTCCAACAATGAGGCAGAATATGAGGCCCTCCTATATGGGTTGCGCATGGCCATTTCACTCGGCATCCGTCGCCTAATGGTCTATGGCGACTCGGATTTAGTGGTCAATCAGGTGATGAAAGAGTGGGACGTGAGAAGCCCAGCCATGACTGGATACTGCAGTGCAGTGAGGAAGCTGGAGAAAAAGTTCGAGGGGTTGGAGCTCCATCATATACCCCGACTGAAAAATCAAGCAGCTGATGATCTAGCAAAGATAGGTTCCAAGAGAGAAGCCATTCCGAGTGGTGTGTTCTTGGAGCATATACATACTCCGTCAGTCAAAGAAGATCCTTTCACCGAAGAAACTCCGCAGCCCAAGAGTGCCACAGATCCGACTGAAGTTGAAGTCCCAGCGGTGGTCGACTTGATCATGGAGGTTTTGGTAGTCATTCCCGACTGGACGATTCCGTATGTCGCATATATCTTGAGGAAAGAGCTTCCGGAGGATGAGGAAGAGGCTCGACAGATCGTCCGTCGATCTAAGGCCTTTACCGTCATCAAAGGACAATTATACAGAGAGAGCACGACTGGAGTCGGTCAGAAGTGCATAACACCAGAAGAAGGTCGACTCATCCTCAATGATATTCACTCGGGGACCTGTGGTCATCATGCGTCCTCACGGACCATCGTGGCCAAAGCATACCGAGCTGGATTTTACTGGCCCAAGGCGAATGAGATGGCAAAGGAGATAGTGGATAAGTGCGAGGGATGTCAGTTCTACTCGAATATGTCGCACAAACCTGCGTCAGCTTTGAAGACCATCCCACTCGTCTGGCCTTTTGCAGTCTGGGGGCTGGACATGGTCGGCCCTTTGAGAACAGGACGAAGTGGCTTCACGCATGTACTGGTGGCAGTCGACAAGTTCACCAAGTGGATCGAGGCTAAACCAATCAAGAGCCTCGACACCGGTACTGCTGTTAGCTTCATCAGGGAACTAATATTCAGATATGGAGTCCCGCACAGCATCATTACGGATAATGGGTCGAACTTTGACTCAGAGGAATTCAGAACCTTCTGCAACTCCCAGGGCACACGGGTCGACTACGCATCAGTCGCCCATCCGCAGTCGAATGGGCAAGCAGAGCGAGCTAATGGACTGATTCTCAAGGGACTGAAGCCTCGACTGATGCGTGATCTCAAACACGCGGCTGGAGCTTGGGTCGACGAACTTCCATCTGTACTCTGGGGACTGCGGACCACGCCTAATCGGTCGACCGGAAGAACTCCATTCTTCTTGGTCTATGGAGCTGAGGCAGTCTTGCCGAGTGATCTTCTCCACAATGCTCCTCGAGTTGAAATCTACAGCGAAGCAGAAGCTGAACAAGCGCGGCAGGACGCAGTCGACCTTTTAGAGGAAGAAAGGGAGATGGCTCTGATCCGGTGGTCCCGGTACAATACCGATTACCCCCAAAACTTTCCCGATGGCCAAAACTTGACTTCCTATATATAAATCTTCACCTCTGGACCATTCCGAAACTGCTCGTGACGTCCGGGATCTCATCCGGGACCCCGAACAACTTTTGGGTTACCGTATACTAATATCTCAACAACCCTAGCGTCACCGAACCTTAAGTGTGTAGACCCTACGGGTTCGGGAGACACGCAGACATGACCGAGACGACTCTCCGGTCAATAACCAACAGCGGGATCTGGATACCCATGTTGGCTCCCACATGCTCCTCGATGATCTCCTCGGATGAACCACGATGTCGAGGATTCAATCAATCCGTATACAATTCCCTTTGTCAATCGGTACGTTACTTGCCCGAGACTCGATCGTCGGTATCCCAATACCTTGTTCAATCTCGTTACCGGCAAGTCACTTTACTCGTACCGTAATGCATGATCCCGTTATCAACCACTTGGTCACATTGAGCTCATTATGATGATGCATTATCGAGTGGGCCCAGAGATACCTCTCCGTCATACGGAGTGACAAATCCCAGTCTCGATTCATGCCAACCCAACAGACACTTTCGGAGATACCCGTAGTGTACCTTTATAGTCACCCAGTTATGTTGTGACGTTTGGCACACCCAAAGCACTCCTACGGTATTTGGGAGTTGCACAATCTCATGGTCTAAGGAAATGATACTTGACATTCGGAAAAGCTATAGCAAACGAACTACACGATCTTTGAGCTATGCTTAGGATTGGGTCTTGTCCATCACATCATTCTCCTAATGATGTGATCCCGCTAGCAATGACATCCAATGTCCATAGTCAGGAAACCATGACTATCTTTTGATCAATGAGCTAGTCAACTAGAGGCTCACTAGGGACGTGTTGTGGTCTATGTATTCACACATGTATTACGATTTCCGGATAACACAATTATAGCATGAACAATAGACAATTATCATGAACAAAGAAATATAATAATAACCATTTTATTATTGCCTCTAGGGCATATTTCCAACAGTCTCCCACTTGCACTAGAGTCAATAATCTAGTTACATTGTGATGAATCGAACACCCATGCAGTTCTGGTGTTGATCATGTTTTGCTCTAGGGAGAGGTTTAGTCAATGGATCTACCACATTCAGGTTCGTATGTACTTTACAAATATCTATGTCTCCATTTTGAACACTTTCACAAATGGAGTTGAAGCGACGCTTGATATGCCTGGTCTTCCTGTGAAACCTGGGCTCCTTGGCAAGGGCAATAGCTCCAGTGTTGTCACAGAAGAGAGTCATCGGGCCCGACGCATTGGGAATGACTCCTAGGTCGGTAATGAACTCCTTCACCCAGATTGCTTCTTGTGCTGCCTCCGAGGCTGCCATGTACTCCGCTTCACATGTAGATCCCGCCACAACGCTTTGCTTGCAACTGCACCAGCTTACTGCCCCACCATTCAAAATATACATGTATCCGGTTTGTGACTTAGAGTCATCCAGATCTGTGTCGAACCTAGCATCAACGTAACCCTTTACGACGAGCTCTTCGTCACCTCCATAAATGAGAAACATATCCTTAGTCCTCTTCAGGTACTTCAGGATATTCTTGACCGCTATCCAGTGCTCCATGCCGGGATTACTTTGGTACCTTCCTACCAAACTTACGGCAAGGTTTGCATTAGGTCTGGTACACAGCATAGCATACATGATAGACCCTATGGCCGAGGCATAGGGGACGACACTCATCTTTTCTCTATCTTCTGCCGTGGTCGGGCATTGAGCCGTGCTCAATCTCGTACCTTGCAATACAGGCAAGAACCCCTTCTTTGACTGATCCATATTGAACTTCTTCAATATCTTGTCAAGGTACGTACTCTGTGAAAGACCAATGAGGCGTCTCGATCTATCTCTATAGATCTTGATGCCTAATATATAAGCAGCTTCTCCAAGATCCTTCATTGAAAAACACTTGTTCAAGTAGGCCTTTATGCTTTCCAAGAATTCTATGTCATTTCCCATCAACAGTATGTCATCCACATACAATATGAGAAATGCTACAGAGCTCCCACTCACTTTCTTGTAAATGCAGGCTTCTCCATAAGTTTTCCTAAACCCAAACGCTTTGATCATCTCATCAAAGCGAATGTTCCAACTCCGAGATGCTTGCACCAGCCTGTAGATCGAGCGTTGGAGCTTGCACACCTTGTCAGCATTCTTAGGATCGACAAAACCTTCTGGCTGCATCATATAGAATTCTTCCTTAAGGAAACCATTAAGGAATGCCGTTTTGACGTCCATTTGCCATATCTCATAATCATAGAATGCGGCAATTGCTAACATGATTCGGACAGACTTCAGCTTCGCTACGGGTGAGAAAGTCTCATCGTAGTCAACCCCTTGAACTTGTCGATAACCCTTAGCAACAAGCCGAGCTTTATAGATGGTTACATTACCATCCGCGTTTGTCTTCTTCTTAAAGGTCCATTTATTTTCTATGGCTCGCCGATTATCGGGCAAGTCAGTCAAAGTCCATACTTTGTTTTCATACATGGATCCTATCTCGGATTTCATGGCTTCCAACCATTTGTCGGAATCTGGGTCCGCCATCGCTTCTTCATAGTTTGAAGGTTCACCGTTGTCTAACAACATGATTTCCAAGACAGGGTTGCCGTACTGTGGTGCGGAACGTGTCCTTGTGGACCTACAAAGTTCAGTAGCAACTTGATCTGAAGTTTCATGATCATCATCATTAACTTCCTCTCTATTCGGTGCAGGCACCTCAGGAACATTTTCTTGAGCTGCGCCACTTACCGGTTCAAGAGGTAATACTTCATCGAGTTCTACTTTCCTCCCACTTATTTCTCTCGAGAGAAACTCTTTCTCTAGAAAGGATCCATTCTTAGCAACAAAGATCTTGCCTTCGGATCTGAGGTAGAAGGTATACCCAATAGTTTCTTTAGGGTATCCTATGAAGATGCATTTTTCCGATTTGGGTTCGAGCTTTTCAGGTTGAAGTTTCTTGACATAAGCAACGCATCCCCAAACTTTTAGAAATGACAGCTTAGGTTTCTTCCCAAACCATAATTCACACGGTGTCATTGACGAAGCTATGTACCTAGGGTAGGGTCATGGATCTGTCCAAACTGCCCTACCCAAGGACATCTCTAGAAGAAATCACCTTTCAATTGACTTGGAGGTGTTCCACTCGACAGACTCAAAGACACTCGACCAAGACCAAACCACTCGACGGCCAGGAGACCTAAAGGCACTCCGCATGCTAACGGTCAGTTATTAAGTAGCCTTTATGGTCATCATAGCCCTTTATTAGGGGCGTTACCAGTAACGCCCGACCTTAATGTATTTAAAACCCTGCATAACTGAGGGCTGGAGGGGCCCGGCGAACTCTATATAAGCCACCCCCCTCCTCAGTGTAAAGGGTTCGCACCCCTGTAAACCATACGCGCATAATCCAGTCGACCGCCTCCGGGCTCCGAGGCGTAGGGCTATTACTTCCTCCGAGAAGGGCCTGAACTCGTAAACCTCGTGTGCTTACAACTTTTCCATAGCTAAGATCTTGCCTCTCCATACTTACCCCCCTACATTACTGTCAGACTTAGAACCACGATAGTTGGCGCCCACCGTGGGGCATGTGTTATAGCAATTTGTCGGAGGAGTTGCGATCTTTTCCGATCTGAATCATCATGGTTTTCGGCGGAGTTTTGGTGGAGGGCTGCGAGATCCGTCTCGGCGCGCTCACGTTCATCGCCGACGACTCCGCTTGGCTTCAGGAGGCTTCGCTCGACGTGGACGCGCTCCCTGTCCGCGGGGCAACGCACTTTCACGCGTGTGCCCGCGGCATCCTTTTGCGGCAACCGTCGACCCACTATCGGTCGGCTCCTGTGCTGTCCTCCCTCCCTGTTTCCCACCGGCGCAAGAGCTCCGATCGGTCGAGACTTCAGCGGTGGGTGAGACACGCGGTGGCACGCCAGTCGGCCACCCCTCAAGTCGCGGCGATCGAGCCCGACGAATCCCTCTACGGCCTGTTCGATCTGTCGACTGGCTCTATAGAGACCACATCCGAGTGTGACAGCAGTGATCCGGCAGCGGAGGTTCTGATGGTCGATGGACCACCCAGTCCTCCCGGTTTTCCCCGCACTGACGGGGGCGCGGGTGGAGGCGACCCGTCGCGTCCCCATGAGGAATATCTCCCCGAGCCTCTCACGTCGTTGCAGAGAGAAGAACTTCGTCGCCGGAACATGGATGCACTGCACACTCCAATCGTTGGAGAAACCCCCGAGGCTCGTGCCTTGGAGGACGCGTGCCTGGCAAACATGGCCGAGCGCACTCAACTGGAGAACCTCCAGTGAGCACTTGACGAGCGTGCGCGACAACGGGTCCCCGAATCCAGTCGACGACAGCTCTTCCCGCCCCCGCAGGTATATCGAACTCCGATTCAGAATTTAGCAGCTGCAGCCCGTATAGCAGAGTCGATTCAGCCTTCCCAGTCGGAGGCTGGCAGAGGCTTGTTGCAGATCAGAGCGTTACTCCGGGCAGCAGGAGACCAGAATTCTGCTGTTTCTCAGTCGCGGTATAGGATTCACAGCAGATCCGTTGCTGCAGACACAGTCCAGTCGGCTCATAGCCCAAGATCGCCCCCGAGGCGTGAGGGACGTGGAGACCGGCGTAATCAGCACGGGAACCATGAGCAATATGATCACTGATTCGATCGTGATGATCGACATCGAGTGCCCACCCCTCCCCCGAGGAGCGGGTCGTATGCGCCTCGACAGCAGGATCACAGGCCTCCTCGTAGTGTTGGGCGAAGGATTCCAGTCGACTCCAGGGAGCCAAGCTTTGATGCGAGATCCATTCTCATTCAAGGTTTGGTCGACAGGAACAGAGCTCACTGTCGGTGTCAAAACCGGCGGATCTCGGGTAGGGGGTCACGAACTGTGCGTCTAGGCCGGATGGTAATAGGAGGCAAGGAACACGATGTTTTACCCAGGTTCGGGCCCTCTTGATGGAGGTAAAACCCTACGTCCGGCTTGATTAATATTGATGATATGGGTAGTATAAGAGTAGATCTACCACGAGATCAAGGAGGCTAAACCCTAGAAGCTAGCCTATGGTATGATTGTTGTATGATGAAGTTGTCCTGTGGACTAAAACCCTCCAGTTTATATAGACACCGGAGAGGGTTAGGGTTACACAAAGTCGGTTACAATGGTAGGAGATCTTGAATATCCGCATCGCCAAGCTTGCCTTCCACACCAAGGAAAGTCCCATCCGGACATGGGACGAAGTCTTCAATCTTGTATCTTCATAGTCCTGGAGTCCGGCTGAAGGTATAGTCCGGCTACCCGAACACCCCCTAATCCAGGACTCCCTCAGTAGCCCCTGATCCAGGCTTCAGTGACGACGAGTCCGTCGCGTAGATTGTCTTCGGCATTGCAAGGCGGGTTCCTCCTCCAAATTCTTCATAAAAGTTTGTAAACACCAAGAGTAGTGTCCGGCTCTGCAAAATAAGTTTCCATGTATTGCCACAGAGAGAATAATATTAACACAAATCTAATTTGCTGACATATTCCACAGCGTGACATCACACTACAGCCAAGCCTTTATTCGAATCGTTTTCACTTTTCCACCTCAGCGTGTTTTGCGAGGCGGTTTCCTTTGCACGTCTTGTCAGGGCAGAGATCGTGTCCCCTTTATTTACGGGATTCTCATCAATACGGATGTGGGTAACCCAATCGTGCCCGTTAGCATGTCTTCTCGATTAAAGGTGAGTCCCAAACGGTTACGGGGAGGGCTCCTGGTATTCAACCTCTTATAAAGAGACCAGGGCCTTACTCCTTTTCTCCAATCTCAAAACAAGTTCGCCCGTCGCCTCGAGTCCCAACACCCTAGGCTCCAGATTCCAGGCACCTCAGACCTTCGACAATGTCCGGTTCCGACCTTCAAGGCCGATGGATGCCCTCCTCCGTCACGGAGGAGGACGTGCTAAAGTTGAGAGAGGCTAAGTTCTTGACCGCCGAAATTTCGCATAGGTTGCCTGCTCAAAGGCAGGCTATTCCCAGTCCCCAGCCCAGTGAGAGCGTAGTGTTCATGTCTCACTTCCTTCGGGGGTTAGGCTTCCCGATGGATCCCTTCGTGAGGGGGCTGATGTTCTATTATGGGCTGGAATTTCATGACTTAGCTCCAGAGTCCATCCTCCACATTTCCTCATTCATCGTTGTGTGCGAAGCGTTCCTCCGTGTTACTCCTCACTTCGGATTATGGCTCAAGACTTTTGGAGTGGAGCCGAAGATGATCAAGGGACGGCACGCAGAGTGCGGAGGCGTTGTCATAAGTAAGAATGTTGATGCTCCATGGCCCGATGGCTCCTTTCAAGAGGAGCTCGGCTTGTGGCAACGAGAGTGGTTCTATATCACCGCTCCCAGGAGCACCAAGTGGGTGGCGCCTCCTGCCTTTCGCTCGGGTCCCCCACCACGGCTAGCGTCATGGGTCAACAAAGGATTAGATTGGGGGTTATCCAAAGACGTGCCCTTGTTGCAGGGCCGCATTAGGGATCTCTTAGAAAGAGACCTCAACCTGGTCAAGGTGACGCAGGTCATGCTGATTCGCCGAACACTGCCCGGCAAACGTCGCTCCCTTCGTCTGTGGGAGTTTAATCCGGAGGGACCATGAGCTCTCCAGCATTTTATGGGCGCAACGCCCATGGAGATGTATAAAATGTTCTTTGGATCACAAGCAATGTGTCCGGATTTGACCGAGAACGCAGGTTTAAGATGCAATCGCCCGGATACTCAAGTAAGTAACCTTGTGCCCGGACTCGCTATCCGTAAAATTGTCATAAATTCGCCCCTAAAAGAGCTGTCCTTTTAAACAGGAGTGGATAGCGAAGGCAAAGCTGACCAGGTGTCCGGCTCCCCTTCCTGAGACCAGGCCGGATCCCGTGCTAGTCAGGATGTTGAAGATCGTGCCTTTGGAGGGAAGTGAGGGGGAGTACAAGGAAACTATGGCCTCCTCGAAGGAGGCTGCTCCGAAGGGAGGAACCGACAATTCCTCTCCTAAGGGGAAGAAGAGGGCCGCCTCTGATGACCCGGAGACCATGGCCTCAAAGCGGGGGAAAAAGTCCTCGTCAGAGGGTCCGAAGTCGGGGAGATCCTCGGCCGAACTACGCCCTCAAAGGGATCAGCCCTCCAGTGAGCCGTAAGTAGAGAAAGATTTTCCTTTAGAGGGATGAGAGAAATCCTTGCTTTTTACCTGAGAAGATTAACCAAAATTTTACTTTGTAGCTCGGACCTCAGCCCTTCTCCGCAGAGCTCATCTTCGGGGGATCTTCTTCCGAAGATGATGGAGAGTGGAACGCCTCCCCCTTCCGTACCGCGTGGCGAGGCGGGCGACCCTGAGGTATCGTCGCGGAGGGTTTCTCCGAATCCGGCAGGGGTGGAAGGTAGCCATATGTCCCCCAAGGTTCTCCGCGTCCGGCCTTCAATGGAGGTCATAGGACGAGTCCGGCACTGTCCGATGCGCGGTCGGAGGAGCTGATGATTCTGCTGGGGCGAGCTTCTATCTCAGAGGAGCACCGTGCATTGATGGGTACAGTGATTGGAAGGATTTCGTCCGCGGAAAGTGGATTGCATGAGGCCGTCGGAAGTTTGCTGACGGGTTTTGAGGTACATTTAATAATGTACTTCTTTGTCAGTTGCGCATAAACAAGATGCGCCCTGTGTAGATAGTAGCCCCTGAGATTCTGTGCGTTGTCAAAATTGACGGCGTGCAGAGGATCATAATCCCAGGTCTAAAATGTCGCCTTTGTATACAGGTGGCGAAGTGTCCGGAATCGAGCCGAACTAATGATTTTGCCGAACTAAAGCGGCAACTTGATGTGGCAGATGCCGATATCGCGCTCGTCAACGAGCGGCTTGATGAGGCTCAAGATATGCAATTCCTCGGGCGGCATCTGGTAAGAGGAGCTTTGTGCCAGTATCTTACAATGTGTGCGCTTGACGCAGATGGTGCGGCCGCCGTGGAGAGTCTTCGGGCGGAACTTGCCCGAGCTAAGGAACAAGCCAGGAAAAGTGATGCGGCTGCCGAGAAGGCCCTTGAAGAGCTGAGAGCCGAACAGGTTGCTCACTGCCGAAGCAAGAAGGAGATGGCCGAGATGGCCGTGAAGTTAAAAAGTGCTGCTGACCGTTGCAAGTTTCTTGAGAAAGAAGACCGGGCGAGACAGAGGGACTTAGAGAAGGCCGTTGCTGATGCCAAGGACGCTCGCTCTGCGATGAGAGCTGCGAAGGAGGACCTGCATCAGGCCGGACAGATTGCGGCTGGAAAGCCCTTTATGCTGCGGAGGAAGTTTTGCGATCCGAAGTTTGCTCCGTTGGACCGGATGTGGAGTGCGGAGGATGCCTATCTGGATTTGGCAGCGAGTGCTGCTGATGCGACCGAATACTTTCGAGATCAAGAAGATCGCAAAGTGGAAAGGCTTTTCTGGTCGCAGTTCCAGAATCCAGAGCGTCCACTGGCAGTGGACGATCGTCTGGCTCAATGGGCCAAACTGAATAGATTGTACGGACTCGCCATGAAGTACGTCATGGGTCATCTATGGCCGGGGAGATCGGAGCCGAAAAGTTATTTCAGCTTGGTGCAGCAATTCCTTGATGCGGTGCCACGTATCAATGCGATGAAGAGGTCAGCATGCATAGAGGGCGCACGGATGGCTCTTGCCCATGTCAAGACATACTGGGCAGAGATGGAGACCACCGTTGTTGCATCCCGAGATTCGGACAAAAGCCGAGTACCCTCCGAGCACTATTTTCAGGAAGTCCTTGAAGGCGCTCGTGTAATAGAGGCGCAGTGCTCGAAGGATGCTATGTTCTGATAGCATATGTAATTATAAAGCAATATTTTGATGAATTGTAGTAGCCTTTTATACTTGTGCCTTCAAGTATTTGGAACACCTCCTGTGCGGCCATTTTAAGATATATATACAAAATCTGAAAGATTGCAGTCGTTGGCTTCAGCCCCCACGCACATAGTGCGGGGGTGCTCGCAGAAGGCGCATTTTCACACTTAATCCAACGTCTTGGTCCTACAAAGGAGGTGATAGCGCAGTGAGCTAGGCAACCGGACTATAATGCTTTAACACTTTCACTTAGCCATAGGATCTTGACAATGGGACTATTTAGGTAGCCCCTGGTGGCGACTGCGCTCGCCCGAATTCCGGGCGCGTATGTGCCTGGCCGGGAAACGGCCCTTCGTTAATGCGGAGGAATCCTACAGATTCCGGAGAGTCATCGAGTGGTTGACCAGTCTCACACCATATCATGACTGAGGTGCTCGCCTGGCCGAACCAGGGCACAATCGCAGTAGTTCTCCCGGTGCCACCTTAGCCGATAGAGCGGAACGTAAGGCGGCCGAACACAGGAGTCGGGCAACCCAACATTTGACCAAAATCATGACTCGGAGCTGATGCATATAAGGCCAAACTCGCGACGCCGAACACTCCCTAAGGTATTCGGTCTTTATGAGAGCGGGCGAGGTAACGCTCTGAGGTATAAGCCCCTGGTGTCCAGGTACGCGCAAAAATTCTGACGTGGCCACATGCCAAGATGCCAGCCTCCTCCTTGGTCATAGAACCAGGGGATGTGTATCAACAAGAGACAGTAAAAATGGTTTACGCAGGGTCTTAATCTGAAAAGAATCCTTGGAACGGGTCCCTACTGCACGTCTGCGCCTGTGTCTCCATTGTGCCGTATCCTGGACAAGCGCAGCACGACGTTCATATATAAAAAGAGCAACTAAGTTGAAAAAGGGGCGTGTCGAACAAAAGTTATATGAAATAAACAAAGTGTAAAGTGAAATATGAAAAATTGAGCTTTATTGTCTCTTATTTTATACGTGTGAAGCCCCTAGTGCAGGGGTATATGGCCACTAAGCCTTTATCAACGATACTTTTGTGCCGGACTCGTCTATCCGTGTCCGTGGTCTTAATGACTTGTTTCGATGTTCTGGCTGGTGAAGCCATTGTATTGTGGGGCTGTTAAAGCGGCCGCACAATCCTCCGCTTGGGGAAGGTGTTCTCACTGCTTCCCCTTTAAGGAGATGATGCCGCGTGGACCGGGCATCTTAAGCGTAAGAGATGCATAATGTGGTATTGCGTTAAAGCGGGCGAAAGCTTTGCGTCCCAGTAGTGCTTCGTAGCGACTTGAGAATGGGACGATGTGGAAAGTCAGCTTTTCGCGACGGAAGTTATCGGCAGAGCCGAAAATAACCTCGAGCCGGAGAAAACCCATGCAATGGGTGTCCGGACCTGGCGTTACTCCTTGAAGGAGGTTTTGTTGTGGCGAATTCTTTTTGGGTCGATCCCCATGTGGCGGATTGAGTCCTGATATATCAGGTTGAGTCTGCTACCACCGTCCATAAGGACATTTGAAAACTGGAGTCCGCCAATTATTGGATCGAGTACCAGGGCAGTCCAGCCTGGGTTCCTGATACTTCTAGAATAATCCAGATGATCGAAGATGATTGGTTTTGACAACCAGTGGTGGGATTCCTTTGGGATAGGCCGTGGGGCGTGTACCTTTATGGGCGCCGCACGTTTTGTTATGTGGAGTAAGTTTACTGTTTTTACTTCTTGTGGGAAATTCTTTTGTTTCTTGGTACTCTGCTTTTGGGGTTCGTCCTCGTCTTCGCTTGGTGTGTCGAGCCCCTTGTGTTCGGCGTTGAGTCTGCCGGATTGTTTGAAAACCCAACAATCTCTGTGGGTATGGTTAGCAGGCTTTCCGGGAGTGCAGTGTATTTGACATATCCTATCTTGTTTAGGTTGGATAGGTTGTCCCTGTTATCTTGGAGGGGCGGCTTTTTCTGATTCTGTCGTGAGCTTTTGAATCCGGCGTTGACTGCCGTGCTCTTCGGACTTTTTTCCTTAGTCCGGCGACGGTCCTTATTGCGTCGCGGTTTTCTGTTTCCATCCCTAGTTTCGGATGTACTTGGGTCACTGGTGCTGCATCTTGCCAACCAGCTGTCCTCTCCTGCACAAAAGCGGGTCATGAGGCTTGTTAGTGCGGCCATTGTTCTTGGCTTTTCTTGGCCGAGGTGTCTGGCGAGCCATTCGTCTCAGACATTATGCCTGAAAGCCGCTAAGGCTTCAGCGTCCGGACAGTCGACTATCTGATTCTTTTTAGTAAGAAATCTATTCCAGAATTGTCGAGCTGACTCTCCGGGCTGTTGAGTTATGTGACTAAGATCGTCTACATCCGGAGGGCGGACATAGGTCCCTTGAAAATTTGCTCGGAAAGCGTCCTCGAGCTCTTCCCAACTTCCGATTGTGTTTTCAGGGAGGCTTTTGAGCCAATGCCGGGCTGGCCCTTTAAGCTTGAGGGGTAAGTATTTTATGGCATGGAGGTCATCTCCTCTAGCCATATGTATGTGGAGGATATAATCCTCGATCCAGACTCCAGGGTCTGTTGTTCCATCATATGCCTCTATGTTTACGGGTTTGAATCCTGCTGGAAATTCATAATCCAGGACCTCATCGGTGAAACATAGGGGGTGTGTGGCACCCCTGTATTTGGGTGTGCCAGATTCTGATAATGGCTTCATTGCATTGCTTACGAGAGCTTGCTTTCTTGGCCCATAAATGGACCTGGCTGGGCCATGATGCGAATCCTTAAGTGGGTCGCATGCCGGCTTAAGTGCGGCGCTGCTTGCTGCTTTATGCTGGCCATGGGCTCGTCTATCCGACCGTGTGGCTTTCTCACTTTTGGAATGCGAGGGCTCTAAGGCCTCCTCGTCTAATTCAGGCAGTAGCTTTCTCTTCGGATAGCTTTTAGTGCGGAGACTGTCGCCGTATTTGTCTGCGGTATTGATTACTTTACTCCATCTGATCCTGAGTGCATCTTCCGCAGTTTTTAGCTTCCGCTTCTGCTTTTTCAGGCTGCGTGCGGTTGCAACGAGTCGTTTGTGGAGGTTCTTCTGCTTCTGGGCTTGTCCGGCGTAGGGTCGTCCGGAATGCCATTTTCGCCGGGGGAGGAATGTTCGGTTTCTCTATCCGAGTTGTCCTGTTGGGACGGTTGCTCTAAGGTATGCTCGTCGTCTACCGGCTCATCCTGCTCTATGGCTGGGTCTTTATCGAGGCGGGGCTTGGGTCGGCGTTTACGCCGACGCTTTGATTGTTTTTCGAGAGATCGATCCCTCTTTCCATCCCCGTTTTCCTCGTTGTTGCTTCCTTTAGGGGTATCCACCATGTACACATCGTGAGATGAGGTGGCTGTCTGATGCCCTATAGGCGTTGGTTCTTGGTTGTCTCCTACATCGTCGTCCATACCGTCGATGTCTTCGGAGTCGAAGTCGAGCATGTCAGTTAAGTCGTCGACAGTGGCTACAAAGTGGGTGGTGGGTGGGTTTTGAATTTCTTCATCATCCGAATCCCATCCTTGCTGACCGTAGTCCAGCCAGGGCTCTCCTGATAAAGAGAGAGACTTTAGCGAATTCAGGATGTCGCCGAAGGGCGAGTGCTGAAAGATGTCTGCAGCGGTGAACTCCATTATCGGCGCCCAATCGGATTCGATCGGCAGGGGCGCGGGGGGCTCGGAGTTTGGAAAGGAATCCGGCTCCTCGGAGTCACGGGCCATGCGGAGTGCGGGGCTGGAGTTCGGCTCGATCGCCTCTGAGATCGCAGCCCCTGAGGCAGCGTCCAACCGCTGATCCTCGATCGGCGCAGTAGGCTCTGAATCAATGGTCGGAACTGATGCGTGTGCGGCCTCCAAGGCACTGTTCGGCGGCAGAGCTATATCATGCCCATCGAGACAGTGCGGCGCGCTTGGCTGTGGCTCGAATCCGTCGAAGATCAAGTCCCCGCGGATGTCAGCCGTGTAGTTTAGGCTTCCAAACCTGACCTGATTGCCAGGGGCGTAGCTTTCGATCTGCTCAAGGTGGCCAAGCGAATTGGCCCGCAGTGTGAAGCCGCCGAAGACGAAGATCTGTCCGGGGAGAAAAGTCTCACCCTGGACTGCATCGTTGTTGATGATTGAAGGAGCCATTGGGCCTAAAAGCGACGACACAGATGAACTCTCAATGAAAGCACCAATGTCGGTGTTAAAACCGGCAGATCTCGGGTAGGGGGTCCCGAACTGTGCGTCTAGGCCGGATGGTAACAGAAGGCAAGGAACACGATGTTTTACCCAGGTTTGGGCCCTCTTGATGGAGGTAAAACCCTACGTCCTGCTTGATTAATATTGATGATATGGGTAGTACAAGAGTAGATCTACCACGAGATCAAGGAGGCTAAACCCTAGAAGCTAGCCTATGGTATGATTGTTGTATGATGAAGTTGTCCTATGGACTAAAACCCTCCGGTTTATATAGACACCGGAGAGGGTTAGGGTTACACAAAGTCGGTTACAATGGTAGGAGATCTTGAATATCCGCATCGCCAAGCTTGCCTTCCACGCCAAGGAAAGTCCCATCCGGACACGGGACGAAGTCTTCAATCTTGTATCTTCATAGTCCTGGAGTCCGGCTGAAGGTATAGTCCGGCTACCCGAACACCCCCTAATCCAGGACTCCCTCACTCACCGAGAAGTTCACGACAAAGACGCGCCTACCAGCAGTAGAGCACATGTTTTGGGGCCAGAGTGCTTTAGTAGAGCCATCAGGGCCACTGTGATTCCTCCCAAATTTAGGTTGGCGACTGGAGTCAGCAAGTTCACTGGTGAGTCCAAGCCCGATACTTGGCTTGAAGACTACCAAGTGGCCGTCCAGATTGGCGGCGGCAATGATGAAGTGGCCATGAAACACCTGCCTCTCATGTTGGAGGGCTCGGCCAGAGCGTGGCTGAACCAGTTAGCACCCAACAGCATTTACACATGGGAAGATCTCGCCCGAGTGTTTGTCACCACATTTGAAGGAACATGCAAGCGACCGGCAGGGCTGACGGAAATGCGATCTTGCGTGAAGAAGCCGAATGAAACTTTGAGGGATTACATCCAGAGATGGATCTTGTTACACCACATGGTAGAGAATGTGCCTGACCACCAAGCAGTCTGTGCCTTCAAAGAAGGCGTCAAGTACAGAGAACTGAATCTGAAATTCGGTCGGACCGGAGATATGTCTCTGAACCGGATGATGGAGATTGCCACCAAGTACGCTAATGGTGAAGATGAGGATCGACTCGGGAGTGGCAAGCTCAAGTCAGTCGCTCAAGAAACCGGAGGAAATTCCAATCGGAAATAGAAGCGGAAAGCTGAGCCAGCTGCTCCTGGGGAAGCCTTGCCTGTAACCCAAGGAAAGTTTAAAGGGAAACCTAAAGGACCTTGGAACCCCAAGAAAGTAAAAGACCAAGACGGAAATGATGTGTTGGATTTGCCATGTCTCGTCCACACCAAGAAAGATGAAGAGGGTAATTTCATTTACCCGAAACATACCACTCGATAGTGTCGACTCTTGATCCAGCAGTTCCAGGGCAAGCAGCCCAAAGATAAGGAAAAGGAGTCGGACAAAGTTGAGGACAAGGAAGATAGTGACGATGGATACCCCCAGGTCAATTCCACCCTGATGATTTTTGCTGATGTTGAAAGCAAAAGTCGACTGAAAGTTATGAACCGAGAGGTGAATATGGTTGCTCCGGCGACACCCAGTTATCTGAAGTGGTCTCAAACTGCCATAACATTCGACCAGTCCGATCAACCAACACACATCGCCACCCCTGGGAGGCAAGCTTTGGTGGTCGACCCAGTTATTGAAGGCACTCGACTGACCAAAGTCTTGATGGATGGTGGCAGTGGTTTGAACATATTATACGATTAGACGTTGAAAGGGATGGGCATTCTGATGTCCACACTCAGTACCGGCAACATGAGTTTTCATGGAGTCATTCCTGGGAAGAAGGCTGAATCACTCGGCCAGATTGCTCTTGATGTGGTTTTCAGTGATTCCAAGAATTACCGCAAAGAAAAGTTGACATTTGAAGTTGTAGACTTCCAGAGTGCCTATCACGCTATTTTGGGCAGGCCGGCTTATGCACGCTTCATGGCCCGACCATGTTATGTGTATCTCAAATTGAAGATGCCTGGCCCCAAAGGTGTGATCACTATCACGGGCAATCGGAAGAAAGCGGAAGAATGTTTTCAGAAAGGTTCAAAGATCGCTGATGCTCAGATGGCAGTGGTGGAGCTGCAAGAATACCATAAGACTGCAGACCCGAGTGATTTGTTGCGAGCCAAGAAGCCCACTACAGAATCAGCTTTTCAGTCGTCTGGCGATACGAAGACAGCTCACATCCACCCGACCGATCCCAGCGTTGCTCCAACTCATATCTCAACAACACTCGACTCCAAATAGGAAGAAGCGCTCATCTAGTTCCTCCGTGAGAACTGGGACATTTTCGCATGGAAGCCTTCTGACATGTCGGGTGTTCCCAGGGAGCTGGCTGAGCACCGCCTAAGAGTCGACTCAAAAGTAAAACCTGTCAAGGAACATCTCCGACGGTCCGCCGTCCAGAAGAGAAAGGCTATTGGCGAGGAGGTGGCTCGGCTCTTAGCAGCGGAGTTCATCCGAGAAATCTACCACTCTGAGTGCCTCGCCAACGTTGTCATGGTCCCCAAGAAGGACAAGTCACTTCGCATGTGCATTGGCTTTAAACATATCAATCGGGCCTACCCAAAAGATCATTTTCCTCTCCCCTGCATCGATCAGATAGTCGACTCGACTGCGGGATGTGAGTGACTGTCTTTTTTAGACGCTTATTCCGGGTACCATCAGATCCGTCTGTATGGACCTGACAAGATCAAAACAGCTTTCATCACTCCATTCGGGTGCTTCTGTTATGTTACCATGCCGTTCGGCCTCAAGAATGCCGGAGCCACATTCATGAGGATGATTCAGAAGTGTTTGCTCACTCAAATTAGTCGGAATGTGGAAGCATACATGGATGACATTGTGGTCAAGTCATGGAAGGGTTCCGACCTGCTGGCTGACCTTGCTGAAACCTTTGCCAACCTCAGGAGGTATGATATCAAGCTTAATCCATCAAAGTGCACATTCGGAGTTCCTGGCAGAAAATTACTCGGTTTTCTCATTTCCGAACGGGGAATCGACGCCAATCCAGAAAAAGTTGGCACGATACTCCGAATGAAAAGTCCTGTATGAGTGCACGATGTCCAGAAGCTTACTGGTTGCTTGGCCGCTTTAAGTCGATTCATATCCCGTCTCGGTGAAAAGGCATTGCCTCTTTACCGATTGATGAAGAAGTCCGACAAGTTCGAGTGGACTCCCGAAGCTGATGCAGCATTTGTAGAGCTCAAAGCTCTGCTCTCCACCCAGCCGGTGCTTGCTGCCCCAATCAGCAAGGAGCCTTTGTTGCTTTACATCGCAGCCACGGGACAAGTCGTCAGTACGGTACTTACGGTCAAGCGGGAAGAAGAAGGAAAAGCCTTCAAAGTTCAGCGCCCAGTATATTATATTTCTGAAGTTTTGACCCCGTCGAAGCAAAGATATCCTCATTATTAGAAGCTTGTATATGGGATTTATATGACCACAAAGAAAGTTGCTCACTACTTCTCTGATCATTCCATTATAGTCGTCAGCGACGCTCCGTTATCAGAGATCCTGCATAACAGAGATGCAACTGGTCGAGTGGCAAAATGGGTGATTGAACTCCTTCCTCTAGATATCAAGTTCGAGGCAAAGAAAGCTATCAAGTCCCAGGTAATAGCAGATTTTGTCGCCGAGTGGATTGAACAGCAACTGCCGACTCAGGTTCACTCGGAGCATTGGACCATGTTCTTCGACGGTTCCAAAATGTTGAATGGTTCCGGTGCCGGAGTGGTGTTGGTCTCCCCCCGAGGAGATAAGCTCAGATATGTTCTTCAAATCCACTTTGATTCCTCCAATAACGAGGCGGAATATGAAGCACTTTTATATGGGTTGCGCATGGCCATTTCACTCGGCGTCCGTCGCCTCATGGTCTATGGCGACTCAGATTTGGTGGTTAATCAGGTGATGAAGGAATGGGACGTCAGAAGTCCAGCCATGACTGGTTATTGCAATGCAGTGAGAAAGCTGGAGAAGAAATTCGAGGGGTTAGAGCTTCATCACATACCCCGACTGAAAAATCAAGCAGCTGATGATTTGGCAAAAATAGGTTCCAAAAGAGAAGCCATTCCCAGCAATGTGTTTTTGGAACACATCCACACACCATCAGTTCAGGAGGATCCCTTCACTGAAGAGGCCCCGCAGCCAAAAAGTGCCACGGATCCGACTGAAGTTGAAGTTCCAGCTGTGGTCGACCTGATCATGGAAGTCTTGGTCATCACTCCCGACTGGACAGTACCGTACATCGCGTACATCCTAAGGAAAGAACTCCCAGAGGACGAAGAAGAGGCTCGACAGATCGTCCGTCGATCCAAGGCCTTTACAGTCATAAAGGGACAGTTGTATAGAGAAAGCGCGACTGGAGTCAGTCAGAAGTGTATAACACCAGAAGAAGGTCAGATGATCCTTGACGATATCCACTCGGGGACCTGTGGTCATCATGCGTCCTCTCGGACCATTGTGGCTAAAGCATACCGAGCGGGATTTTACTGGCCAAGGGCCAATGAAATGGCAAAAGAGATAGTCGACAAATGTGAAGGATGTCAGTATTACTCCAATATGTCGCACAAGCCCGCGTCAGCTCTGAAAACCATTCCACTCGTCTGGCCCTTCGCTGTTTGGGGGCTAGACATGGTTGGACCACTGAAAACGGGCAGGAGCGGCTTCACTCATGTGCTAGTAGCAGTCGACAAGTTCACCAAATGGATTGAAGCTAAGCCTATCAAGAATCTTGATGCTTGCACTGCTATCAGTTTCATCAGAGAGTTGATATTCAGATATGGAGTTCCGCACAGCATCATCACTAACAATGGGTCAAACTTCGATTCCGACAAATTCAGGGCCTTTTGAGCCTCTCAGGGCACACGAGTCGACTATGCTTCGGTCGCTCACCCTCAGTCCAATGGAGAGGCGGAAAGAGCAAACGGTTTAATTCTCAAAGGACTGAAACCTCGATTGATGCGCGATCTCAAGCACGCAGCAGGTGCATGGGTCGACGAGCTTCCATCAGTTCTTTGGGGATTGAGGACGACCCCGAACCGATCGACCGGAAGAACCCCATTCTTTCTGGTCTACGGAGCCGAAGCAGTCTTGCCGAGTGACATGCTTCACAACGCCCCTCGAGTCGAGCTCTACTCTGAAGAAGAAGCAGAACAAGCCCGGCAGGACGCAGTCGACCTCCTGGAAGAAGAAAGAGAAATGGCCATGATCCGATCGACCATCTATCAGCAAGACTTGCGTCGATTCCATGCCAGAAATGTGAAGAGTCGAGCCTTCCAAGAAGGACACTTAGTCCTCCGAGTGGATCAGCAGAAACCACACAAACTCGCTCCTACTTGGGAAGGCCCCTTCATAGTCACCAGAGTCCTCCACAACGGAGCGTATCACCTCTATAATGTCGATCGCCAGATTGATGAGCCACGAGCCTGGAATGCGGAGCTTCTCCGCCCCTTTTATACTTGAATTCTCACTCGGATGAGATGTAATAAGAAAAAACTCCTGTAGTTTATTTATCAAAGACAAGAGCGTTATAATTTTCTCAGCGATTGTTATTGTTTTTGTTTGCGTAAGAAATCCCCCAGTGGGTGGCTTAGCTGCGAATCTGCTTCGCCTAAGTTTGAAAAAATCCTACCGAGTGGAGAGCAATCCTCCCACTCGGGGGCTTAGCTGCAGTCCAGTACTCGCCTAAGTTTTCTCACTCAGAGACTTAGCTGCAGTCCGGCACTCGCCTAAGTTTGAAAAAATCCTACCGAGTGGAGAGCAACCCTCCCACTCGGGGGCTTAGCTGCAGTCCAGTACTCGCCTAAGTTTTTCTCACTCGGAGACTTAGCTGCAGTCCGGCACTCGCCTAAGTTTGAAAAAATTCCTACCGAGTGGAGAGCAACCCTCCCACTCGGGGGCTTAGCTACAGTTCAGTACTCGCCTAAGTTTTCTCACTCAGAGACTTAGCTGCAGTCCGGCGCTCGCCTAAGTTTGAAAAAATCATGTCGAGTGTAGAGCAACCCTCCCACTCGGGGGCTTAGCTGCAGTCTAGTACTCGCCTAAGTTTTCTCACTCGGAGACTTAGCTGCAGTTCGGCGCTCGCCTAAGTTTGAAAAAATCCTGTCGAGTGGAGAGCAATCCTCCCACTCGAGGGCTTAGCTGTAGTCCAGTACTCACCTAAGTCTTCTCACTCGGAGACTTAGCTGCAGTCCGGCACTCGCCTAAGTATGAAAAAATCCTACTGAGTGGAGAGCAATCCTCCCACTCGGGGGCTTAGCTGCAGTCCAGTACTCGCCTAAGTTTTCTCACTCGGAGACTTAGCTGCAGTCCGGCACTCGCCTAAGTTTGAAAAAATCCTACCGAGTGGAGAGCAATCCTCCCACTCGGGGGCTTAGCTGCAGTCCAGTACTCGCCTAAGTCTTCTCACTCGGAGACTTAGCTGCAGTCCGACACTCGCCTAAGTTTGAAAAAATCCTACCGAGTGGAGAGCAATCCTCCCACTCGGGGGCTTAGCTGCAGTCCAGTACTCGCCTAAGTTTTCTCACTCGGAGACTTAGCTGCAGTCCGGTACTCGCATAAGTATTTAAAAAATCCCATCAAGTGGAGAGCAAACCTCCCACTCAGGGGGCTTAGCTGCAGTCCAGTACTCGCCTAAGTATGAAACACATCTCAACCCTCAAGGACGACGAGGTGCAGGTCGACTGCCACCTTCTCCTGGAAAGCTTCGCCACAAATACAATGTACGCTCCATCTCGCTCTACAGTAACGAGGTGCGGGTCGACTGCCACCTTCTCCTGGGGAGCTTCGCCACAAATACAATGTGCGCTCCATCCCGCTCTGCAGTAACGAGGTGCGGGTCGACTGCCACCTTCTCTCAAGGAGCTTCGCCACAAATACAATGCGCACTCCATCGCTGACCCGCAAGGACAACAAGGCGTGGGTCGACTACTTCCTTCTTCTTCGGAGTTGCGCTACAAATACAAAAGTTGTCTCGAATAAAGAACGGGTTCACTCAGTAGGGGATTCATGAAGATATTCAATGATAAACCAAGTTCAGATAAATCCTAAAGGTTCCGGACCACGGATCGAAGTGCTCGGGCATTCAGCCCGAAAGAGTTTAACGGTTACAAAAACCACTCGGCATTCCGAGGCAAATTCAAGGTGAGGCATAAAAGTGTGTTCACTCCGCGGGAGGAGGACTAGCAGGCTCGACGAACTCGTCTAAGTCGACGCCGTCGGCAATCCGAGTGGCTGCAGCGATGAAAGTCTCCATAAAAGATCGGAAGTCATGCTTCTGGGTGTTGGCGACCTTGATTGCTGCCAGCTTATCTTGTCGCACCTCCTTGCAATGGACACGAACCAAAGACAGAGCCACATCAGCGCCACACCTGGCAGAAGACTTCTTCCACTCCTGCACTCGGTCAGGAATTTCGTTAAGTCGAGTCATCAGGACTCAAGATCATTTTGGAGCGTGGCCTCTGGCCAAAGTGCCGGGTCGATCCGTGACATGGCGACCTTCAATTGAGCCAAGTAGTCCACGACACCGTCGATGCGGGATTCCAGTCGGAGCAGATTCATGGCAGTTTCATCTTTCACGGGAGAATTGATTGGATCCAAACCTGGTTCGATCCGCCCAGTCTCCTCCTCGAAGTTCTGGCAAAACTCTGCATTCACGATCCAAGAATAAGTCAATTTTCATACGCTGAGTCGACACAAAAAAAATCAGTCGGAACAAAATGTGCACCTTCAAGCTTGATGAACAACTTCTTGGCAAGGCTCCTCAGATAGCTCTCCAGATCGTCCCTCCTGCGAGCGATGCCTTCCATCTTCTCGCCCAGGTTGAGGTTCTCCTTCTTCCAGCGCGAGCACTCCTTGTTGGCTTCGTTCAGAGCAGATTTCAGCTTGGTATTCTCTTCTTCCAACTGGCCGACCGAAGCCAGTTTCTGTTCAGCCAGAGCGGTCCTGTCGTCAGCCTCCTTTCGAGCAGCAGCCAAATCCTGATCCTTCTTCGCCAGAGCTTCTCTCAGTTTTTCTGCAAAGAAATGATGATTGATTCAGAAAGAGCAGAAGGGTACTCAAGCCTAAGACAGACCAGTCGACAAACTCGTCTTACCAGTGGCGCCGTCCTTGACCTTTTGCAGCTCTGTCTTGGCCAGCTCCAAGTCAAGGTTCAGTTGAATCTGCTGTTTCTCCAAGTCAGCAAAGCGAGCTCCAAGATCACAAGATTTCTGAAATCAAAGGGGAGAAGTTATTTTACAGCGAAAAACGACAAAGACAATAAGTACTAAGACTACGGTCGACTGCCCGCAGTCCACCATAGTCTCGGGGACTACACCCAGTGGGTGCACTTTGCGTGCCCCCACCGGTTCTGATCCCACTCGACCGGCCCGCCGGAGTCGAGTGCAGGGAGTAAAAAAAGGGGAGAGAAAGTAGAACTCAGACCACAGTCGACTGCCAGCAGTCGACCGCGGTCTCGGGGACTACACCCAGTGGGTGCACTTGGCGTGCCCCCACCGGTTCTGATCCCACTCGACCAGATCGAGTGGAAGAGACAACTACAGTTCGGTTTACACTCGACAAAATGCAAAGACTACAGTCGACTGCCAGCAGTCCACCGTAGTCTCGGGGACTACACCCAGTGGGTGCACTCAGCGTGCCCCCACTAGTTCAAAAATTCAATCGACGCACCCAGTGGGTGTACAGATGCAAAGATTTTCGGAAAGAGTCTTCAGATAGCATATCCTAACAGAACAAGCGGCGACCAACTAACCTGAACGTTGCTCTGGAGAGCCGAGCTGGCATCGTAGGCGGCTTGGCTGGCGTCCCGCACCGTCTTCATCTTCTCCATCATAATGCCCGCCTGGCGTATGGCTTCCCTGGCAGCATTCACCTCGTCCTCTGGGACATGATGGGTCGCAAAAACTGAAGGCGGGTCGACAGGGGCCTGAGCAGTCGACGAGGAAGGCAAGGCACTCGACAATGGCACGGCGAAGGTAACAGAACCCCGATTGGCATCGCCAGCGTCCTGAACGACTGGCTCCGCCCTCGGCGTCGATTGTGGCACCTCGCTCGCAGGAGCTTGCCTATTTTTCCTCGTCAAAGGCCTCTCGGGCTCTTCATCATCATCATCAGGGAGGTCAATAATGTTAGGGGCTGTTCAAAGTTCAATCGACAAAATCACATCACCCAATGGTACACATTGCAGTTGAATCGACCAAAATAAAGACAGTATGGCAGAAATCATACCCAGATTAGAAGTGACCGCATCCTCCATCACCTCATCATCGTCCCTGTAAGCTGAGGTCCCGGAAGTAGCAGCGCTGACAGTTCCAAAGTTCGTCCGGTTAAAACAAGAAAAACAAACAGCACAGAGCGTCGAGTAAATATGAAGGGAGACACTCACGCGGAAGCGATGGGGATGTCAATCTTAATCTTCGGCAACGCCTTCCGAAGCTTCGGCTCTGCGACTTTGGGATGCTTTGACGCTTTTTCAGTCGGAGTTGGCGAAGAGGTCCGAGGACGCTTTGAAGACTGACCAGCTTGAGCAATCGCCTTTTCACGGGCGCTCGGTCGTTCTTGGTCAAGTTTGGACCGCCTCTCCCTGCGAGGAGGCGACTCGACTTCTTCTTCGTCACTTGGATCGTCGCTTTCTTCGTCTCCTCTACCGTCAGACTCCCATTCGCCACTGTCGCCGCCGCTCGCTTCTCCTTCCGGGTCCTGCTCTTGCTCTCCGTTGGGCATTGAATACATTTCAATAATGGCCTGAAAGAAAGCAGGAAGAACAAAGTCAGTCGACTCAGTATAGGCAGCTGCGCGAGTGAATTCAGATTACAAACAAAACTCAGAATCGGACCTTCTCTGGTACATGAGACTGGTCGAATGGAGGAACTCTCCTGGCTCCCCTGGGGTTGTCCTTGTTTCCGGTCATGCCCGACAGCCACTTCTCCAGTGTGTCGTCATCGACCTCCTCCGGGTGAATCCGAGTGGAGTCTTCAAGACCCGAATACATCCACATCGGATGGTCTCGGGCTTGAAGAGGCTGGATGCGCCGCTGAAGGAAGACCTCCAAGAGATCCATACCGGTGACCCCGTCACGGATAAGCTGGACCACTCGCTCTACCAGCACCCTCACCTGCGCCTTCTCCTCCGGGAGCACCTTCAAAGGGGAGGGTTTCCTCACTCGGTCCATGGTGAAAGGAGGGAGGCCAGTCGACTGCCCTGGCGTCGACTGGTCTTTGCAGTAAAACCAGGTCGACTGCCATCCGCGAACTGAGTCGGGAAGAATCATGGCCGGAAAGGAGCTTTTCCCTCTCATCTGGACACCAAGACCCCCACACATCTGAATCACTTGAGTCCTCTCGTCACTCGGATTAGCTTTTTCACCGTCTGGGAGCGACAAGTGAAAATGTGCTTGAAAAGGCCCCAGTGAGGCCGACAACCCAGGAAATTCTCACACAAAGAAACAAAAGCGGCGAGATAAACGATTGTGTTGGGAGTGAAGTGGTGGAGTTGTGCCCCAAAGAAGTTCAGAAACCCCTGAAAGAAAGGGTGAGGAGGCAAGGAAAATCCACGGTCGACGTGGGTGGCAAGGAGAACGCGCTCACCCTCCCGAGGTTGCGCCTCGGACTCCTTCCCCCAAAGCCGTGCCGATTCATAGGGGATCAGCCCTCCTTCGGCCAGGTCATCGAGGTCTTCTTGCATGATCGTTGAGCGGATCCAGTCGCCCTGGATCCAGCCCTTCGGCAGGCCGGTTCGCGAGGAGGATCCGCCCCGACTGGTCGCCTTCCCCTTCGACCTCGCTGTCACCTTCTTTGCCCGCTCTAGAGCCGCCGTCTTCTCCTTCCCCATCGTCACCGGCGAGACGCATACAGAGCGGTGGCGCTAGGGTGAGAGCGAGCACGGCGAGGGAGCGTGAAGAGGAGAAGAGATAATGGGGACGCACTGTTCAAGAGACCCCGGTCCGACGCCTTATATGAGGCCGCTTCCGAGTGGCTGACTGGTAGGCCCAGGCAGCCCTGTCAAATCCCGTAACGATCGTGCGCGTGATACGTGGCGAAAAAGGTGGCCCGGGGATCGAGGCGGCTCCGCTCTATCCCATCCGATTACTGCGGCTTCCCCTGTCCCATGCACTTCCCAAAATTCGGATCCCGCGAAATCTGCGGGCAGCAGAACAACTTGTCAGACCGAAGATCTCTTCCACACCGTCACTCGGAGCCTTTTAAGTAAAGAAACTCACTCGACAAAAAGCTAAGAATGGATCAAGGCGACTGAAAAGGAAGTTGCTGTCATCACTCAGGATTCATTGATCCGAAACCAGATATGCTCATGGCATGAAAAATGAGTCGGGAAAATTCTCAACTCCTTCCCCACTCAAACCTAGATCCATTCGGGAGCTAATGATGAAGCTATGTACCTAGGGTAGGGTCATGGATCTGTCCAAACTGCCCTACCCAAGGACATCTCTAGAAGAAATCACCTTTCAATCGACTTGGAGGTGTTCCACTCAACAGACTCGAAGACACTCGACCAAGAAGCGATCACTCGACCAAGACCAAACCACTCGACGGCCATGAGACCTAAAGGCACTCCGCATGATAACGATCAGTTATTAAGTAGCCTTTATGGTCATCATAGCCCTTTATTAGGGGCGTTACCAGTAACGCCCGACCTTAATGTATTTAAAATCCTGCATAACTGAGGGCCGGAGGGCTCCGACAAACTCTATATAAGCCACCCCCTCCTTAGTGTAAAGGGTTCACACCCCTGTAAACCATACGTGCATAATCCAGTCGACCGCCTCCGGGCTCCGAGATGTAGGGCTATTACTTCCTCCGAGAAGGGCCTGAACTCGTAAACCTCGTGTGCTTACAACTTCTCCATAGCTAAGATCTTGCCTCTCCATACTTACCCCCCTACATTACTGCCAGACTTAGAACCATGACAGTCGTCTCAACGTATGTCGACGGAGCCCTATTTAAAGTGAATGCGGCAGTCTCTAAAGCATAGCCCCAAAATGACAGCGGTAAATCGGTAAGAGACATCACAGATCGCACCATATCCAATAGAGTGCGATTACGACGTTCGGACACACCATTACGCTGAGGTGTTCCAGGCGGCGTGAGTTGTGAAACTATTCCACATTTCCTTAAGGGTGTGCCAAATTCGTGACTCAAGTATTCTCCCCCACGATCTGATCGCAAGAACTTGATTTTTTTGTCGCGTTGATTCTCAACCTCACTCTAAAATTCCTTGAAATTTTCAAAGGTCTCAGACTTGTGTTTCATTAAGTAGATATACCCATATCTACTCAAGTCATCAGTGAGGGTGAGAACATAACGATAGCCACCGCGAGCCTCAACACTCATTGGACCGCACACATCAGTATGTATGATTTCCAATAAGTTGGTTGCTCGCTCCATTGTTCCTGAGAATGGAGTCTTGGTCATTTTACCCATGAGGCATGGTTCGCACGTGTCAAATGATTCGTAATCAAGAGACTCCAAAAGTCCATCTGCATGGAGCTTCTTCATGCGTTTGACACCTATGTGACTAAGACGGCAGTGCCACAAGTATGTGGGACTATCATTATCAACCTTACATCTTTTGGTATTCACACTATGAATATGTGTAACATTACGCTCGAGATTCATTAAGAATAAACCATTCACCAGCGGAGCATGACCATAAAACATATCTCTCATATAAATAGAACAACCATTATTCTCGGATTTAAATGAGTAGCCATCTCGAATTAAACGAGATCCTGATACAATGTTCATGCTCAAAGCTGGCACTAAATAACAATTATTGAGGTTTAAAACTAATCCCGTAGGTAAATGTAGAGGTAGCATGCCGACGGCGATCACATCGACCTTGGAACCATTCCCGACGCGCATCGTCACCTCGTCCTTCGCCAGTCTCCGCTTATTCCGCAGCTCTTGCTTTGAGTTACAAATGTGAGCAACCGCATCGGTATCAAATACCCAGGAGCTACTATGAGTACTGGTAAGGTACACATCGATTACATGTATATCACATATACCTTTAATGTTGTCGGCCTTCTTCTCCGCTAAGTATTTGGGGCAGTTCCGCTTCCAGTGACCACTTCCCTTGCAATAAAAACACTCAGTCTCAGGCTTGGATCCATTCTTTGACTTCTTCCCGGCAGCTTGCTTACCGGGCGCGGCAACTCCCTTGCCGTCCTTCTTGAAGTTCTTTTTACCCTTGCCTTTCTTGAACTTAGTAGTTTTATTCACCATCAACACTTGATGTTCCTTTTTGATTTCCACCTCCGCTGATTTCAGCATTGAATATACCTCAGGAATGGTCATTTCCATCCCCTGCATATTGAAGTTCATCACAAAGCTCTTGTAGCTCGGTGGAAGCAACTGAATGATTCTGTCAATGACCGCGTCATCCGGGAGATTAACTCCCAGGTGAGTCAAGCGGTTATGCAACCCAGACATTTTGAGTATGTGCTCACTGACAGAACTATTTTCCTCCATCTTACAACTGAAGAACTTGTCGGAGACTTCATATCTCTCAACCCGGGCATGAGCTTGGAAAACCATTTTCAGCTCTTTGAACATCTCATATGCTCCGTGTTGCTCAAAACGCTTTTGGAGCCCCGGTTCTAAGCTGTAAAGCATGCCGCACTGAACGAGGGAGTAATCATCAGCAAGTGACTGCCAAGCGTTCATAACGTCTTGGTTCTCTGGGATGGGTGCGTCACCTAGCGGTGCTTCTAGGACATAATCTTTCTTGGCAGCTATGAGGATGATCCTCAGGTTCCGGACCCAGTCCGTATAGTTGCTGCCATCATCTTTCATCTTGGTTTTCTCTAGGAACGCGTTGAAGTTGAGGGCAACATTAGCGTGGGCCATTAGATCTACAAGACATAGTGTAAAGATTTTAGACTAAGTTCATGATAATTAAGTTCATCTAATCAAATTATTCAATGAACTCCCACTCAGATAGACATCCCTCTAGTCATCTAAGTGAAACATGATTCGAGTCAACTAGGCTGTGTCCGATCATCACGTGAGACGGACTAGTCAACATCGGTGAACATCTTCATGTTGATCGTATCTTCTATACGACTCATGCTCGACCTTTCGGTCTTCAGTGTTCCGAGGCCATGTCTATACATGCTAGGCTCGTCAAGTCAACCTAAGTGTATTGCGTGTGTAAATCTGGCTTACACCCATTGTATTCGAACGTTAGAATCTATCACACCCGATCATCACGTGGTGCTTCGAAACAACAAACCTTCGCAACGGTGCACAGTTAGGGGGAACACTTTCTTGAAATTATTACGATGGATCATCTTATTTAAGCTACCATCATTCTAAGCAAATAAGATGCAAAACATGATAAACATCACATGCAATCAAATAGTGACATGATATGGCCAATATCATTTGCTCCTTTTGATCTCCATCTTCGGGGCTTCATGACCATCGTTGTCACCGGCATGACACCATGATCTCCATCATCGTGTCTTCTTGAAGTTGTCTCGTCATCTATTACTTCTACTACTATGGCTAACGCTTTAGCAATAAAGTAAAGTAATTACATGACGTTTATGTTGACACGCGGGTCATAAATAAATTAAGACAACCCCTATGGCTCCTGCCGGTTGTCATACTCATCGACATGCAAGTCGTGATTCCTATTACAAGAACATAATCAATCTCATACATCACATATATCATTCATCACATCCTTTTGGCCATATCACATCACACGACACATGCTGCAAAAACAAGTTAGACATCCTCTAATTGTTGTTGCAAGTTTTTACGTGGCTGCTATAGGTTTCTAGCAAGAACGTTTCTTACCTATGCCAAAACCACAACGTGATATGCCAATTTCTATTTACCCTTCATAAGGACCCTTTTCATTGAATCCGATCCGACTAAAGTGGGAGAGACAGACACCCGCTAGCCACCTTATGCAACTAGTGCATGTCAATCGGTGGAACCAGTCTCACGTAAGCGTACGTGTAAGGTCGGTCTGGGCCGCTTCATCCCACGATGCCACCAAATCAAGATAAGACTAGTAACGGTAAGCAAATTGACAATATCCACGCCCACAACTGCTTTGTGTTCTACTCATGCATAGAAACTACGCATAGACCTAGCTCATGATGCCACTATTGGGGAACGTAGCAGAATTTTAAAATTTTCTACGCATCACCAAGATCAATCTATGGAGTCATCTAGCAACGAGGGAGAGGGGATTGCATCTACATACCCTTGTAGATCGCGCGCGAAAGCGTTCAAGAGAACGGGGTTGATGGAGTCGTACTCGTCGTGATCCAAATCACCGATGACCTAGCACCGAACGGACGGCACCTCCGCGTTCAACACACGTATGGTTGGGAAGACGTCTTCTCCAACTTGATCCAGCAAGGGGGAAGGAGAGGTTGATGAAGATCCAGCAGCACGATGGCGTGGTGGTGGAAGCAACGGTGATCTCGGCAGGGCTTCGCCAAGCTCAGGGAGAGGGAGGAGTGTCACGGGAGGGAGAGGGAGGCGCCAGGGGCTAGGGTGCGGCTGCCCTCCCTCCCCCACTATATATAGGACCCCTAGGGGGGGCGCCGGCCCTGGGAGATTGAATCTCCAAGGGGGTGCAGCGGCCAAAGGGGGTGGAGTGCCCCCCAAGCCAAGTGGGGCGCCCCCCACCCCTATGGTTTCCAACCCTAGGCGCAGGGGGGAGGCCCATGGGGGGCGCACCAGCCCACTAGGGGCTGGTTCCCCTCCCACTTCAGCCCATGGGGCCCTCCGGGATAGGTGGCCCCACCCGGTGGACCCCTGGGACCCTTCCGGTGGTCCCGGTACAAGACCGATTACCCTCGAAACTTTCCCGATGGCCGAAACTTGACTTCCTATATATAAATCTTCACCTCCGGACCATTCCGGAACTCCTCGTGACGTCCGGGATCTCATCCGGGACCCCGAACAACTTTAGGGTTACCGTATACTAATATCTCAACAACCCTAGCGTCACCGAACCTTAAGTGTGTAGACCCTACGGGTTCGGGAAACACGCAGACATGACCGAGACGACTCTTCGGTCAATAACCAACAGCGGGATCTGGATACCCATGTTGGCTCCCACATGCTCCTCGATGATCTCATCGGATGAACCACGATGTCGAGGATTCAATCAATCCGTATACAATTCCCTTTGTCAATCGGTATGTTACTTGCCCGAGACTCGATCGTCGGTATCCCAATACCTTGTTCAATCTCGTTACCGGCAAGTCACTTTACTCGTACCGTAATGCATGATCCCATGATCAACCACTTGGTCACATTGAGCTCATTATGATGATGCATTACCGAGTGGGCCCAGAGATACCTCTCCGTCATATGGAGTGACAAATCCCAGTCTCGATTCGTGCCAACCCAATAGACACTTTTGGAGATACCCGTAGTGTACCTTTATAGTCACCCAGTTACGTTGTGAGGTTTGGCACACCCAAAGCACTCCTACGGTATCCGGGAGTTGCACAATCTCATGGTCTAAGGAAATGATACTTGACATTCGGAAAAGCTATAGCAAACGAACTACACGATCTTTGAGCTATGCTTAGGATTGGGTCTTGTCCATCACATCATTCTCCTAATGATGTGATCCCGTTATCAATGACATCCAATGTCCATAGTCAAGAAACTATGACTATCTTTTGATCAATGAGCTAGTCAACTAGAGGCGCACTAGGGACGTGTTGTGGTCTATGTATTCACACATGTATTACGATTTCCGGATAACACAATTATAGCATGAACAATAGACAATTATCATGAACAAAGAAATATAATAATAACCATTTTATTATTGCCTCTAGGGCATGTTTCCAACTGTATGTGTTCTAGCATTAGTCTTACGAACCACAGTTGAAGCTTTAGCATGATCCTTTATTCTAACAGGGAAAGATGGTTTCTCAATATAAGCGGTAGGAACAATAGGATCAACATTATAAGTGATAGTCTTTTTTTCAACTTTAATAGGTTCAACTACTTTTACTTCAATGGGAGGATGATATTTAAACCACTTCTCCCTAGGGAGATCAACACGAGTAGCAAATGATTCACAGAAAGAAGCTACTATCTCAGAGTCAAGTCCATATTTAGTGCTAAATTCACGAAAAGCATCGGTATCCATAAATGATTTAACACAATCAAACTTAGGTGTTATACCTGACTCCTTACCTTCGTCGAGTTCCCAATCTTGAGAGTTGCATTTAATTCTTTCCAATAAATCCCATTTGAATTCAATAGTCTTCATCATGAAAGAACCAGTACAGGAAGTATCGAGCATGGAGCGATTATTTAGAGAAAGCCGAGCATAATTTTTTTGAATAATAATTTCTCTTCAGAGCTCATGATTGGGGCATGCATATAACATTGACTTAAGCCTCCTCCAAGCTTGAGAGATACTTTCTCCTTCACGAGGCCAAAAATTATATATATAATTACGATCACGATGAACCAGATACATAGGATAAAACTTCTGGTGAAATTCCAATTTCAATAGGTTGTAGTTCCACGATGCAATATCATCGCATCGCCTAAACCTTGTCAATGCCTTTCCCTTAAAAGATAAAGGGAAGACCTTCTTATTGATAACATCCTCGGACATGCCTGAAAGCTTAAATAATCCACAAACTTAATCCACATAGATTAGGTGCATATCGGGATGTAATGTTCCATCTCCTGTAAAAGGATTAGCTAGCAGTTTCTCCATCATACCCGAAGGAATTTCAAAGTAAACATTTTCAGTAGGTTCAGTAGGTTGAGGAGCAACTCTTTGCTCTACTGGTCGGGGTGAAGATACCCCAAACAATCCCCTCAAAGGATTATTTTCCATAGTAACAAGTGACAGTAAATTTCAGCATACTATATAAATTTTTCCTTACCAAATTCCACCTACCAAAGGCGCTTCACTCCCCGGCAACAATGCCAGAAAAGAGTCTTGATGACCCATAAGTATAGGGGATCTATTGTAGTACTTTCGATAAGTAAGAGTGTCGAACCCAACGAGGAGCAGAAGGAAATGACAAGCAGTTTTCAGTAAGGTATTCTCTGCAAGCACTGAAATTATCGATAACAGATAGTTTTGTGATAAGGTAATTCGTAACAGGTAACAAGCAACAAAAGTAAACAAGGTGCAGCAAGGTGGCCTAATCCTTTTTGTAGCAAAGGACAAGCCTGGACAAACTCTTATATAAAGGAAAGCGCTCCCGAGGACACATGGGAATTATCGTCAAGCTAGTTTTCATCATGCTCATATGATTCGCGTTTGTTACTTTGATAATTTGATATGTGGATGGACCGGTGCTTGGGTACTATCCTTTCTTGGACAAGCATCCCACTTATGATTAACCTCCCTCTCAAGCATCCGCAACTACGAAGGAAGAATTAAGGTAAACCTAACCATAGCATTAAACATATGGATCCAAATCAGCCCCTTACGAAGCAACGCATAAACTAGGGTTTAAGCTTCTGTCATACTAGCAACCCATCATCTACTTATTACTTCCCAATGCCTTCCCCTAGGCCCAAACAATGGTGAAGTGTCATGTAGTCGACGTTCACATAACACCACTAGAGGAAAGACAACATACATCTCATCAAAATATTGAACGAATACCAAATTCACATGACTACTTATAGCAAGACTTCTCCCATGTCCTCAGAAACAAACGTAACTACTCACAAATCATATTCATGTTCATAATCAGAGGGGTATTAATATGCATAAAGGATCTGAACATATAATCTTCCACCGAATAAACCAACTAGCATCAACTACAAGGAGTAATCAACACTACTAGCAACCCACAGGTACCAATGTGAGGTTTTGAGACAAAGATCGGATACAAGAGATGAACTAGGATTTTAGAGGAGATGGTGTTGGTGAAGATGTCGATTGAGATTGACCGCCTCCCGATGAGAGGATCGATGGTGATGACGATTGTGACGATTTCCCCCTCCCGGAGGGATGTTTCCCCGGCAGAATAGCTCCCCCGGAGCCCTAGATTGGTTCCGCCAAGGTCCCGCCTCGAGACGGCGGCACTTCATCCCGGAAACTTCCTTCTGATTTTTTCCAGGGCAAAAGATACCAGAAGATGGGCATCGGGGGCCTTCCAGGTGGCCCACGAGGCAAGGGGGCGCACCCTCCACCCTCGTGGACGGTGGGTGGCCCCCCTCTGGTACTTCCTTCGCCCAGTATTTTTTATATATTCCAAAACTGACTTTCGTGGAGTTTCATGACTTTTGGAGTTGTGCAGAATAGGTCTCTAATATTTGCTCCTTTTCCAGCCCAGAATTCCAGCTGCTGGTATTCTCCTTCTTCATGTAAACCCTTGTAAAATAAGAGAGAAACGACATAAGTATTGTGACATAATGTGTAATAACAAACCATGATGCAATAAATATTGATATAAAAGCATGATGCAAAATGGACGTATCATACGCCCACCAAAAAAAGTGAATGAAACATAAACTAATTTTAGTTATTCATGCATCCTTTATTGTTCTTTTTATATATTTAAAAAATACACAAGGTTCCTTTCGTGCAAGGTAGAACGCTTCATCCAACCTTTTGTATTCCCTCCTTTTCTTTTTGTTTTGTTTCCCCCCTCTTATCTCTGTTTTTCCACCGGTTTTATTTTAAAACAGTCTTAACTGTCCCATCTTTTATTGACTTGCCCCAAAAAATATTTTCTTTGATAAGCCAATAAGTTGCCACCATATAAAATCCTACTGTAGAACGTAAATCACGAGAAGGATTTAATGAACATTTATTTACATATTCACTTTAATATGAGAAGATTAATCGCACTAGTTATTTGGTATAAAGTTCCATAAAGTAAGTTGTTCGGTATAAAGTTGTTTTAGGGCATCCACAATGTGAGGATGCTAAATCTATGACACGATCAGAACTTTGGCATCCATATCAAATCAAGTATTTCTCCACATCGTTTCCCAATTTGTGTGTAGTAGGCCCCACTGCTGAATAGAATGCAATTAAAAATTGCCATATCTATGCTCACCATATGTTGCTTGTGCTAGTTTAGTGAGATTCGCGTAGTATTTTATTTTCCGAAGTAGCTTGGCATCGGAGGACGAAGAAACTTCAGTTTCCATTTTCTTTGGCTATAGCACTAGCCTCCACAGTGTGTAATGGACTAATGAAGCTACCAAAAGCCAAAACTCAATTTTACAATGTTAGTTGGTACACACTATGGGTGCCCTTAAAAGCAACTACAAAAGTTTATTTAACACAAAGCAACTAAAAAAGTTTTTTTAAACAAAAGTATAAACAAAGCACCCTTGCATTTGCTTTGTGTTTGTTTCATTTATATAACAGTGTTGCTATACACACGACACTGGGTAGCCGATTTGCGCACGATCGCACTGATCCGGCCGTGCATGCGTTGGACAAAGTGGAGGCCAGCGGTTAGATCACGCATCGTCCAACGTTCGGCTGCTATGTATCGGCTGCATAGTAGTTTCGTTTATATAAACCAGTTGCATTCCGAGCCCGAGCCCCTCCCGTCTCCCCCGCCGCAGCACCCTGCCAGTGCCATCTGCCATGGCCTCACCACCGCGCGTCCTCCTCGGGCACACCCTCCTCCTCCCCGTCCTACCGCTCCTCGCCTGCGCCGGGCTCGTCCTCGAGGACGGCTACACCGTCTCCACGGTCTCCGACCTAAACCCCATCGGGACCCACCCCTACGCGCTCCTCCCGCGGCCCCGCGCCGGGGACCTCGTCCTCCTCGATTCCGCCGGATCCACGCTCTACACCCTCCCCCTCCCCGTCTCCGCGGACGCCGGGCCGCGGAGGCTCGCGAGGGGCGCCGGCGCCTTCGGCCGCGGCCACCCCCGCAGCATCGCCGTCGACGGCGCCGACAACGTCTACGTCGCCGACCGCGCCAACGGCTCCGTCCGCAAGGTCGCGCCCTCCGGTAAGTTCGGTGTACTTGCATGCCCGTTACTTTATTGAGGGTTTAGTTAGGGTTTGTTCGATGCCCTGTTAAAAATGGTGGCGACGGCCGCATTAATGCCCGTGTTGGAATGTTGTGCACCTGTCGCTTTCATCAGGCTGGGCTGTGTTGTAGTAGATCGGAATTTTCCTCACGTTCCGCTCCTTATCTGAGATGGCTTAGTAAATTCAGTAGCGGATGATTCAGGATTACCTGTGCCCCCGTACAGTGGAAGCATGGCTCTAGTAATTGGCGAATTCGCAACTGCATATCTGCACCTTATGTGCGGCATATTTCTCACTTACCATGATTCGACGGTTTTTAATGAGCGTACCACTTATTTGTGGTTGCGGCATCTCAATTTGTTCGATATCATGATTGTGATGCTTATCCATGTCAACTCAAAGATGATACTACATTGGATCTCAATCCTCGCAACCTTCCCTTTGTTCCATTCATCTGTAACCAGTCAACACTGCCAAGCTATGCCATTTTAAAACTAAGGAATGGTATTTCATCGTTTAGTAGTTTTTCTTGTCTCCTATTTGTAGGGCTGTAAGATATCCATATATAGTGGTGCCATGTAGTGTTTTTTTTAACCTTGGTGCTATGTGGTGTTTCATGTTTGTCAATCATGCTTGCCAATTTCTGTACACGGAAAAGTGATGTTATGTAAGCACTTTTGGCCAATAATGTGTTATTTCTCCTGATTACTTTTAAATCTATATAATTGGTAGGCTATACTACTACAATTGCTGGAGGGTACTCAGCAGGGACTGGTCACAGGGATGAACCTGCACAGAATGCTACCTTTTCGCCTGATTTTGAGCTTACTTATATCCCCAAAATTTGTGCACTGTTGGTTGCTGACAGAGGAAATCGATTGATTAGACAAATCAAGCTAAAGCCAGAAGATTGTGCACATGAGAACCAGAAAGGTGAGTTCAGATGGGCTTTCTACTTGTGTTAGCATTACAATTACATAAACCAGTGAAGTACCACTGTTCCAGTATTGAACTGCTCTGGTCTTTAATCTTACTACCTGGTATTATCAGTAAATTGTAGGTTTGATGATCATGTGAGTTCCCTAATCTGAATATGAATCAGGGTTTTACTGTAGGTCCATGCATGTCACACAGGCATGTATGTACAGAATTATACTCCCTCTGTCCCAAAATAACTGTCTCAACTTTGTACTAACTTTAGTATAAAGTTGTACTAAGCTCGAGACACTTATTTTGGGACGGAGGGAGTATATTAATTAATACTCCTATATGACATCAATGCTGGGTTGTGTCAAGTTAAGGTGTCAGAATATTCAGCACTTTTACTGAATAAATATTGACCTTCTTTGTTACTGAAATTGTGTTATGTTCGTTGATCAGCAGATCAGACTGATTGTACATGATATTTCAAACATTTTTTTAGCATGCTCTGCATATTTTGCTAACAATACCTAGTACTGTGATAGTGAGAATACTGATCTAATGTTTGCAGGCCCATTTATGAGATTCCGTTTGTGAAGAAAAAAATCATTAATAATTATCCTATGTAATTACTGGTTTTACTACTAACATGTTGTAAAAAATTGCAATGATCTCACGCTGTTGGTATTATTATCATGAACTAACAGGCCTGGGAACCACATCTGCCTCAACCATTGCAATATTGGCTGCGCTGTTTGGTTCAATTATTGGGTTCTTAGTCAGGCATTTCTACCCTTTCCATGTGAGTGTGTCTCTGCTTCCTTTATTACTTCAGAAAAGATCAATACAGTAATTAAGACAGGTGTACCTGAAACATGTAGGCAGGAAGTCTCCATCAACCGCTTTTTCAGCAGGATACAGAGGCAATACAGGAGAACCCAGAGGAAGGCCGCACTGATCAGCTGCTCCGACATCAGAAACGCAATTGCTAACTCCATGCTTTCTACCGTCCTGCTGAAACTAGTTAGAGTTAGTGTTGGTTATCTTACTGTTGTGTTACCTAGTATTAGGCTAGAGCGAGGAGTTGCCTGTAAGCCTTCTCCTTGTCCTTCTCCTTGTCCTTCTCTTCTTGATCTAGACATGGCTGGTACTACTACTCCTGCCATTGGTCTTGACAACGAAGCACTGCCTTCTACCGAGCTTTTGGGGGATTTCGTCGGCTTCGATGATAGTGACAGCGCTACGGATGAGGGCAATGAATCCGCCTTTGATGGCAGTGCTACTCAGGATGAGAATAAAGAGATGTCGCTTGACAGGGATTTGTGGGCGCTTCTTGATAACCCACAAGGCAGCTCTAAGAAAATAGACAATATGATCGAGGCCAACTTATCGGACTTTTCAGGTCAAGACAAGTATTGCAGCCCAGCTGTTAACTATTCTGGAGTAAGCAGGAGGTTCCATGGAGGTAGCAAGGTTCTCTGAGCTTGCTGTAAGTGAATATTAGTTGTATTAGTGGCTAGTGTTTGCCTGCCTAAATGTCTAAATAACAACTGTGTTAGTATTTGCACGTATGAAAACCGTACTCGGCGTATCTACTGTGGCAGTGGCATGGAAGTATGTAACTAATGTACCTCGTTCATGGTGAACTACGGTTGTTTTATGTGAATATAATTAGCTTTCGTGCCATTGGTTGGCTGATTGCTTAAGCCGCTTCGAAGTTCTATGGCTTTGTTGTGGCTTGTGAGGAACTGAGCCTGGCTGCAAATTAAAGAGCATGATTATAATATGTTCGCCAATATTCAATGTTTCTTCTTCTTAATCTTCTTATATAAAAAGAGGGAGTTGTGAAGATCCAACATATCTCAGTTCAACCATGTCACTCCAATGGTCTATGTTCCTTCCATGTTTAGCGCTAATCATGTTTAGTACTCAACACGGTTAGGGCACTCCCCTGAATACTTACTTTCGAAAGAAAAACTCCCTCCCAAACGCTTAATAGTACATCTGAGGAGCCATACCAAGTTTTGGTTATTGCCAAAACTATTAGCTTGAAATGGAAACCAACACCAACACATATGCACACAATACAAGTTTGGATTATATTTTCAAAATCATTTGTCTAGCAACCATGGGATATAGGGTGTTGGCATGGAAACTACTATATCGACAGCTTCAAATTATTTTCAAAACTACTCCCTCTATAAACTAATATAAGAGTGTTTAGATCACTAAAGTAGTAATCTAAACGCTCTTATATTAGTTTACGGAGGGAGTACTAGCTTAAAATAAAAATCAACACCAATACATCTCCTTGAGAGGAAACTTCGGATTATTTCCAAAATCACTTGTGTAGCAGCGACTGGACATGCATAACATCACCGGCTATGTGCACATTCGATGCAGCAAAACCAATATCACACGCGTGACACGACGATCATTGCTTGTGTACCGCAGCATGATCACGGCAAGATTCGAGTAGGGCAAGGCAGCGAGGGTTACATCCTCCATGGTTATCAAACTTCGTCATTTTTCTTTATGAGCGGAGGCTGATTTTGCAGAATATACAAGCAGGAAGCGCTCTTATCCTCGCCATGCCACACCCACGTTTCCCTCAGCTAGCAACCCGGCAGCGGCCGCCAAGGATGATGGAGCCTACTGATCACCCATGATGACAATTGTGGCTGGTCCAAAGAAGGCACAATCAAGCAACACATCGTCCTCGGAACCTATAGAAGCAAACTCAGCCAATAGCAATTACCACATTATTACACCTCTTTATCAATTATGTTAGATTAGTATCCTATTAGACATTTTGTTGATTCTATTGAAATTATCACCCCCTAACCAGGATAGGTGAGGAAATTCCTTTCTACGGTTACACATGCGTTTGCACATGCCCAATCACTAGTTGTTGGTAGTCACCGACTCATGAGATTCTCATCATGCTGTTGAGTTAAGCCTAACCAAACACCCACCAAATAAAAAAATTAGAAACACCATTCTATTACATAGGAGCGCAAATGAGTCCAATTTAGAGCTCCTACCAACACAATTGTCAAGCTGAAACAACACGAAACACGGTACATGGCAGAAAGATAACAGAGATACTGTCGGCTATGACTCCTCATGTCTTCTTCTGTGTCGTTTATTTAAAACATGTGCTTTATGATCTGGGAGTACTCACGATTTGGTCACAAAGCATGGCCCCGTACCATACCGTCACAAATTAGATTAGTCTTTTACTTGCGGGGGGGAAACTAGATCGCTTTTAAAGCCTAACGACCCATGAAATGGAAAAGCAGGCTCCTATGCAAAACAGTTACACCTAGCGAAGACCCCTACTCCTCTATTCACCACCTCCAGGTCCAGGAGATGGCGAAGCAGCCACAGAGACGGACCAAGGCCAATGGACTTGTACCATTCATCATTTGACTTGTAAGGCTGAAGTGTCACTATAAAAGCTTGCTCGAGTTGTTGATCCACGGCCTCCTATATGTCATTGCAATTTAGAAATAGTTCTCCTGATACCTCTCAAGCCTCAAGGTTCTTGTTTCTCCCCCCTTGCCCATTGCTATAGCGATGTATTACAAAACTCAGATGTCCAGAATCCTCAAAATGTGTATACATGTCTTGGCTTGCATATTTATAGATGTGAATGACTAGAGAAAATCGTGCCTATATTTATTGTATGATCATGAGACAATCACGAAAATAAATGAATTCAATGCTTGGTTGGCCTTATATGCTACCCATATTTAATATCAAGTGATATACTAGTAATACTAGTACTTCCATTTGATGGAAAAGTGAGAGAAATTCAAACTTCAACAAACACATGCATATATCCATAACATATTTACACATCGATCTGACATTGTTGTCAGATTACAACACATGCATATTTCGAGGACTTCATTACACATTGATCAAACATTGTTATCAGATATTCGTACCAAAATCATGAATAGTCAGCCTTATCTTTTTGTGATAACTACATAGACATGTATCACACAAAGATGTAACTAAGGATGCATACCGATACATCATAGAGGAGCAACTTCTTACCTTAACATTTTGTGTTAGTCCCATATGCATTTGTCATTAACCAGCTATAGGTAAATCAATTGCCACACACATATATGTAATAGTTTCCCGTACACATGAAGCATGGATGCTAGCTCATATATTCAGCCTAAGTCAGTCTTAGAGGGAACTAGCATGATCTTATAATTAGAGCATACAAGAACCAACTATTGCTTGATCCACATAGTATATGCTACTCCATATTTAATACAAAGTGATATACTAATATGTTCGTTTGACCAAAAGATGAAAGAAATTTCGGACTTGAGGCAACGCATGCATATCCAGAATTTATTTGCACATCGATCTAATATTATTGTCAGATTACAGCACACACATATTTCTAGGACGTAACATTTGCATGCCTAGCTTGTAGTTTTGATTTATGTGTGCCTTACTGGATCGAGGATCAATTTGTAGTGGCTTCGAAAAGCGAGGAACTCAGTATCATAGCTGAATGTTATGCATCTTTTTTGTACAATACTACCATGGGAAAGCATTGATATGTACCCCTCCGTTTCAAATTACTCGTCGCAGAAATGGATGTATCTAGAACTAAAATATATCTAGATACATCCATACCCACGACAAGTAATTCGGAACGGAGGGAGTAGCATTTGGCTCTTGTTGAACGAAATGACTAGAGTTGTTTCTTGTAAGCGGTTGGTTAATGGTAAATATGCACTTGTGTTTACGTAAATGATGATCTTTGATTTGTATGCACTGAATATTAAGTAACACCCGTCTTCCGCCAGCGGCCCCTCTCTCCTCCCTCCAACCCGGCGCTCGCCTCCGCCTCCGCCTGCGCCTCCACGCGCGCGCGCCATCCGTCGCCTCGCGGCCTCGCCTCCGAGGCCACTACACCAGCGGCCATCCGATTCATGCGGCACGCGGCTAGGAGAGCTGCGGCCACGCTGCTATCGCCGTCGACTCTCCCGCCTCCCTCCTCCGCGCCGCTATCGTCGCCGGCTCCCTCCTCCGCGCCGCTCCTCCAGCGACCCCAGTCCCTTCGCGCAAGAGCGCCCGAGGCAGGACTGGCCCGGACTCCCCGCGAGCGCGTCCCCGTTCCGAGCCCCTGCGTGAGAGGATCCCACTTCCACGATGCACGCGGGGTGCTCGACGGAACGCCTACGAGGAGCGCGGCCGCGTGGACGGCGGCCATCGCTGGCTGCGCGCGCACCGGACGGCACGCGGACGGCATGGGCGCGTTCGCGGAGATGCTCGCCGAGGGCGGAGCCGCGCCGAACGCGTTTGTTCTCGCGGCCGTCCTCAGGTGCTGCTCGGGGCTCGGCGACGTGGCGTCAGGCAAGCGCATCCATGGGTGGCTGCTGAGGAACGGGGTGCATCTGGACCGGGTGCTGTGCAATGCCGTTATCGATATGTACGCCAAGTGTGGGGACTGCGAGCGGGCTAAGCGGGCATTCAGAGCAATGGCCGAGGTCGACGCCGTCTCCTGGAACATCGTGATCAGCGCGTGTCTGCAGAGCGGCGACGTTCGTGGGGCGATGCAGCTGTTTGATGACTCGCCGGTGCGAGACACTTCGAGCTGGAACACAGTCATCAGCGGCTTGATGCGGAATGGGTGCGCTGCCAAGGCGCTGGACCGCCTGTATCATATGGCACGAGCTGGAGTGGAGTTTAATCACTACACATACTCCACGGCACTTGCCTTGGCTGGCATGCTTTCTTTGATGGACCTCGGCCTGCAGCTCCATGGCCGTGTGCTGACAGCTGCACTGGAGACTGACGCATTTGTTCGGAGCTCTCTCATGGACATGTACTGCAAGTGCGGCTCAATGAACGCTGCTGCGTTGATCTTTGATAGATGGTCGCATCTTACCGGTGACGTGAAATTTGCATGGAGCACAATGGTCGCTGGATACGTCCAGAATGGCAGGGAGGAAGAAGCTTTCGAGTTCTTCCGGTTGATGCTGCGTCAAGGGGTTGCTGCAGATCAGTTCACCCTCACCAGTGCGGTTGCAGCGTGTGCAAATGCAGGGATGGTTGAGCAAGGCAGGCAAGTGCACGGGTGCGTCGAGAAGCTAGGGCACAGTTTTGATGCACCATTGGCATCTATCATCGTCGACATGTATGCTAAGTGTGGCAACCTTGACGACGCTTGCAGGATGTTTGACATACCTCCCACGAAGAACGTTGCTCTCTGGACTTCAATGCTGTGCTCCTATGCGTCCCATGGGAAAGGTAGGATGGCCATAGAACTCTTCAACAGAATGATTGCAGAAAAGATCAAGCCAAATGAGGTCACCCTTGTCGGTGTTCTATCTGCCTGTAGCCACGGCAGATTGGTCAGTGAAGGAGAGCACTTCTTCAAGCTAATGCAAGAAGAGTATGGAATTGTTCCAAGCATCGAACATTACAATTGCATGGTTGATCTTTATGGTCGAGCTGGACTGCTAGACAAAGCAAATAATTTCATCAACGAAAACAAGATTAAGCATGAATCTATTGTTTGGAAGACATTACTGTCAGCTTGTCGGGTTCACAAGGACATGGAGCACGCAAAACTTGCTTCTGAAAGTTTGATTCAACTGGAGCAATGTGATGCTGGATCATATGTTATGCTGTCAAACATGTATGCCACTCACAGCAAATGGCGTGACACTTCGAAGCTCAGAAGTTTGATGCGGGAAAGGGGGGTTCGAAAGCAACCCGGACAATCTTGGATCCATCTGAAGAACATTGTGCATACTTTTGTCGCAGGGGACACGGCGCACCCGAGATCATCTGAAATTTATACCTGCTTGGCAAAGTTGATGGAGAGAATAAAGGAACTGGGGTACACCAGTAGAATTGATCTTGTTGCTCATGATGTGGAGGAGGAACAAAGGGAGACAGTTCTGAGGTTCCACAGTGAGAAGCTTGCCATGGCGTTTGGGATCATCAGCACTCCCAATGGGACTCCGCTTCGAATCTTCAAGAACCTGCGTATTTGTGTGGACTGCCATGAAGCAATCAAGTATGTAAGCCGAGCCACAGATAGGGAGATCGTTGTGCGAGATTTGTACCGGTTTCATCATTTCAAGGATGCAAGGTGTTCTTGTGAGGATTTCTGGTGAAAGATTTACCTCAACAATTTTGGTGGCAAATTTTTCACACGTGGGTCGAAGTTTTTCCTCCTTCTCCTCTTCCCGCACCCGCACATTTGCTCCTCTGCACACTCGGTTGTTGCCGCCAGCACCTTTCAACAACGCACCTCGTCATCCTGGTCGCCACCTTTGAACTCCGCCCCTTCTTTGTAATGGTGCCCATGGTGAGCGGGCGGTCGTTATGTTACGCGGAGGGCATCATGATCTGATGGGTGACAACGGGGGTCCTCGCTGACCAGCTACGGCGATGGCAGCATTGGCACTGCTCCGACTACTTTGTGTCGTCCTTCCTGGTCGCGTGGCTTCTTCATGGCAGGAGCAGTGGGAGGTGGACATGCGGTTGGTTGAAGGTAGGAGAGCGAAGGTTGAGGAAGGTGCGGTGAGCTTCATGTCAACCAGAGAAGGGACAGAAGGGCGCGATGGGGTCGAAGGAGTGCGAAGTGGTGGTGAAGGCCAAATCCGACGTGCAGAGGCCGGGACAGTGCAATTGGAACCATGGCGATCGGAGAAGGGCAGCCCTAGGAAGGCAGCGGCGACTGTGCACGGAAGAGCGGGCGAAGTCGAATGCGATTGGTAGGACACGTCCTATCCGCCAAGGGTACAAAAACAGTGTCAGCCCTTTCTTGTTCTAAATTTTTTATAATCTGGAACTCCTGTAAAGATTATATCACTCCCGGGGAAGATTTTTTTTTTTTTTTTGAGGATCTTGGTGTCCATTAAGATGGAACAATGAAGCGACCTTTAAGATCGGAGATGCATGACTAAACGGCCCATGCAAATAGTGGAGGGACACAAGTAGCTCCAGCAGACTTTGGCAAATTTTTGCAGTTAAAAAAAGCAAAAAATGCTACACCTACGTAAAAGCTGTGCTCTTAACGTTTTTTTTTTTGGATGTGCTCTTTACGTAATATTCCTACTCCGTCCATATATATAAGGCCTAATGTGTTTTCCGAGAATGCCTTTGACTATTGATAAGAAGGATAGTATATAAGATGTATAATCTGAAAATTATAACATTGAAAACTCCTTTCACATACGAATTTGACGGTATGCTTTGTGTATCTTACATGTCATATGTTATTACTCTGAGATATGGATAAAGGGAGTAACTATCCTCTCCACGATGCCTCCTATTTAGCGCGGTTCCCACTGGCGAACAAGCCAATGCGCACCGCGCACCCTTTTGGGACGTCCCTTCTTTTTTTGCCTCATTTTCAAGCCTTATTATTATTATTTTAAAATAATACGAAATTTCATAAAAATCAAAATTTGTAGAAAAAATATGAATTATGAAAGAATGTTCATGGACTGAAAAAATGTTGGCATGTTCAAAAATTGTTCTCGGTTTGAAAAAAGAAAATGTTCAGGAAATCAAATGTTGTTCATGATTGTGAAAAAAATGCTTTCAAATTAAAAAAATGATTGCTGATTCAAAAAAGTCATTAATTCAAAAAAAAATCCATGCATCTTAGAAATGATCACTGATTCAAAAAATGTTCACGAGTTTCAAAACAATGGTCACAATTTCGAAAGTTATTTGTGAATTTCCAAAAATTGTTAACAAACTCAAAACTGTTCACGAATTAAAAAAATGTTTGCTAATTTGTATAAAATTGTTGATGTATTCGAAACTGTTTGTGATTTCATAAAATTGTTTGGGAAATAAAAAAGTGTTTGTGAATTTGAAATAATGTTCATGAATTCAAACTATGTTCACAAAATTCAATAAATGTTCATTTTTCGGGTCTCATGGCCGACGGCAGATAGGGAACAGGCGCCGGCGGTCATTTTAGTCTATGTTTAGAGCGTGTTCTAGTTAAAAAAATGTCTAAATGTAATGAATTTGTTTTGTTTTAAATGAAAAATATCTGGTTTTATTATGTAAAATAAATATTTTGGATTGTTTGAGTTTGAATCAAATTTGTTCAATATCATTGAATTTAATTTGAAATGTAACCCGGACATACGCGGCTACCTTTAGATGCGGGAGTAAATTTGCAAGTTCCTGACATAGCGCTGCCCATGGACGCGTCGAGGTATAGGAGGTCAGATTAGTTGAGTCCGATTGTACGTGCTCTACTGCTACGACCTCGGTCCGCTGTTTATTTGACCCCTTGGTATTTTAAGCTATATTTTAACCATCTATGGACTACTATAAAATATAAATTATATGCTATAAAAAATTATATTCTTGGATCTATATTTGAAAGAGCTTTCCGACAATGTAATTTTTGTGACATGTGGTTTACATTTTGTTAGTTAAATTTTTAGGTTAAACTATAGCCCAACGTAAGAGAGCGCTAATAAACACCCTTAGCGAACGCGGAACGATGCGGGACGGGCCGCAGACAATCATGTTGTGCACTTTGCATCCTGAATGAGTTAATCCGAAACTAGCAACTCAAAAAAAAAGTTAATCCGAAACTAGCAACTCAAAAAAAAAAGTTAATCCGAAACTAGCAACTCAAAAAAAAAGTTAATCCGAAACTAGCCGTTGGGAGGGAATGAGAATCCACCCATTGGCGGCCTCGTGCGCGCCCTCGTCTTCTTCCCCGCGCCCATCTCTGCAGCGCCAGGAATCGCTCGCGGGCGCGCCACATTTATGACACCACCACCGCACCACACTCCTCCCCCACCTTACCTACCTACCTACGAGCCCGCCCCTCCCCTCCCCTCGCCACCGCAGCGCCTCTCCCGGACTCCACCGCCACCCTGCCCCTGCTTCCATCCGTGCACAGAGCTCCCGGCACCATGCCGCTGCGGCCAGGCGGTAACCGCGCGGCCGCCCTGCTGCTCGTCCTGCACTGCTTCTGCTGCGCCCCGCTCCTCTTCCCTCCTCCGGCGGCCGCCGCCCACGGGCATCATCCGGCAGGGGACGGCGTCGTGATCAGCGAGGCGGACCGGCAGGGCCTGCAGGCCATCAAGGGGGACCTCGCCGACCCCCGCGGCTTCCTCCGCTCCTGGAACGCCACCGGCCTCGGCGGTGCCTGCTCGGGCGCCTGGACGGGCATCAAGTGCGTCAACGGCAACGTCGTCGCCATCACGCTCCCCTGGCGCGGCCTGGCGGGCACCCTCTCCGCGCGCGGGCTCGGCCAGCTCACCCGGCTCCGCCGCCTCAGCCTCCACGACAACGTCATCGCCGGGGCCGTCCCCAGCTCGCTCGGCTTCCTCCCCGACCTCCGCGGCCTCTACCTCTTCAACAACCGCTTCTCCGGCGCCGTCCCGCCCGAGATCGGCCGCTGCCTCGCGCTGCAGTCGTTCGACGCCAGCAGCAATCTCCTCACCGGCGTCCTCCCGGCCTCGATTGCCAACTCCACCAAGCTCATCCGCCTCAACCTCAGCCGCAACGCCATCTCCGGCGAGGTCCCCGCCGAGGTCGTCGGCTCCTCGTCGCTCCTCTTCCTCGACCTCTCGTACAACAAGCTCTCCGGCCGCATCCCCGACTCTTTCGGGGGCGGATCCAAGGCGCCGTCCTCGTCCTCGCGGAAGGAAGCCGTCACCGGGAGCTACCAGCTGGTCTTCCTCAGCCTCGCGCACAACTCGCTCGACGGGCCGGTGCCGGAGTCGCTCACCGGGCTCAGCAACCTGCAGGAGCTGGACCTGGCCGGCAACAACCTCAACGGCTCCATCCCCGCCCGGCTGGGCTCGCTTCACGACCTCAAGACGCTTGACCTCTCAGGCAACGCACTCGCCGGAGAGATCCCTGAGAGCCTCGCAAACCTCACCGCGACGCTCCACTCCTTCAACGTCTCCTACAACAACCTCTCCGGCGCGGTGCCGGCGTCGCTCGCCCACAAGTTTGGGCCCACCTCCTTCGCCGGTAACATACTGCTCTGCGGCTACTCTGCTTCCTCGCCGCCCTGTCCCGTGTCTCCGTCTCCGGCGCCGGCATCAACCTCGCAGGGGACAACCGGGCGCCACGGCCTCCGCAGGTTCAGCACCAAGGAGCTCGCACTGATCATCGCCGGGATCGTGATCGGCGTCCTCATCTTGCTGTCGCTCTGCTGCCTCCTGCTCTGCTTACTGACAAGGAAGAAGAAGTCCAGCACTGGCACTGGAGCACGGAGCGGGAAGCAGTCGTCAAGCAAGGACGTTGCCGGCGCCGCTGCTGCAGCTGCCGGGCGAGGCGAGAAGCCGGGGGCGTCCGAGGCGGAGTCCGGCGGCGACGTGGGTGGCAAGCTGGTGCACTTCGACGGGCCGCTGGCGTTCACGGCCGACGACCTGCTGTGCGCCACCGCGGAGATCATGGGGAAGAGCACGTACGGCACGGTGTACAAGGCGACGCTGGAGGACGGCAGCCTGGTGGCCGTGAAGCGGCTGCGGGAGAAGATCACCAAGGGGCAGAAGGAGTTCGAGGCCGAGGCGGCGGCGCTGGGCAAGGTCCGGCACCCCAACCTGCTCTCGCTCAGAGCCTACTACCTCGGCCCCAAGGGGGAGAAGCTGCTCGTCTTCGATTACATTCCCAAGGGCAGCCTCTCCGCCTTCTTGCACGGTGAGATTCCCTCCTTGAAAATTCTTCATCCATTGAAGCTGGGTTCTTCAGCTCTGTGGTTCTGACATTTGGTTGGTTCATGGCGTTGGTTCAGCTCGAGCTCCCAACACGCCGGTGGACTGGGCGACGCGGATGGCGATCGCCAAGGGGACGGCCCGCGGGCTCGCCTACCTCCACGACGACATGAACATCCTCCACGGCAACCTCACCGGCAGCAACGTGCTCCTCGACGACGACTCCAGCCCCAGGATCGCCGACATCGGCCTGTCCCGCCTCATGACGGCCGCCGCCAACTCGAGCGTGCTCGCCGCGGCGGGCGCGCTGGGGTACCGCGCGCCGGAGCTGTCCAAGCTCAAGAAGGCCAGCGGCAAGACGGACGTGTACAGCCTCGGCGTCATCATCCTGGAGCTGCTCACCGGCAAGTCCCCCGCCGACACGACCAACGGCATGGACCTGCCGCAGTGGGTGGGGTCCATCGTGAAGGAGGAGTGGACCAACGAGGTGTTCGACCTGGAGCTGATGCGGGACACGGCCGCCGGCCCGGAGGGGGACGAGCTCATGGACACGCTCAAGCTCGCGCTGCAGTGCGTCGAGGCCTCGCCGTCGGCCCGGCCCGAGGCGCGGGAGGTGCTGCGGCAGCTCGAGGAGATCCGGCCCGGGCCAAGCGAGGAAGGCCATGTTGCTTCTGCAAGCAACGAGTAGAGGGAGTGAACTAGAGAGGAAAGAAGATTGTTACATTGAGGTTTAGTTTTTTTTTTTTTGATAATTCTTTGGTTCATTTGATTTGAAAATCTAGTATATTTATAAGCTGAAGGGATTGTCCTTCTTTTTCATTTTCTATAGTTTGTATAGGCAAATACGTATTATTTGCACCACTAGAATCTCTGTCAGGAATTCCAAACCCATATAAACATTATTGATTTTTCACAAGCTGTTGAGCACATTCTGGTTCTGAATTTCTTACAGCCTCCCTCGTCGTGTAATTCAGAATTTCAAACTGAACTTTTGATATATGTTTAAAAGCGGTTCCAGTAAACCTTAAATAGTGGCTTCCAGTAACTTGGATTAATAAAGAGTAACAGCATATACAGGTATGGATAATCAATCTCCAGATATACCAACCGCCAAGGAAGAATGCTCACGACAAATAATCCCGTTTGCAGTAAGAAAGAAGTCTAGCATGCCAAAATTCTCTCCCAGATTGTTTACCAATCCAATCTCTGAACTTCCCTCTTATATAAGCAATTTATAAGAGGCATATTAGAGATCAGTTTACAAACAGAGTGGTTATATATATGTTTAAATATCATACTGATGTTGTTGTGCATTCAGACATACTACCATACTATCTCAAGGCCAAACATATACATGGAATACTTACTTCATCAGTTGAACTTCGCCCTTGCTGTTTAAATGATGAACTCACTCTAGTTTGCCCTTCGGCCAGAAAACCACATGGAGATGCCGCCCCAATCTCACCTTCAGTCAGAAAAAAACACTGGGCCTGAACCTCGCCTTCAGTGAGAAAACGAAAATACGGGGTCTGAATTGAACTCAATTTTATTCAATAGAAGTGAAAAGTCCATTAGTGATTTAAGCGTCAAAGGTTGTGCCTTCCATCCCATGGCTGGACTTGGTTGCTTGAGAAAGTTTGTCTTGTGTGAAAACTTTCGAATTGTCTCTAATTCGCTCTTCCAAATTCTGGCCACTAATTTTCAGACCATTTCGAGCTAGACTACCCAGCCCTCTCTCATCTCAAAGCAAAGCTCAGACTCTGCTACTATTATCACTTCCCTAGCCAAGCCATACTGCTTCAGGTCCTGGAGCTGGAGGTATTGGAAACTCAAGTGCTTCAAAAAGAGGAAATCTTGAAAAAGGTTTCTGCTTAGCTCTTGTTGCTTTATCCTTTGAACCAATGAAAACACGAAAATATTTCTTTGCCTTTTTTTTGTATAGCAGTTTTCAGCTTCAGTCCAGGGCGACAATTGCACTATATTATTATGATTATTCATGTTATTCAAGTTGTGCAAGTGAAAAGGCAATAATGACGAATACTTAATGAAGTGGCGGCGGCAGAGAAAGCTGGTATGATCATGCTTTGCTTTGTTTATGTACATATGTTTATCTGCGTGATTGCTTTATGGTGTTGTATGATAGTCATCTGGTGCATAACGAGAGTTTGATGATTCATGCTTCCTCATATTGAGTTCAATTAACTAGGAGTATATAATGAGTTATCTTGGATGTTAACATGCATTAAATTGTGTGACATAATATGGTATGTTACCATGATATTTCTCTTCTGAAGCAATCAGGTGGCTTAACTTGGCACATGTTCACACATAATTGATAGATATCAATTCAGCATGAATGTGTTATGACTTTAGAATGTATTATCATGTTTATGTTGCCGCTTAATGCTTACATATTCAGAATGCATGATTATGATCGCTATGCTCTCTAGTTGGCTGCTTCTCGATCTATTACTAGCCTTTGCATGTAATAAGCATGAATTCTGCTTGTGCATCCTAATCCTTGAGTCGAGATTTTCATAAGAGTCCACCATACCTATCAGTCATGACTGAGGAAGGTCATTCAAAGTTAATTATCATCGCCACGCCCAAAAATCTTTCGTTGTTCAAGTTCTTAAAGAAGGAAGTAATTAGTTTTCTATTTTCTTTGTAATGGATGTAAATAAGCAAATAAAATATATCCAACTATTGCATAAAGAAAGGGAATCAAATAAATTCAAAGTGCAAAGCGTCAAGTGGCCACTATATAGAGAACGAGAATAGACATGTCTTTATGTTCCTTCAAATTTTGAAAGCAACTCTCGAATAAGGCATCAAAAGTTTGCCACTAACAAAAATAAAGCACACGGCAATCCCTGCTTTCCTCTGGAAAAATGACCTACCCATTTACTTTTATGTTGTGTCATTACCTTCCTTGAGCACCAACATAGAGGGCATAGTTATCATTCTTAACATAACATACATTTTGTCCAGGAAATATTAGGTAATATATGTTGGAAATACGAGCAATTTACCAAATGATTTTATTGACAGAAATACTAGATAAAGTGCTACCTCTTGAGCACTGCGTTGGTTTTCCCCGAAGAGGAAGGGATGATGCAGCAAAGTAGCGTAAGTATTTCCCTCAGTTTTTGAGAACCAAGGTATCAATCCAGTAGGAGGCTACGCGTGAGTTCCTCGTACCTGCACAAAACAAATAAACCTCGCAACCAACGCGAATAGGGGTTGTCAATCCCTACACGGCCACTTATGAGAGTGAGATCGGATAGATATGATAAGATAATTTTTTTGGTATTTTTGTGATAAAGATGCAAAGTAAAATAAAGACAAAGGAAAAAAGCAAAGGAAATAACTAAGTAGTAGGAGATTAATATGATAAAGATAGACCCGGGGGCCATAGGTTTCACTAGTGGCTTCTCTCGAGAGCATAAGTATTCTACGGTGGGTGAACAAATTACTGTTAAGCAATTGACATAATTGAGCATAGTTATGAGAATATCTAGGTATGATCATGTATATAGGCATCATGTCCGAGACAAGTAGACCGACTCCTGCCTGCATCTACTACTATTACTCCACTCATCGACTGCTATCCAGCATGCATCTAGAGTATTAAGTTAAAAATAGAGTAACGCCTTAAGCAAGATGACATGAAGTAGAGGGATAGACTCATGCAATATTATGAAAACCCCATCTTGTTATCCTCGATGACAACAATACAATACGTGCCTTGCTGCCCCTACTGTCACTGGTAAAAGACACCGCAAGATTGAACCCAAAACTAAGCACTTCTCCCATTGCAAGAAAGATCAATCTAGTAGGTCAAACCAAACTGATAATTCGAAGAGACTTGCAAAGATAACCAATCATACATAAAAGAATTCAAAGGAGATTCAAATATTGTTTATAGATAGACTTGATCATAAACCCACAATTCGTCGGTCACAACAAACACACCGCAAAAAGAAGATTGTATCGAATAGTTCTCCACAAGAGAGGGGGGAACATTGTATTGAGATCCAAAAAGAGAGAAAGAAGCCATCTAGCTAATAACTATGGACCCGTAGGTCTGAGGTAAACTACTCACACTTCATCGGAGGGGCTATGGTGTTGATGTAGAAGCCCTCCGTGATCGATGCCCCCTCCGGCGGAGCTCCGGAACATACCCCAAGATGGGTCTCGTGGATACAGAAAGTTGTAGCAGTGGAATTAGGTTTTTGGCTCCGTATCTGATCGTTTAGGGGTACGTATGTATATATAAGAGGAAGGAGTACGTCGGTGGAGCAACAGGGGGCCCACGAGGGTGGAGGGCGCGCCTGGGAGGGGGGGGTAGGCGCGCCCCCTACCTCGTGGCCTCCTCTTTTGTGTCTTGACGTAGGGTCCAAGTCTCTTGGGTCTTGTTCGTTGAGAAAATCACGTTCCCGAAGGTTTCATTCCGTTTGGACTCCGTTTGATATTCCTTTTCTTCGAAACACTAAAACAGGCAAAAAACAACAATTCTTGGTTGGGCCTCCGGTTAATAGCTTAGTCCTAAAAATAATATAAAAGTGGATAATAAAGCCCAATAATGTCCAAAACAGTAGATAATATAGCATGGAGCAATCAAAAATTATAGATACGTTGGAGACGTATCAAGCATCCCCAAGCTTAATTCCTGCTCGTCCTCGAGTAGGTAAATGATAAAAACAGAATTTTTGATGCGGAGTGCTACTTGGCATAATTTTAATGTAATTCTTCTTAATTGTGGTATGAATATTCAAATCCGAAAGATTCAAGACAAAAGTTTAATATTGACATAAAAATAATAATACTTCAAGTATACTAACAAAGCAATTATGTCTTCTCAAAATAACATGGCCAAAGAAAGTTATCCTTACAAAATCATATAGTCTGGCTATGCTCCATCTTCACCACACAAAATATTTAAATCATGCACAGCCCCGATGACAAGCCAAGCAATTGTTTCATACTTTTGGTGTTCTCTAACTTTTTCAATCTTCACGCAATACATGAGCGTGAGCCATAGACATAGCATTATATGTGGAATAGAATGGTGGTTGTGGAGAAGATAAAAAGGGAGAAGATAGTCTCACATCAACTAGACGTATCAACGGGCTATGGAGATGCCCATCAATAGATATCAATGTGAGTGAGTAGGGATTGCCATGCAATGGATGCACTAGAGCTATATATAAGTATATGAAAGCTCAAAAAGAAATTAAGTGGGTGTGCATCCAACTCGCTTGCTCATGAAGACCTAGGGCATTTTAAGGAAGCCCATCATTGGAATATACAAGCCAAGTTCCATAATGAAAAATTCCCACTAGTATATGAAAGTGATAACATGAGAGACTCTCTACTATGAATATCATGGTGCTACTTTGAAGCACAAGTGTGGTAAAAGGATAGTAACATTGTCCCTTCTCTCTTTTTCTCTCATTTTTTTATTTGGGCCTTTTTATGGCCTCTTTTCTTTTTCTTTTTTTTCGTCCGGAGTCTCATCCCGACTTGTGGGGGAATCATAGTCTCCATCATCCTTTCCTCACTGGGACAATGCTCTAATAATGATGATCATCACACTTTTATTTTTCTTACAATTCAACAATTACAACTCGATACTTAGAACAAAATATGACTCTATATGAATGCCTCCGGCGGTGTACCGGGATATGCAATGAATCAAGAGTGACATGTATGAAAGAATTATGAATGGTGGCTTTGCCACAAATACGATGGCAACTACATGATCATGCTAAGCAATATGACAATGATGAAGCGGAACGGTGGAAAGTTGCATGGCAATATATCTCGGAATGGCTATGGAAATGCCATAATAGGTAGGTATGGTGGCTGTTTTGAGGAAGGTATATGGTGGGTGTATGATACCGGCGAAAGGTGCACGGTATTAGAGAGGCTAGCAATGGTAGAAGGGTGAGAGTGCGTATAATCCATGGACTCAACATTAGTCACAAAGAACTCATATACTTATTGCAAAAATCTACAAGTTATCAAAGCAAAGTATTACGCGCATGCTCCTAGGCGGATAGATTGGTAGGAAAAGACCATCGCTCGTCCCCGACCGCCACTCATAAGGAAGGCAATCAAAAATTAAATCAAGCTCCGACTTTATCACATAACGGTTCACCACACGTGCATGCTACGGGAATCACAAACTTTAACACAAGTATTTCTCAAATTCACAACTACTCAACTATCACAACTTTAATATCACCATCTTTATATCTCAAAACAATTATCAAGTATCAAACTTCTCATAGTATTCAACACACTCATAAGAAAATTTTATTATTAATCTTGTATACCAAGCATATTAGGATTTTAAGCAAATTACCATGCTTTTTAAGACTCTCAAAATAATCTAAGTGAAGCATGAGAGATCAATAGTTTCTATAAAACAAATCCACCACCGTGCTCTAAAAGATATAAGTGAAGTACTAGAGCAAAACTACATAACTCAAAAGATATAAGCGAAGCACATAGAGTATTCTAACAAATTCCAAATCATGTATGACTCTCTCAAAAGGTGTGTACAGCAAGGATTATTGTTGTAAACTAAAAAGTAAAGACTCAAATCATACAAGAAGCTCCAAGCAAAACACATATCATGTGGTGAATTAAAATATAGCTCCAAGTAAAGTTACCGATAGAAGTAGGCGAAAGAGGGGATGCCTTCCGGGGCATCCCCAAGCTTTGGCTTTTAAGTGTCCTTAGATTATCTTGGGGGTGCCATGGGAATCCCCAAGCTTAGGCTCTTGCCACTCCTTGTTCCATAATTCATCAAATCTTTACCCAAAACTTGAAAACTTCACAACACAAAACTTAAAATAGAAAATTTCGTGAGTTCTGTTAGCAAAAGAAAATAAAAGACCACTTCAAGGTACTGTAATGAACTCATTCTTTATTTATATTGGTGTTATACCTACTTTATTCCAACTTCTCTATGGTTTATAAACTATTTTACTAGCCATAGATTCATCAAAATAAGCAAACAACACACGAAAAACAGAATCTGTCAAAAACAGAACAGTCTGTAGTAATCTGTAGCTAGCGCAAGATATGGAACCCCAAAAATTCTAAAATAAATTGCTGGACGTGAGGAATTTATCTATTAATAATCTGCAAAAATAATTAACTAAATATCACTCTTCAAATAAAAATGGCAGCAGTTCTCGTGAGCGCTAAAGTTTCTGTTTTTTACAGCAAGTGTAACAAGACTTTCCCCAAGTCTTCACACGGTTCTACTTGGCACAAACACTAATTAAACAAAAAAACACAACCAAAACAGAGGCTAGATAAATGATTTATTACTAAACAGGAGCAAAAAGCAAGGAATAAAAATAAAATTGGGTTGTCTCCCAATAAGCGCTATCGTTTAACGCCCCTAGCTAGGCATAACAAGTAAGGATAGATGTAGGTATTGTCATCTTTGGTAGGCAATCCATAAGTGGATCTCATAATAGATTCATAAGGTAATTTAATTTTCTTTCTAGGAAAGTGTTCCATGCCTTTCCTTAATGGAAATTGGAATCTAATATTTCCTTCCTTCATATCAATAATTGCACCAATCTTTCTAAGGAAAGGTCTACCAAGAATAATAGGACATGAAGGATTGCAATCTATGTCAAGAACAATAAAATCTACGGATACATAATTCCTATTTGCAACAATAAGAACATCATTAATTCTTCACATAGGTTTCTTAATAGTGGAATCCGCAAGGTGCAAGTTTAGAGAGCAATCATCAAAATCACTGAAACCTAACAAATCACACGAAGTCTTTGGAATCGTGGAAACGCTAGCACCCAAATCACATAAAACATAGCATTCATGATCTTTAATTTTAATTTTAATAGTTGGTTCCCACTCATCATAAAGTTTTCTAGGGATAGAAACTTCCAATTCAAGTTTTTCTTCATAAGATTGCATCAAGGCATCAACAATATGTTTAGTAAACGCTTTATTTTGACTATAAGCGTGAGGAGAATTTAGCACTGATTGCAACAAGGAAATACAATCAATCAAAGAGCAATTTTCATAGTTAAATTCCTTAAAATCCATAATAGTGGGTTTAGCAACATCTAGGGTTTTAATTTCTTCAATCTCACTTTTATCAATTTTAGCATCAAGATTAAAAAATTCAGAATTCTTGGAACGCCTTCTAGGTAAAGGTGGATCATATTCAGTCTCATCATTATCAAGATTCATATTGCAAAACAAATATTTAATAAGGGACACATCAATAACTTTTAGATCTTCATCTTTATTTTCATAGGAACTAGAAGAACACGCTCTTATAAAGGCATCTTTCTTAGCACGCATCCTAGCGGTTCTTTCTTTGCACTCATGAAAGCATTAAAATTCTTTTGCGAAGTAATAAATTATTTAATATTAGATTCAAAATCAGAGGGCATCTTATTATAATTTCCATAAGAATTGTTGTAGGAATTACCATAATTATTAGAGGGATTACTAGGATAAGGCCTAGGGTTGAAATTTCCTCTATACGCGTTGTTACCAAAATTGTTCCTACCAACAAAATTCACATCCATAGATTCATTATTATTCTCAATCAAAATAGACAAGGGCATATCATTAGGATCAGAAGAAACACTCTTATTAGCAAATAATTTCATAAGTTCATCCATCTTTCCACTCAAAACATTAATTTCTTCTATCGCATGCACCTTTTTATTAGTAGATCTTTCAGTATGCCATTGAGAATAATTAACCATAATATTATCTAGGAGTTTAGTAACTTCTCCTAAAGTGATTTTCATAAAAGTGCCTCCCGCGGCCGAATCTAAAAGATTTCTAGAAGCAAAATTCAATCCGGCATAGAAATTTTGTATAATCATCCACAAATTTAAACCATGAGTAGGGTAATTACGTATCATTAGTTTCATTCTCTCCCAAGCTTGTGCAACATGTTTATGATCAAGTTGCTTAAAATTCATAATATCGTTTCTAAGAGAGATGATCTTAGCGGGAGGAAAATACTTAGAGATAAAAGCATCTTTGCACTTGTTCCATGAATCAATACTATTTTTAGGCAAAGACGAAAACCAAGCTTTAGCACGATCTCTAAGCGAAAAAGGAAATAGCTTCAATTTAACAATATCATTATCCACATCTTTCTTCTTTTGCATATCACACAAATCAACGAAGCTATTTACATGGGTAGCGGCATCTTCAATAGGAAGGCCGGAAAAAGGATCTTTCATGACAATATTCAGTAAAGCAGTATTAATTTCACAAGATTCAGCATCGGTAAGAGGAGCAATCGGAGTGCTAATAAAATCATTGTTGTTGGTATTGGTGAAGTCACACAATTTAGTATTATCTTGAGCCATCGTGACAAGCAAGCAAACTAACACACAAGCAAACAAAAAAAGCGGGCAAAAAGAGGCAAATAGAGAAAGAGAGGGAGGATAGAGAGATAGAGGGCGAATAAAACGACAAGGGTGAAGTGGGGGAGAGGAAAACGAGAGGCAAATGGCAAATAATGTAATGCGGGAGATAAGGGTATGTGATGGGTACTTGGTATGTTGACTTTTGCGTAGACCTCCCCGACAACGGCGCCAGAAATCCTTCTTGCTACCTCTTGAGCACTGTGTTGGTTTTCCCCGAAGAGGAAGGGATGATGCAGCAAAGTATCGTAAGTATTTCTCTCAGCTTTTTAGAACCAAGGTATCGATCCAGTAGGAGGCTACGCGTGAATCCCTCGTACCTGCACAAAACAAATAAATCCTCGCAATCAACGCGAATAGGGGTTGTCAATCCCTACACGGCCACTTACGAGAGTGAGATCTGATAGATATGATAAGATAATATTTTTGGTATTTTTGTGATAAAGATGCAAAGTAAAATAAAGGCAAAGGAAAAAGCAAAGGAAATAACTAAGTAGTAGGAGATTAATATGATAAAGATAGACCCGGGGCCATAGGTTTCACTAGTGGCTTCTCTCGAGACCATAAGTATTCTACGGTGGGTGAACAAATTACTGTTGAGAAATTGACAGAATTGAGCATAGTTATGAGAATATCTAGGTATGATCATGTATATAGGCATCACGTCTGAGACAAGTAGACCGACTCCTGCCTGCATCTACTACTATTACTCCACTCATCGACCGCTATCCAACATGCATCTAGAGTATTAAGTTAAAAACAGAGTAACGCCTTAAACAAGATGACATGATGTAGAGGGATAGACTCATGCAATATTATGAAAACCCCATCTTGTTATCCTCGATGGCAACAATACAATACGTGCCTTACTGCCCCTACTGTCACTGGTAAAAGACACCGCAAGATTGAACCCAAAGCTAAGCACTTCTCCCATTGCAAGAAAGATCAATCTAGTAGGCCAAATCAAACTGATAATTCAAAGAGACTTGCAAAGATAACCAATCATACATAAAAGAATTCAGAGGAGATTCAAATATTGTTCATAGATAGACTTGATCATAAACCCACAATTCATCGGTCACAACAAACACACCGCAAAAAGAAGATTACATCGAATAGTTCTCCACAAGAGAGGGGGAGAACATTGTATTGAGATCCAAAAAGAGAGAATAAGCCATCTAGCTAATAACTATGGACCCGCAGGTCTGAGGTAAACTACTCACACTTCATCGGAGGGGCTATGGTGTTGATGTAGAAGCCCTCCGTGATCGATGCCCCCTCCGGTGGAGCTCCGGGACAGGCCCCAAGATGGGATCTCGTGGATACAGAAAGTTGCGGCGGTGGAATTAGGTTTTTGACTCTGTATCTGATCGTTTGGGGGTACGTAGGTATATATAGGAGGAAGGAGTACGTCGGTGGAGCAACAGGGGGCCCACGAGGGTGGAGGGCGCGCCTGGGGGTAGGCGCGCCCCCTACCTCAGGGCCTCCTCTTTTGTGTATTGACGTACGGTCCAAGTCTCCTGGGTCTTGTTCGTTGAGAAAATCACATTCCCGAAGGTTTCATTCCGTTTGGACTCCATTTGATGTTCCTTTTCTTCGAAACCCTAAAACAGGCAAAAACAGCAATTCTAGGCTGGGCCTCCAGTTAATAGGTTAGTCCCAAAAATAATATAAAAGTGGATAATAAAGCCCAACAATGTCCAAAACAGTAGATATTATAGCATGGAGCAATCAAAAATTATAGATACGTTGGAGACGTATCATAACGCACGAGTAGTATAGCAGTGATAAAACTAGTCATACGATTTGACAAAGAGAAGGTAAACAACAACTTCATATATGAACTGTAACTAAACATATCTAGAGCAGACAATATAGCAAGTTGCATATATGAAACAGAGTCTAACATATCTAGGGCAAACACTAGAACAAGGAACTGTAGCAGGGCCTCTAATAGAAAGAGGAATAACGCGTACGGGACAGCAGCAGCAGAAGCGCTGGACTTGGGGTCGGTGTCCTCGCCAGCCATGTCGTCGAGGAGGTTGTCGACGTCGGGGAAGAAGTCGTTGTTGGGGAAGTAGTCGTCGGAGTCTGGGGCGTCCGTGATGAAGAAGTCAGTAGTCACGCGAAGCGCTCCCCAAAAACCTTATCACTCTTCTCACGTACATGACTCAAAGAGGTGCGGTTTCGGAGTCCTACTGTCCCGACCTGCGGTGCACGCCGCAAGCCGGGATGGGGAAGAACATAGCAGCAGCGCAGTGTTTAGGAACTTGTGGCGAGAGAAAGAAGAGGTTCTGGTGCGTCTCTCTGAGAGGAGCGACCTCCCTTTTATGGGCGCAAGAGAAGGAGACGAGAGGCTGCGCTGGGAGCTGAAGAGAACGAGGGAGATGAAACGAACAGGCAGCAGCCGAAGAGGTGCGCCGTTCGTATTCAATCTCCACTACAGCAAAAACATTTCAGCTTCCGCGTGACCTTTCATGTACCCGTCGTGCGTGGCAAAAATTAGACATCGGCTCGACTCATTCCCGCAACCCGCGGCGCGGCGCGTCGTGACGAGGCGGGCAGCGGAGGAGGAGCGCGCGTGGATGTCCCTCTTGTTCTCATCCTCATACATGTGAAGAAAGAGCCTCCCTTATAAAGAGGTCCAACTCCCTCTAAACTAGCAATGTGGGACTAAACTTTAGTTCCACCTCTTGCCTTGCATGAATGGGCTGCGTGGGCCTCTAGGATTTATTAGGAATTTCTGAAACTGCTATTGGGCTAGGCCCAAAATAGACAAAATTACAGCAATCCCCCACCAGATCCCATAGGCACACAAAATTTGCCTTTGGTTCCAAAACACTATTTTATATACCGGTACTACAGTGGAGACTGTTAAGTTGAACTTCCACCTAGAACTCTATGCTACACTAGTAAGCAACTTGGACAGTGGACTGGGCCTTGAACTGCAAGTTTTCTGCGAATCTAGCTTCACATAAAGCCTTGACCTATACGTGGCTACCGTGGGTCTTCCCCGTGGGTGCAGCTTATGCGTCATACTCCGAGACCTTTCATGAGTTTACTAGAGAGAACCCTACTCTCGTAGATTGCGACATTTAACAACTAGACTCATATAGGTGCGTTCTTCAAAAGATGTTCTGCAGGACAACATCTCTGCTTCAATGAGCCACTTAGAACACATTAAGATATACATCAACCTGCCATGCAGATTAGGAGAGTATTGCATCTTCATGGAGTGGTATTGTTGATAGTAAGGATACTCTCCTCTCAGTTGACCAACAGCTTGTCTTCCCCATCTAATTCACGGGATCTCCGATCACAAAGAATAGGTTACCAGTGTGAACAACTCATATTGTGGGTCTCATACCCATCTCCCTCGATGCATTATCTATCACATTACGTGATAGACCCTTAGTAAAAGGATCTGCCAGATTCATAGACGTTTGGATATAATCCATGCAATAACTCCGGAGTTTCTCATTTTCCTGACAGACTTTAACCTTCTCTGAACGTATCTTGATGACTTCATGTTATCCTTTGAGCTACTCACTTTCGTGATCACAGTTTGATTGTCGCAGTTCATAAGGATACCCGGTACAGGTTTCTCAACAACCGGCAACTCATTCAAGAGCCGGTGAAGCCAATCTGCTTCGGCTGTAGTTGTATCTAGTGTTGTGAGTTCTGCTTCCATTATTGACCTCGTTAAGATGGTCTTCTTGCAAGACTTCCAAGAAATAGCGCCACCTCCATGAGTGAATACATATCCGCTCGTGGCCTTTATCTCATCAGCATCTGAGATCCAGTTTGAGTCACTATACCATTCAAGCACCTTTGGGTGCCCAGTGTAGTGAATTCCATAATTCGCAGTGCCTTTCAAATAACGCAAAACTCTCTCTAGAGCTTTCCAATGCACATCTCCTAGTTTTGAGACAATCTGATTCAGTTTGCTAACAACAAAAGAGATGTCAGGTCTTATAGCACTGGCCAAGTACATAAGGGAGCCAATAATCTGAGAATACTTCAATTGATCTCTAGCAATTCTTCGGTTCTTTCGAAGTAGCACGCTAGCATCATATGGTGTTGGAGAGGGCTTGCAGTCACTATAGCCAAAGCGACTCAAGATCTTTTCCATATAGTGAGATTGAAGCAATGTAATCCCACCATCATCGTCTCTCAACAACTTGATGTTCAAAATGACATCAGCCACTCCTAAATTCTTCATCTCAAAACAGCAAGATAGGAAATCCTTGACCTCCTTGATAACATTCAGATTTGTTCCGAAAATTTGTATGTCGTCAACATACAAGCAAAGGATAACTCCCTCGCCCCCACCATGGCGATAGTACACACATTTGTCAGCTTCATTTACAACAAAGCCTGCAGATGTTAAAGTTCTTTCAAACTTCTCATGCCACTGTTTGGGTGCTTGCTTGAGTCCATACAAAGACTTCAGCAACTTGCACACTTTTCCTTCCTGACCATCTAGTACAAACCCATCTGGTTGTTCCATATAAATTTCCTCGTCCAACTCTCCATTTAGGAAAGCAGTCTTAACATCCATTTGATGAACGAGAAGACCATGTGAGGCAGCTAGTGAAAGTAGAACTCGAATAGTGGTCAGTCGAGCCGCATGTGAGTAAGTATCAAAGAAGTCCTCACCTTCCTTTTGGGTATAACCCTTAGCCACGAGGCGAGCCTTGTACTTTCCAATAGTACCATTAGGCCTAAGCTTCTTCTTGAATACCCATTTGCATCCTATAGGTTTGCACCCATAAGGACGATCAGTAATCTTCCAAGTTTCATTCGCCAAGATGGAATCCATCTCACTACGAACTGCTTCCTTCCAGTAGTCAGCATCTTCAGATGCATAGGCCTCTGAAATAGAACTGGGAGTATCATCTATGAGATACACAAGAAAATCATCACCAAAGGACTTTGCAGTCCTCTGTCTCTTGCTCCTAGTAGGAACTTCATTGTTCTCCTCCACAGGATTTTCAAAGTGTTCCATCGAAATGGCAGGTTCGGTAATTGTAATTGGTTCCTGATTCGATGAACTAGGCATCTCCTGATTAGATGAGGTAGCCATACCCTTCATGGGAAAGATATCTTCAAATAAAGTCGCATCATTTGACTCCATGATCGTACCGACATGCATGTCAGGTACCTCAGATTTTACAACCAAGAATCTATAACCAATGCTATGAAAAGCATATCCCAAGAAAACACAATCCACGGTCTTTGGTCCAAGCTTGCGCTTCTTTGGAATTGGCACATTGACTTTTGCCAAACAACCCCAGGTTCGTAGATAAGAGAGTTTTAGTCTCTTCTTCTCCCATTCCTCGAATGGAGTTATCTCTTTATTCTTTGTGGGAACTCGGTTTAGGACATGACATGCAGTCAATATTGCCTCCCCCCACCATGCCTTGGAGAGACCCGATGTGTCTAACATGGCGTTAATGAAAGGGTCGATATGGTTGACTAGAGGGGGGGTGAATAGACAACTAACAATGTTTAGCTTTTCTTTACCAAATTAAACTTTGCATCAAAGTAGGTTGTCTAGATGTGTAACTAGATGAGCAACCTATATGATGCAACAACAACAAGCACACGAGCAAGCAAGAGAAGTAATACTAATAAGCTTGCACAAGTAAAGGTACGAGATAACCAAGAGTGGAGTCGGTGAAGACGAGGATGTGTTACCGAAATTCCTTCCTTTTGAGGGGAAGTACGTCTCCATTGGAGCGGTGTGGAGGCACAATGCTCCCCAAGAAGCCACTAGGGCCACCGTATTCTCCTCACGCACTCACACAATGCGAGATGCCGTGATTCCACTATTGGTGCCCTTGGAGGCGGCGACCAGACCTTCACAAACAAGGTTGGGGCTCTCTCCACAACTTAATTGGAGGCTCCCAACTAAACCACGGAGCTTCACCACAATGGAATGTGGCTCTGAGGTGACCTCAACCGCCTAGGGTGCTCAAACACCCAAGAGTAACAAAATCCACACAAGAAAGTATGGGGGAAGCAAAAATCCTTTGGTGGACGTGTAGATCTAGGTCTCCTCCTTCAATCTCTAGCAAATCAATAAGTTTGAGTGGCTAGCAAGAGAGATCGGGCAAGAGAGCTTGAGTAGCATTAATGGTGGAGTGAGAGAGGCTAAAGGTAGTTGTGGTAGGTGGAAGAAGCACCCTTATATAGCAACCTTAAAAATCCAACCGTTACTGTTTTTTCAGTACTGCAGTGGTACAACCGCTCCTTGTCCCGGTACAACCGGGACTCACAGTTTACATGCAGAACCCTACCAGGCGGTATAACCGGGCGACCAGGCGGTAGTACCGGTTGAGGAGAACAGCCGGACCAACCGCCCAGCCACCGCTCAACCACCGCATAGGAACAGAAGGGAGTCACCCCTGAGTGCAGTAGTCGAGCGGTACAGGGCCGGTGCAACTGCATGGCCTTGAGCGCTCGGGCGGCTAAGTCTTGAGCGGTAGAACCGCTCCGGACACCGGTGGTACCGGTACGACCGGACCAACCGGGCCACCACCGCCCGAGTACTGCATCAAAATAGAAGCCTGACCGGTACTTGGGCAGTGCCTGGCCGGAACAACCGTCCTAATCCTTCCTGAGCATGTTGGCGGTACCACCGCCCGGAAGCAGCGGTACAACCGCTCGATCAAAACTGGTCAGCGCCAAGACCCAGCGGTACAACCGCTCCAGAGAGCGGTACAACCGCTGGGAACCCACAGAAAGCAGTAGGAAACAAAGGGGAAGAGCTCTCTCTCACAGTTTAGGAAGGCAAGAGAGGGGTGAGGTAAGTGTATGTGAAATGATGCCCCCAACACTTTCCAATGTGGATTCCCTCTTGATAGTACGGGTTCCCTACGACCAAAAGAGATAAAAAGAAGTAGAAAACACCGTCTTCGATATTTTTCTTTCAGAGAGAATAGCTACCCGAAGAAGGCCTAAATCCCGAAACCTGAAACACTTAGCACAAGATTAGACCCACAAAGGGTTGTCATCATCATCCAAAACACAAAGTAGGGAAATGTCCTTACAGTTAACCAAATCTGTTAGAGTACGGTTCTTTCTTTCCGCCACCCCATTTGACTGAGGTAAATAGGGAGGCGTCCTCTCATGGATTATACCATGTTCCGCACAAAAAGCATCAAATTCATTGGAAAAATACTCTCCACCACGGTCGGACTTAAGCCTCTTGATTTTTCGATCAAGTTGGTTTTCCACTTCAACTTTATAGATCTTGAAAAAGTTCATAGCCTCATCCTTAGATTTCAGAAGATACACACGGCAGTATCTAGTGGAGTCGTCAATTAACGTCATGAAATATTTCTTTCCACTCTTTGTCAAAACACCATTCATTTCACACAGATCCGAATGTATGAGCTCTAGTGGTGCAAGATTTCTCGTTTCCGCAGTCGTGTGAGACTTACGAGGTTGCTTAGCTTGCACACAAACTTGACACTTAGATCCCTTGCCAGTGGTGAAACTAGGGATTAAGTTCAACTTTGCTAGTCACGACATGCAACCAAAGTTAACATGAAAAGACGTGAATGTCACACATTTGATTCACTATTGTTGCAAACATGATTAACAACTTTATTGCAAACGTCTGACAAGGATAAACAAAAAGAGGCCTCCTGACTCATAGCCTTTACCAACAAAGGTTCCATACTTGAATATTACAAATTTATTCGACTCAAAGACAAGCTTATAGCCATCTCTACACAGAAGAGATCCGCTAACAAGATTTTAATTAACGGAGGGGACATAATGCATGTTCTCCAGCAGCACGATCTTCCCCGAAGTAAACTTCAGATCGACCGTGCCAACACCACGAACAAAAGCACTTGAACCGTTGCCCATCAGCACGGTTGAAGTCCCTGCGGTTTGATAAGACGAAAACATGGAAATATCACCGCATACATGCACATTAGCACCCGTGTCAATCAACCAATCAGGAGATTGACATACTGAAAGAATAGTGAGAAATATACCATACCCAGCATCCTTCATGTCAGTGTCTCCAATGACAACATTAGCAATCTTGCTGCCTTTCCCAGGATGACACTTGTCATAGCAATTAGGGCAACTAGGAGCCCAATGATCAAGATCCCCACACACATGACAAACACCTTTCTTCTTGTCATTCTTCTTCTTGAAGTTCGTGTGTTGCACAACCTTGTTCTTCCCATCAAACTTTGCTTTACCATCAAACTTGCCCTTGTTCTTGAACTTGTGGGGCTGGAAGTTCTTCTTCTGTACCAGATTGGCACTAGATCCTCCCTCAATACCTCGAGCACGTGTGTCCTTTGCTCTCGCCTTTTCTTACACATCAAGAGTACCAATGTGATCCAGGACGGAAAACTCTTGTCTCTTATGCTTCAGTAAGGTAGCAAAGTTCCTCCACGAAGGAGGAAGCTTAGTGATGATACCTCCAGCAACAAACTTGTCCGGCAGCATACAACTGAAGTGCTCAAGTTCTCTAGCAAATGATTGTATCTCATGAGCTTGCTCAACCACGGAGCGCTCTTCAGTCATCCTATAACCATAGAATTGCTCAATGATGTACATCTCAGTGCCAGCATCCGAGACCCCAAACTTGGCCTCGAGTGCATCCCACATATCTTTTCCATTATCAATTGACGCATAAACATCAACTATGTTCTCACCAAGAACACTCAAGAGAGCAGCCTTAAATAGAGTATCCATTTTCTGAAAAGCTTGTGCCTGTTGAGCATCACACTCACCTTCAGGTTTGCCAAGAGTGGCGTCATAGCAACTCATGGTTTGAAACCATAAGACTGCTCTCACGCGCCACCTCTTATAGTGGATACCCTCAAACATAGAAGGTCTCATGGAAGCAGCAAAACCACTTGGGGTAAATTGCCTATAATAAGGTTTTTAGATTGTTGGAAATATGAGCAATTTACCGAATGGTTTTATTGACAGCAATACTAGATAAAGCACGACTAGTATAGCAGTGATAAAACTAGTCATGTGATTAGACAAAGAGAAGGTAAACAACAACTTCATATATGAACTGTGACTAAACATATCTAGAGCAGACAGTATAGCAAGTTGCATATATGAAACAGAGTCTAACATATCTAGGGCAAACACTAGAACAAGGAACTGTAGCAGGGCCTCTAATAGAAAGAGGAAGAACGCGTACGGGACAGCAGCAACAGAAGTGCTGTACTTGGGGTCGGTGTCCTCGCCAGCCATGTCGTCGAGGAGGTTGTCGACGTCGGGGAAGAAGTCGTCGTTGGGGAAGTAGTCGTCGGAGTCTGGGGCGTTCGTGACGAAGAAGTCAGTAGTCACGCGAAGCGCTCCCCCAAAACCTTATCACCCTTCTCCCGTACATGACTTAAAGAGGTGCGGTTTCGGAGGCCTACTGTCCTGACCTGCGGTGCACGCCGCAAGCCGGGATGGGGAAGAATGCAGCAGCAGCGCAGTGTTCAGGAACTTGTGGCGAGAGGAAAAAGAGGTTCTGGTGCGTTGATACGTCTCCAACGTATCTATAATTTTTGATTGCTCCATGCTATGTTATCTACTGTTTTGGGCAATATTGGGCTTTATTATCCACTTTTATATTATTTTTGGGACTAACCTATTAACCGGAGGCCCAACCCAGAATTGCTGTTTTTTGCCTATTTCAGTGTTTCGAAGAAAAGGAATATCAAACGGAGTCGAAACGGAACGAAATCAACTAGAGAAGTTATTTTTGGAAGGAAAGCTACCGGATGGACTTGGACCCCACGTCAGGAGCCAAGGGAGGTGCTCACGAGGGTGGCCCCCCTAGGGCGCGCCCCCTGCCTCGTGGGGCCCCCGAAGCTCCACCGACGTACTTCCTGCACCCATATATATTCACGTACCCTAAAACTTCCAGAACAGACAATAGATCTGGAGTTCCGCCGCCAGAAGCCTCCGTAGCCATCGAAAGCCAATCTAGACCTGTTCCGGCACCCTGACGGAGGGGGAATCCTTCTCCGGTGGCCATCTTCATCATCTCGGTGCTCTCCATGACGAGGAGGGAGTAGTTCTCCCTCGGGGCTGAGGGTATGTACCAGTAGCTATGTGTTTGATCTCTCTCTCTCTCTCTCGTGTTCTTGATTTGGCACGATCTTGATGTATCGCGAGCTTTGCTATTATAGTTGGATCTTATGTTTCTCCTCCCCCTCTACTCTCTTGTAATGAATTGAGTTTCCCCTTTGAAGTTATCTTATCGGATTGAGTCTTTTAAGATTTGAGAACACTTGATGTATGTCTTGCCGTGCGTATCTATGGTGCCAATGGGATACCACGTGATTCACTTGATGTATGTTTTGGTGATCAACTTGCGGGTTCCGCCCATGAACCTATGCATAGGGGTTGGCACACGTTTTCGTCGTGATTCTCCGGTAGAACTTTGGGGCACTCTATGAGGTCCTATGTGTTGGTCAAATAGATGAATCTGAGATTGTGTGACGCATACGTATAATCATACCCACGGATACTTGAGGTGACATTGGAGTATCTAGGTGACACTAGGGTTTTGGTTGATTTGTGTCTTAAGGTGTTATTCTAGTACGAACTCTAGGGTTGTTTGTGACACTTATAGGAATAGCCCAACGGATTGATTGGAAAGAATAACTTTGAGGTGGTTTCGTACCCTACCATAATCTCTTCGTTTGTTCTCCGCTATTAGTGACTTTGGAGTGACTCTTTGTTGCATGTTGAGGGATAGTTATGTGATCCAATTATGTTATTATTATTGAGGGAACTTGCACTAGCGAAAGTATGAACCCTAGGCCTTGTTTCAACACATTGCAATACCGTGTACGCTCACTTTTATCATTAGTTACCTTGCTGTTTTTATATTTTTCAGATTGCAAAAATATTTATCTACTATCCATATACCACTTGTATCACCATCTCTTCGCTGAACTAGTGCACCTATACAATTTACCATTGTATTGGGTGTGTTGGGGACACAAGAGACTCTTTGTTATTTGGTTGCAGGGTTGCTTGAGAGAGACCATCTTCATCCTACGCCTCCTACGGATTGATAAACCTTAGGTCATTCACTTGAGGGAAATTTGCTACTGTCCTACAAACCTCTGCACTTGGAGGCCCAACAACGTCTACAAGAAGAAGGTTGTGTAGTAGACATCAAGCTCTTTTCTGGCGCCGTTGCGGGGAGGTTAGCGCTTGAAGGTATATCTTTAGATCTTGCAATCGAGTCTTTTAGTTTCTTGTTTTATCACTAGTTTAGTCTACAAAAGAAAACTAGAAAAAATGGAATTGAGTTTGTCTCATACGCTTCACCTTTTTAATATCTTTCGTGAGTATGATGGAAAGGATAATTGTGCTCAAGTGCTAGAAGAAGAAATCTATAAAATGATTGGCACTAAATCTTTGAATGATGAGCATGATTACAATGTTGTTAGTATGAATTCCTTGAATATCCATGATGCTAATGATATGCAAAGCCACAAGCTTGGGGAAGCTATGTTTGATGAAGATGATATTTTTGTCCCCCAAGTTTTGATGAGCAAATTTATTATGATGAAAGCATGCCTCCTATCTATGATGATTATTGTGATGACACGTATGCTTTGAAGAATAATAATAACAATGAACCTTGTCATCTTGATCTTAATTTTCAATCACATGATAGTTATTTTGTTGAGTTTGCTCCCACTATTATTCATGAGAAGAATTTTGCTTATGTGGAGAGTAGTAAATTTTCTATGCTTGTATATCATGAAAAGAATGCTTTAAGTGCTGGTTATATTGTTGAATTCATTCATGATGCTACTGAAAATTATTATGAGGGTCATATGCTTGTAGGAATTGCAATAATATCAAGTTTCCTCTCTATGTGCTTAAAATCTTGAAATTATGCTTGTTTTACCTTCCTATGCAAGTTGATTCTTATTCCCACAAGTTGTTTGCTCACAAAATCCCTATGCATAGGAAGTATGTTAGATTTAAATGTGCTAGTCATATTCTTCATGATGCTCTCTTTATATTTCAATTCTTATCTTTTATGTGAGCATCATTGAAATCATCATGCCTAGCTAGGGGCATTAAACGATAGCGCTTGTTGGGAGGCAACCCAATTTTATTTTAGTTCCTTGCTTTTTGTTCCTGTTTAGTAATAAATGATTCATCTAGCCTCTGTTTAGATGTGGTTTTATGCTTTTTATTAGTGTTTGTTCCAAGTAGAACCTTTGGGAAGACTTGGGGAAAGTCTTGTTGATCATGCTGTAAAAAACAGAAACTTTAGCGCTCACGAGAATTGCTGCCATTTTTATTTGGAGAGTTATATTTAGTTAATTATTTTTGCAGATGATTAATAGATAAATTCCTCAGGTCCAGAAATTTATTTGAGAATTTTATGAGTTCCAGAAGTATACGTTTGATCCAGATTACTACAGACTGTTCTGTTTTTGACAGATTCTGCTTTTCATGTGTTGTTTACTTATTTTGATGAATCTATGGCTAGTAAAATAGTTTATAAACCATAGAGAATTTGTAATACAGTAGGTTTAACACCAATATAAATTAAGAATGAGTTCATTACAGTACCTTGAAGTGGTGATTTATTTTCTTATACTAACGGAGCTTACGACTTTTCTGTTAAGTTTTCTGTTGTGAAGTTTTCAAGTTTTGGGTAAGGATTCGATGGACTATGGAATAAGGAGTGGAAAGAGCCTAAGACTGGGGATGCCCAAGGCACCCCAAGGTAATATTAAAGGACAACCAAAAGCCTAAGCTTGGGGATGCCCCGGAAGGCATCCCCTCTTTCGTCTTCGTTCATCGGTAACTTTAATTGCAGCTATATTTTTATTCGCCACATGATATGTGTTTTGCTTGGAGCGTCAATTTATTTTGTTAAGATTTTCTTGCTGTTATTTAGAACAATGTTTTGCATCTTTTATTTCAATAAAAGTGGCATTGATAGCCTTTACTATGCCTATGTTACAAGTATACATGTTGCTGTTTGAAAAAAGAAAGTTTACCGTTGTTGCAATAATTCCCTAGAAAATTCAGAGTGTGATAAAATGTTGAAACCTTTTGCATATTAAGATCTGATAAATTTACTACAGTGGGAATTTTCTTTCATAATTTTTGGAGCTAGGGAAGTGTGGATCTTGCAGCATTCTTTACAGAATATCCTGCTTAGGCAGATTGCTGTTATGTTTGCATTGTTTGCATATGTTTGCTTCTTTAATGATTCTATTTGAGGATAGGACTATTAAATATGAAGAGGCATTTAGTAGCAATGTTGAATAATAATTTTAGTGATTTGCTACAGTAGAGTATGATAAGGTTTTGGCAATGGTTTATACTAACTTATCTCACGAGTCCTTGTCGAGTTTTGTGTGGATGAAGCTTTTGAGATTTAGGGAGACCATGATATGAGAGGAATTAAGGAGACACAAAATCTCAAGCTTGGGGATGCCCAAGTCATCCCAAGATAATATTTCAAGAAGTCTCAAGCGTCTAACCGGGGCATCCCACCTTTCTTCTTCAATAACTATCGGTTAGTTTCGGTTGATCCTAAGTTTTTGCTTCTTCACATGATGTTGACCATTCTTAGAATGTCATTTTTTTGCTTCGCTTGCTGTTTGAATAAAATACCAAGATCTGAAATTCTTAAATGTTAGAGAGTCTTCACATAGTTGCATAATTATTTAACTACTCATTGACCTTCACTTATATCTCTCGGAGTAGTTTGTTGTTGCTCTAGTGCTTCACTTATATCTTTTAGAGCATGGTGGTAGTTTTATTTTGAAGAAATAGATGAACTCTCATGCTTTAATTAGATTATTTTGAGAGTCTTAAATAGCATGGTAATTTGCTTAAAATCCTAATGTGCTAGGTATTCAAGAATAATAAAACTTTCTTATGAGTGCATTGAATACTAAGAGAAGTTTGATGCTTAATGACTGTTTTGAGATATGGAGGTAATAATATCAAAGTCGTGCTAGTTGAGTGGTTGTGAAATTGAGAAATACTTGCGTTGAAGTTTGCAAGTCCCGTAGCATGCACGTATGGTAAACGTTGTGTAACAAATTTGAAACATGAGGTGTTATTTGATTGTCTTCCTTATGAGTGGCGGTCGGGGACGAGCGATGGTCTTTTCCTACCAATCTATCCCCCTAGGAGCATGCGCGTAGTGCCGAGGTTTTTGATGACTTGTAGATTTTTGCAATAAGTATGTGAGTTCTTTATGACTAATGTTGAGTCCATGGATTATACGCACTCTCACCCTACCATCCTTGCTAGCCTCGTCGGTACCGTGCATTGCCCTTTCTCAGATTGAGAGTTGGTGCAAACTTCGCCGGTGCATCCAAACCCCATGATATGATATGCTCTTTCACACATAAACCTCCTTGTATCTTCCTCAAAACAGCCACCATACCTACCTATTATGGCATTTCCATAGCCATTCCGAGATATATTGCAATGCAACTTTCCACCATTTCGTTTATCATGACACATTCATCATTGTCATATTGCTTAGCATGATCATGTAGTTCACATAGTATTTGTGGCAAAGCCACCGTTCATAATTCTTTCATACATGTCACTCTTGATTCATTGCATATCCCGGTACACCGCCGGAGGCATTCATATAGAGTCATCTTTGTTCTAGTATCGAATTGTAATCATTGAGTTGTAAATAAATAGAAGTGTGATGATCATCATTATTAGAGCATTGTCCCAAGTGAGGGATAAAAAAAAGGCCATAAAAAAGAGAAGGCCCAAAAAAAGAGAAAGGTCATAAAAAAAAGAAGGCCCCAAAAAATGAGAGAAAAAGAGAGAAGGGACAATGCTACTATCCTTTTACCACACTTGTGCTCCAAAGTAGCACCATAATCTTCATGATAGAGAGTCTCTTGTTTTGTCACTTTCATATACTAGTGGGAAAATTTTCATTATAGAACTTGGCTTGTATATTCCAACAATGGGCCTCCTCAAGTGCCCTAGGTCTTCGTGAGCAAGCAAGTTGGATGCACACCCACTTAGTTTCTTTTTGAGCTTTCATACATTTATAGCTCTAGTGCATCCGTTGCATGGCAATTCCTACTCCTTGCATTAACATCAATCGATGGGCATCTCCATAGCCCATTGATTAGCCTCGTTGATGTGAGACTTTCTCCTTTTTGTCTTCTCCACATAACCCCCCTCATTATATTCTATTCCACCCATAGTGCTATGTCCATGGCTCGCGCTCATATATTGCGTGAAAGTTTATAGGTTTGAGATTACTAAAGTATGAAACAATTGCTTGGCTTGTCATCGGGGTTGTGCATGATGAGAGCATTCTTGTATGACGAAAATGGAGCATGACTAAACTATATGATTTTGTAGGGATGAACTTTCTTTGGCCATGTTATTTTGAGAAGACATAATTGCTTAGTTAGTATGCTTGAAGTATTATCATTTTTATGTCAATATGAACTTTTGTCTTGAATCTTTCGGATCTGAATATTCATACCACAATTAAGAAGAATTGCATTGAAATTATGCCAAGTAGCACTCCGCATCAAAAATTCTGTTTTTATTATTTACCTACTCGAGGACGAGCAGGAATTAAGCTTGGGGATGCTTGACACGTCTCCAATGTATCTATAATTTTTGATTGCTTCATGCTATGTTATCTACTGTTTTGGGCAATATTGGGCTTTATTATCCACTTTTATATTATTTTGGGGACTAACCTATTAACCGGAGGCCCAGCCCAGAATTGCTGTTTTTTGCCTATTTCAGTGTTTCGAAGAAAATGAATATCAAACGGAGTCGAAACGGAACGAAATCAACTGGAGAAATTATTTTTGGAAGGTCCTATGTGTTGGTCGAATAGATGAATCTGAGATTGTGTGACGCATATCGTATAATCATACCCATGGATACTTGAGGTGACATTGGAGTATCTAGGTGACATTAGGATTTTGGTTGATTTGTGTCTTAAGGTGTTATTCTAGTATGAACTCTAGGGCTGTTTGTGACACTTATAGGAAGAGCCCAACGGATTGATTGGAAAGAATAACTTTGAGGTGGTTTCGTACCCTACCATAATCTCTTCGTTTGTTCTCCGCTATTAGTGACTTTGGAGTGACTCTGTGTTGCATGTTGAGGGATAGTTATGTGATCCAATTATGTTATTATTGTTGAGGGAACTTGCACTAGCGAAAGTATGAACCCCAGGCCTTGTTTCAACACATTGCAATACCGTTTACGCTCACTTTTATCATTAGTTACCTTGCTGTTTTTATATTTTCAGATTACAAAAACATTTATCTACTATCTATATACCACTTGTATCACCATCTCTTCGCCGAACCAATGCACCTATACAATTTACCATTATATTGGGTGTGCTGGGGACACAAGAGACTCTTTGTTATTTGGTTGCAGGGTTGCTTGAGAGAGACCATCTTCATCCTACGCCTCCTACGGATTGATAAATCTTAGGTCATCCACTTGAGGGAAATTTGCTACTGTCCTACAAACCTATGCACTTGGAGGCCCAACAACGTCTCTAAGAAGAAGGTTGTGTAGTAGACATCATGCGTCTCTCTGAGAGGAGCGACCTCCCTTTTATAGGCGCAAAAGAAGGAGACAAGAGGCTGCGCTGGGAGCTGAAGAGAACGAGGGAGGTGAAACGGACAGGCAGCAGGCGAAGAGGTGCGCCGTCCGTATTCAATCTCCACTACAGCAAAAATGTTTCAGCTTCCGCGTGACCTTTCATATACCCGTCATCCGTGGCAAAAATTAGACATCGGTTCGGCTCATTCCCGCAACTCGCAGCGCAGCGCGGCACGGCGTGACGAGGCGGGCGGCGGCGGAGGAGCACGCGTGGATGTCCCTCTTGTTCTCATCCTCATGCATGTGGAGAAAGAGTCTCCTTTACAAATAGGTCCAACTCACTCTAAACTAGCAATGTGGGACTAAACTTTAGTTCCACCTCTTGCCTTGCACGAATGGGCCGCGTGGGCCTCTAGAATTTATTAGGAATTTCTGAAACTGCTATTGGGCTAGGCCCAAAATAGACAAAATTCCAGCAATATAAATGTGATGCTTTGTTCTAAATCATGATATTTAGGTGCCGCCCGAACTTCTTCGGTGGCTTGCAATTAGTTATTGCTTCACAATAAAGGACTAGCGAGATACCACGACAAGATTCCAATCAATCAACAAGTTATAATAAAACCATTTCAAAGGACAATACACACACAAAACAACTCGAAAAGAATAAAACTACACCAAAACTTATATAAGCCATCTTCTAGCTTGAAAAATAATATGAACAAATAGTAAGTAGTAAGTGATAGGGATACCTGCAAACATTCTAGCCATACAAGAGCTTGAAGACCACAACAACCAATCACTGCTAACAACGAGATCCAATAGCCGTTAAAAGAACATCTGTTGGGGCATCACCCATGCTGGCGTAGACTTGCAATCCTTTATTATCAGTCTAGAGGTTGTAGAAAACAGACCTTATCGTACAACAAAATAAATGAAGAGGTCAAAGCGACGGTGTCAATAAATATTCCAGTCGCTTCCTTCATAGATGCACTAGCCGCCAAGATCTAAAGAGCCAACAAATCTGGCATCACACCTGCTTTGCAACACCTATCCTCACATGTAGTGACAGAACGTGAAGGGTAACTGGGGGGGGATTTATTTGTTTAAAAAATTGCATGATTAGGAGTAGTATGAGTTGATCGTTGTTCTTATCCAACACTTCCTATGAAGCACTCTATGTTTTTTTCCAACCAGAAGCACTTTTAGCTCACGCGTGGAATTATGACGACCAAGTTGTTTTCATCCATAATTTCAAAGAAAACCGAGACTGAAAAAAAGTATTGAACGAGAGCACACAAAATGAGTACTTCAGAGTCTTGCATTGTTTTTTTATGCGGGCTGGAGTCTTGCATTGTTGATCAAGCCACCGACACGACCGACCCACTGGCAGCGACATCTAGCTCGACGGTCACCGCCTGCGGCTTGGGGATGTCTGCAGACGCATTGATCTCTTTGCAGAATGAGCAAAGGAGACGATCGGTGCAACGATGACACGGTAGCCGGCGCATGCTAGGTTGAGATAGAACTCACTACTGATGCCGAAGAAGGGTCCGTCACGAGCACCACCAAGCCCTGCAGCCTGCTCCATGGTGTTGCCCTGGCCATCTCCGATCATGACAAGGACATCAATCGTCGGGTTGGAACTTCCTACGGCGCGCTGCATGTTACAGACGTGGCCACGACCACTACCTGACTACCATTCTACTTCTAAATCGATCATTTTCTCTTTACTCAGCCAAAATATTTAGTAGTATAATTTATTTCTCACTTTTGGAAGGGGGGGGGGGGGCGTGGCCCCATTTGGCCTCAATGAGGCTCTGCCAGTGCTCACATACCCTTTGTTAATGTCGAGTCAAACGTCATCGAAGTTAGGAGAGACTGAAGAGACCTTATTCCAAGCCCAGATTGCCGGTTCAACCTCGTGGATGCCGTTAGAAAAACAAAAACCAAATGAAACCATTGCCTATAAAAAATAATGAATAAGACGCTCCCTGCTCCTTCGACCGTCGATGGATGGAAGACGAGAGGGGAACCCAGACGGTGACATGGAAGCACCCTAGGTGGCAGCGGCTGGGGAGAGATTTCCATGTTGCGTGGACTTGGAAGTTGGAATGCAGGATCCTTTGCTTGGAGCCTTCAAGTTTTTCTCTCCCTGGAAAACGAAAAAATCAAAATACGCTTTCACGTTCGTATTACGCAAGCTCGTGGAGAGGACGTTCGCCCAGAGCAAGCGCATACAAGAAAACTGAAATCGGTTATGCCGCTAAAACCCTAGTAGCCCTCCACGAATGGTCGCCGCCCCCCTCCGCGCACCACCATGCTGCTCCGCCGCCTCCTCCACCCCTCCCACCACCTCCGGCGCGGCCTCCAGACCCTGACCACGACCACCAACCCCGCCGCCGCCGCCGCCGCGCCCTCGATCCCGCATCCTCTCTCCGCCCCTCTCCCATTTCGCCGCCTCCCCGCCCGCCTCCTCTCGCCGCGGCTCCTCTCCACCTCTGGCGGCGACGACGACACCAGAAGACCGTGGGCCTTCACGCAGGACTCCGGAGATCCGGACCCCTTCGCCGATGTAGACCCCGCCGCCGCCGTCCCCGGCGAAGCGCCGCTAGGGTCGAGCGCCGTCGCCGAGGACCCGTGGTCGAAGGACTTCCGCGCGGAGGACAGCGACAAGGCCGACGTGTTCGAGGAGATCTACAAGGATGCGGCCGCGGCAGCGCCTTCCGCGAGGAAGGCGGCCCCGGCCGAGCCGTGGACGTGGGATTTGGAGGGTGAGAAAGACGATCCGTTCGCCGCGAGAAAGGATGCCGCCGCGGCAGCGCGGCCTACCGCGAGAAAGGCGGCCCCGGCCGAGCCGTGGACGTGGGATATGGAGGATGAGAAAGACGATCCGTTCGCCGCGGCTGTGCTTGATGTGGGGGTTGAGGGGATCGCGGATGAGGGTGCCCAGATCGAGGAGCTTGTTGATGGGAAAGAAGAAGATGCGGAGCGTCAGCGGCAGGAGGACAAGGCGAGGGAGCAGCAGCTGATGGAAACTCTCAAAGGTGATCTAGAAATGCATATTATGTATATGTGCAGCTTGATTTCTCAGTACTCTGGTAACTAAATTGGCGTGCATGTGGTTGTGTTTATTGGTGCCGGATTAGTTAAGTGACTCTGCATATGGTTGTGTTTATGCGTACAGAATTACTGAAGTAATTGACTGAATGCCGAAGTTTAAGATATAGGTTCACAATCATAATCATACTAGGTTCCTGCGCTTGAACTGAAAGCTGCAAATACCTTTTTACTGATATTCGCTTGTCTAGAGATTGGCCCGTGGACTGTGAACTTGTCGAGGCATGCAACATTTGCATATGGTTTAGGATGTCATTGGTTTCAATGCTTCTTAAGGTTAACTTGGGATCAAGTTTGATGTAAATGTTTGTCCCCAGTAGTGCTTGCCTGATAAGGCCATTCATTCATGTTGTAAACTGCCCATATGAATGGCTAGTTTATTTGCCACTTTTAATGATCATGAATTCATAGTCTTTATTGTGCCTCTGCATGAGCGATTGGAGTATATAGTATGATCTTAGCTGCTGCGTGTGATGATTTTACAAATTTTTGTTCTGGTTTGAGTAAGACTGTATGTGGGGATCAACAGTGCATGCTGATATAAGTAACACAGTAATAACTAGGGGTGCAAGCGGCATCCTGCTTGTCCCAGAAACTTATCAATTAGCTATATCACTTGCCTAAAACTAACACTACATCTGTATAATGGTATTGTCGGCTAGCCTGCCCCGTATGCATCCCTAGTGATAATAAAAGTTTTCCCTGGTTGCAGGTCCGGATCGTGCATTTGGGGATCTCATTTCTGCCTCTGGGATTACAGAGGATATGATTGACAGTTTGATCCTCTTGAAGGATGCCAGGGGAGTACCAGGATTGCCTCCTCTAAGTGAAATACAAGATAGAGCTATCCAGAAAATGAATGCAACATCAAGCAGGGCTGAAGTAGAACGCCAAATGCAAGAGGAAATTGCTAAGGCACGTGTGAGACAAGTTGATGAGAAAGGAAGGGCTTATGGTACAGGTAAAAGGAAGTGCAGCATTGCCCGTGTTTGGATTCAGCCTGGTGATGGCAAGTTTGTTGTCAACGACAAGCAGTTTGATGCTTACTTCCCAATTCTGGACCATCGAGCTGATCTTCTTCGGCCATTTACTGTGACCAAGACGTTGGGGCTTTGGGATGTAGCTTGTACTGTGAAAGGTGGTGGTGTTTCAGGTCAGTTTCAAAAGTTCAGTCATCTCTCTACAGGCTAGGCATATCCATTGTCATGTCAATATGAAAGTGGTATTTTTACAATCATGTTAGAGGTAGATATGCTGGATATTATATGGATGCACTCAGCACATGGTAGCATATGCATGTACTAGTCCATGAGTTTTATGTACTGAAATGGGTCAGATACTCGTGCATAAACTAAAATATGCATGCTTGTGCAAAATTGCATCTTCACATGACACATCAATATGCTATGACTGGCATGTATTCAACAATTTATAACAATCTATGTCTTTCAGTTATGATTGGGTTCCGGGAGGAGAAGTATTATATCTGTACAATCATGGAGTATATATTTCTTCATGCTGTTTCCAAGGATTCTAGAACCTGAAATATGCTTGCAAGTGTAGGTTTAGAAGAACCAGTGTTTAACAATTCATCCTGGTGCTGGATCCCTTGCACCTTTCAACTATTGCACTTTCTGTTGCACCCAAACCTCTTCCAAATCGAGTTCCTTTTCTCTAACTGCAGGTCAAGTTGGAGCTGTGCGCCTAGGGATCAGCAGAGCCTTACAGAACTGGGAACCAGGACTACGCCCATATCTCAAAGCAGGTAAAAGCAGAATTAGAAACCAGGACTGCATTGCGCTATGCTCAGCGAGCATCATAGCAATTGCTGTCCTTTCTCACACGCACATGGTCTTCCAAAGTTACTAATGTCGTCATTTTTGCTCCAAACAGCTGGATATTTAACCAGAGATTCGCGTGTGGTCGAAAGGAAGAAGCCTGGAAAGGCAAAGGCAAGGAAGAGCTTCCAATGGGTCAAGCGTTAACAGGCTAGTTCTGCCTCTTTTTTGGCACAAAATTGTCAATCAGAGACGGTATATCTGACCCTGTTCTCGTAATCGTAATGCTTCAGGTCTACGTGCAAAATTACCGTGCCACTGGTGGCAGGTCCTCTGCTCGTTGTTGTGGATTTTCTAGTGAGCAGAGATCTGTATTCGCATTGGATGTGCTGTCACTTCGGCGGAAGGCCCGTCCAAGCTTTGTACTCGGATATTCCAGTCTGCATCGGTCATGGAGTTCCTGTGACACCAGATGTTCTATTTTTTGTATGCTGATACAGCAAATTGATCCGGGGAAAATCTCATTTTGACCAAAACAAGATGCAGAAGATACTTAGCCATGAGCTGTTGCCTCTGAATAAAACCGGGCCGCCAAAAATGTTCAGTTCACAATGTTCCTTTTCTCCTTTCAGTTTCATAGGAGGATGGCATGGATGTATCCATGCCAAATGAACGCAGCCGTTTTATTGATAGCTAGTTCCATACTGTATTTCTCCTTGGGGTTTTTCCGTGTGTGCAGCACAACGAAGATTAAATTTTATTTTTACAAAGAAGATTGTTCGAATTTCTTGCTTCTATTTACCGTAAGCTACTTAATCTCCTGGCTTTTGCGGACCACAATAAAATCGGATTGCATAACACAACACAGTATCAATAGGGTTCACGTTTTTTTTGAAAATTGTGTGGATATTATGTTCACGTCGGATCTGCTATGTTCAACAATGTCGATGCTGACCTTACAAAATTGGAAAGACCATCAGTCAAAAAAGAAAATTACAATCAAATTTGATGAATCTCTTGAGCATGGCTCCGCCTGTCCTTGATCACCTTTCTTGTCTTAACATCTTCTCGCGGTGCGTCCAACCGAGGGAGCTAGAGCAACCGCCCATCCCGACGTCCCTGCGCATCGTTGCGTGGTCAATCAAAGGAAAATGTCCCTCTCACCAAGCCCAGAATTTTTTAAGGAATGAGATACATAAGGTTTTATGGATGATTCTTAAAAAAAAAAACTCTCTTCGCTCTTTTATATAAGGTGTATTTTTTAGCGCAGGGTGACCAAGCACGAAATTACGACTAATTCATTGGTTCGTAGCAAGTAAATCAATTAGGTCAGAAAAGAAAGAGATACAAGCAATTAGAAGAGAGGTACATCTCTTTTTTCTGCAAGGCTAAAAAAGAAATTAGAAAAATGCATCTTACATTGTGAAATTTTATTAAAAAATAAATATAAATTATATAAAGGAACATAGGGAGTATAAGGATAAGGAGTGCCACAAGGAATCTGCTAGAGTGGGTATTTTGTGTATAATACCGGTTCTTAAGGAAAGGGGTCGTTTTAAGAAATCTGCTAGAGTTGATCTAAGTAAAGCTAGGTAACTAGCTAGGGTGGTATAACTAGCAACTAGCATCGACCAAAAATCCATCAGCATCGCGTCCGCGAGACAAGTCAACAAAGAACAAAGTTGTCGCCTAAAAATTCATCAACTTCAGAAGGTACACCTTCAAACATTACGATTACTCCTTCGAAACGAAGGTACACCATAACTGCTGGTCACTTAATACATAAGTACCTTATAGCTTAATATCTGAAATCAGGCACATATCCAACCATTATAGCTTAAAATTTACTCATAGTAAAATATCCACCACCCTAGAAATCAAATAACCGTCATAAAAACTGCTGCCGACACACCCAGGACTATAGCAGCACCACATGCAGTGTCCACCATTTTAAGTTGCTTGGTAAGCCTTCGATAATATTCAGCATCAGACCTGCACATGAAATAGCAATTGTGTTAGGTAAGCCTTTTAATGAAGATATTTACCTTTCAGGTATAATATTAATGTAAATAGGACTATCTAAGAGCAGCTCTAGCGCTAGATTCTTTAAAGACTAAAGGTTTGGCTGTAAGAAAGAAGAGAATGCTGCTTCGAAAGAATGAAAACAGTGACAAGTAGGCCTCACCGGCAAGTTAAGCACGATCAGTCTCAGCAAGCTCAGAATGCGATACATGAAAAATACAAGGATAAGAAATGCGAACAAATTGTGTATAATAGTTGTTCTTAAGGAATGGGGTTGTTTTAAGGAATCTGCTAGAGTTAATCTAAGTAAAGCTAGGTAACTTACCTAGCTAGAAGCACAAATCATCAGCTCAATTGGGTAAACTTATAACAAACATTACATAATAAAGCAATACATTTTGCTCAAATAAGTTCTTGATTTTAAGATAATGACATTGGGTTTGATAAGAGGACAGGAACAGTATCGAGCTTATATGTAAACTAAGCTGTACTACAGGCACTTACCTCAGAAGTTCAGAAAAACTATCCATGTCCCTGTGTATCTTCTCCTGGAGCCTTTCGCAGTCTGTTTCCAGGGCTTTTACTTCTTCAGAATATATGGTAGTAGGACTTCCTTCAGAAATGATTTGTCCCCCCTACAAGAATGTCAGGATATAATTTAAGGACCGCAGTTAGCTTCTAGGCTTAGCTAGCAAGTTGTGCACGTTTTGTGCAGCTCTCAAGTCAGTAGTATGCCCTATAAAAGGGCTTGTATCCATCAATTGTAAATAAGCAAGAAAGCATTCAGGCTCCAACCCTCAAAACAGCAAAGTAGCACATCTGCCAACCCAGTTCGTGTGTGTGTGTGCAATGTCGGTAGCTTGCATTGCATATAACTGGAGTTCAGTCTGTTTTTCTCTGCTTTGTCTGATGGAGGGAAGCTAGCTACCATGTAGTTCAGGCTAACAAGAATGCCCAGAATAACTAATAAAAAAAAGAAGACCATCAGTTGTGTATTGCAGTTGAAAAGTTCTGATGTACCAGTGCACAGAAGATCATCAGAAGAACCTACTAGACCATCAGTTCCGTATTGCATTAGAAGACCATCAGAAGAACTAAACAAAAAAGACCACCAGTTCAGTTGACTAAACTCTAATATGAAGAATGAGGACCTACTCAATAAAAAGTCACATGCCATACTTACAATCTGCAATGCAACATATATAGGAGGTGAGTCTATGGTTGTTCTCCTATGCAACGCATCAAACGGAAGACATACGTACAATACAACATCTATAGGCATGAAATTAGAGGGCTGATTGTTGGAGAGAATATGGACAGGCTCCAAACAAATTCAATCAAAGGAAGGGTGAAATTAGTATCATGAAAGCATAAAATTTCCAAATTCTAACCCATGACATACACACAGCTGTTCAGTTGGCTGTACTCAACTGATTCAATTAAACCAATCATGAAATTTATTTATGCAGCACGTACAGATGAAAAAAAAATAGAGTGTTCAACTGATTCTGTTTATAAAAACATGTGCGAAGCCTACTCTAAAATTCAAAGTACCCAAAGTCCCAAACTTGATCATTGGATTACCACTGTTTGATTTCTTCATGTATATCGTTCCGGCTCTCATCTGCACACCCAGAATACCACATCTTTAATTAAAGCCTCCTATATATCTTACCGTGATCTGACTGAGGCATTCGATTTGTTCATGTAACAACGCTACTGTATGGATTACATGGTGCCGCTGGAGGAGATGCACGCCGTGGCTATGCGATAGAGTGAACAGATGCTACAAATACGACTCAAATCGGAAATTCCTGAGCAAGGATTCATTTTCGATCTGATGGAGTTTAAATCAGATCCGAGTATCTTAGTGAACAGCACCCCCCTAGCATCCTTCCGAAAATTCTAAGGCAATAAATAAATGATGCATCAAACCCGGACGTAGCTGGTCAGATCTAAGGTTGTTTGCAACAAATTATGCATTAATTGTTGAGGTATTTTACTGACCGGACCACCACTGGACAAAAGCCGAGCAGCCGGCGGCGGCGAGAGCGCGTGGACGGGCCCCCGAGACCTGAGACCAAGGGCCGGCACCTTCGTCAGCAGAGAACGCAGCGCCATCAGGTCTTGCGAGTTTGTTGGCGGCGGCGGCGGCGGCGGGATCTAGGGTTTCGCTGTTCCTCTGCTTCTTGCCGAGCTAGAACGAAATAGTGAAGCGAGCGAGTGCCGATCGGGAGAACCGGGCACTGTAGCGGACCGAAGTACTGTGGCGGTCCGAGGCACTGTAACAAAACGCACTGCGAGTTTTAAAAAAAAGTTTTCTTTCTTTTTTCAGCATGGCAAAATTTCTTAAGGTCTGTCTATACAACATTTAGATGTGAGATAATACCTCACATGTAAGTATGATGTGAACGCCATCTCATTTATTTTATTTTATTTTAAGGATCCCATGCTTTATTATATTAAATAAATAGAAACTATGTTCATAGGGACCTCATTTTTTCATTGTTTTTTTTCATTGTTTGTCTGTTTGTTTGATTTTAATTTGTCAAAGCCCAAAACCCAAAATTAAAAATCAGCTCGCCCCACATCCGCCTGGGTGGCCGGCCTATACGTAAATCTGGTTGCTAGCTATCCATATAAAAAGAATCCAAACGCTAGTTTTTTTTTTGGAAAAAAAACCTGCTTGCTAGTGCTAACATCGATTTGTTAGCTTTTGCGTCTGATCATTATACATTTATAAGCACGTCTCTCAGCTAGCTTCTAGGCTACCAATGATTTTTTTTGACTTCTGGTCTTTGCAAGTTTCACTCTTATATTTTACAAATAATTTTCAGTAAGAAACAAAGTTTGGTCAAAACGTATTTCAAAAAACATGTTAATGAATTTGCATATTTTTTTCAAATTAGAAAAAATGTTAACAAATACCAAACATGTTAACGAACAATGTTTTATTATATGAAGATCATTTTCTGACTACACGCTATTTTTTGCAGTATACATTGAATATTTTCTAATATACAGTGAAATTTTCATATACGATGAACTTTCTTAATTATACATAATGAAGATATCTTTAGTTACACTAAATTATTTAAAACATATACTAAACAATTGATTGTGCAGTCAAAAAATATTCATGGATTAGAAAAAATATTCATGATTCAAAATTTGTTCGCAGATTTAGAAAATATGTTCATAAATTTGTAAAATATTCGATTTAAAAAATGGTCATAATTCTGAAAAAATGTTAAGGAATTTGAAAAATGAAAAGGTAAGGATTTTTTTTTTAAAAAAAGAATAGAAGCCAATAGAAAAACAAAAAAACTATGAAACTGCGAGCCCAGTTACGAGTCAAGGGTCGACTTGCAATTAATATGAAACAACTATGGGCCAGTTGCGAGTCAAGGGTAAACTTGCAACTGGGTAAAAGACAAAACATAGGCCCGGTTGCAAGTCAGGGTGGGCTTGCAACTGGGATGAAATAAACTACGATTCTAGTTACGAGTTGAGGGTGGAATTGCAACTTGGACAACTATGATATGAATTGCGAGTCAAGGGTGACTTGCATCTGGCCCATAGTTATTTCGAAAAAACATGAACATTTTTTATAACTTGCGAACAATTTTTGAAAAAATGAACACATTTTGAATTTTTAATTTGATAAACACGAACAAATTTATGAATTATGGAATATTTGTTGAAACTTGTGAATTTATGAAAAAAATCAAAAAGGGAAAAAAATGAGATCAACTTTTGAAAAATAGAAAAATTAAAAGGACAGGAAACCCAATGAAGAAAAAATGGTAAAATAAAAAATAATGAAGAAAACAAAAAAAACCAAAAAGTAACATAGCTACTTGGGTCGGCTCATCTGCAGTTTGTTCGCTGTCGAGGAGTAGACTTGCAACTGGGACAAAAAAAGGTCGGGCCCCGAGTGGCGAGTCGAGGGTGGACTCACAATTAGGACTAATAAAGGTTTGGCCCCAGTTGTGGGGCCAAGTTTGGACTTGCAATTGGGACAAAAAAAGTTGTGCCCTAGTTAGGAGTCGAGGGTGAACTTGTAACTGGGACAAGAAAAGGTCGAGCGCCAGTAGCAAGTTGATGGTGAACCTGCAACTAGGACAAAAAAAGGTCGGGCCCCAGTTGCGAATTGAGGGTGGACTTGCAATTGGGACTAAAAAGCTTGAGCCCCGGTTGCGAGACGAGGGTGGACTTACAACTCAGAAAAAAAGGTTGGCCCTAGTTGCGAGTCGAGGGTAGACTTGCAACTTGAACAATAAGTTTAGGTCCAAGTTGCGAGTCGAGGGTGGACTTGCAACTCGGATAAAAAAATTTGGACCCCAGTTGCGAGTCGAGGGTGGACTTGCAACTGGGACAAGAAAAAAGGTCGAGCCCTAGTTGCGGAATGAGGGTGGACTTGCAATTGGGACTAAAAAAACTCGGCCCCGGTTGCGAGTTGAGAGTGGACTTGCAACTCGGAAAAAAGGTTGGGCTTGAGTGAAGGTGAACTTGCAACTAGGACAAAAAAGGTTAGGCCCTAGTTATGATTCGATGGTGGACTTCCAACTTGGACAAAAAATGGATGGACCCCAGCTGCGACTCAAGGGTGGATTTGCAATTAGGACAAAAAATGTTGGGACCCAGTTGTGAGTCGAGAGTGTAATTGCAACCAGGGAAAAAGGTCGGGCCCCAGTTGCGGCTTGAGGGTGGACTTGCAACTGGGATAAAAAAATGTCGGTCCCCCATTTGCGAGTTGAGGGTGGACTTGCAACTGGGCAAAAAAGGTCAGGTCCTAGTTAGAGTCGTGGTGGGATTGCAACTGGGACAGAAAAAGATTGGACCTCAGTTGCAAGTCAAGGGTGGACCTGCAACTAGAAAAAAGGTTGGCCTGGGTTGCGAGTTGAAAGTGCATTTGGCACTTAAAGTATATTTCGGTGTGATGACAATGTGGTTAGTGGAAGTAATATCGGTTGCTCAAGTTTATCTCAGGATATTGGTTCCAAATTCTTCTTGATTGAGGTGTGCGACCTCCATTTTAAAAAGATCAAAGGAGAGGTCTACGATTCGAAGGTTTATTTCTGGTTCGATTCGAGTCGTAGGAAAGACCACACTATTAAAAGGGGTCTCTGAGGAAGTGTGTCGTGTGGGAATGCCATTGCCGAAACCTATACACCTAGCCGTCCCACTCCTATCACCTTTCTCCATAGTGTGCTAGTCAGGGTACCCGGAAAGTTTGCAACAGTGTCTTTCTGGATACCCCGTGCGCACGGGGGTCGACCACCCCTGTGCGCACGGGGTGTTGCGTATGTCTTTGAGTACAACATGCGGATGGGACTGACTTAGCCCGTGCGCACGGGGTCCAACGGGCAGAAACGGCTAGCTGGGCAAGAACACTGTAAATACCCCCTTCTTCCTCCTCCATCTCTAACCATAATGTTTCGTTGACCTCCACCATTGCTACACTCCATTTTGCTCATACTCTCAATCCCTCCACCCAAACTTGTTGAAACTTTGGGGATTGGGAGAGCAAGACCCGATCTACATTGACTAGTTACTCTCAATCCCTCCACCAAACCAAATCGCGTTCCCTGCAACATTTCTTCCCCATTGACTTGTTACTCTTGGAGCTTGGGCTCCTAGGCGGGTAGAGGTTCCTTCAGAAGCTTCCTTGCTTGTGGTGTGCTCCGGAGAAGTTTGTAAAGGTGTGGTGGTCGCCTTCAAGACCACCCCCGAGTGATTCGAGGCTCATCAGTCGGGGGTGACTCGAAATAGAATACGGTGAGCCTTTGTGGCGTTCCGCAAGCCTTGGCCCCCGGCACCGCTCTAAACGGAGAGTAGCTCTTCCCAAGGAAGAGTGAACTTGGGGATAAAATCTACGTCCTCGCCTCACTTGTGGTTAATCCTTTCCTGCACTTTACTCCGTCTTATATGTTTGCTGGCTTGCTGATTAGATTATTGCCTAGCATATTTGTCTCTAAGATTGCTTGTCATATAGGTTCTGTTCACCTAGTTGCATATCTAGTGAACCCTATTTATCCATTAAACCTTAAAATTGATAAGAAAGATTAAAATTTGTAGTTTCCTATTCACCCCCACTAGTCGACCGTATCGATCCTTTCAATTGGTATCAGAGCGTCATGCTCTAATATAAGGTTTTACAACCTTAGAGGTGATGACCCACAAGTGTAGGAGATCTATCGTAGCCTTTTCGATAAGTAAGAGTGTCAAACCCAACGAGGAGTAGAAGGAAATGATAAGCAGTTTTCAGTAAGGTATTCTCTGCAAGCACTGAAATTATCAGTAACAGATAGTTTTGTGATAAGGTAATTTGTAACGAGTAGCAAGTAATAAAAGTAAATAAGGTGTAGCAAGATGGCCCAATCCTTTTTGTAGCAAAGGACAAGCCTGTACAAACTCTTATATGAAGTAAAGCGCTCCCAGGGACACACGGGAATTATCGTCAAGCTAGTTTTCATCACATTCATATGATCCACGTTCGGTACTTTGATAATTTGATATGTGGGTGGACCGGTGCTTTGGTACTGTCCTTACTTGGACAAGCATCCCACTTATGATTAACCCCCATTGCAAGCATCTGCAACTACAACAGAAGTATTAAGGTAAACCTAACCATAGCATGAAACATATGGATCCAAATCAGCCCCTTACGAAGCAACGCATAAACTAGGGTTTAAGCTTCTGTCACTCTAGCAAACCATCATCTACTTGTTACTTCCCAATGCCTCCCTCTAGGCCCAAACAATGGTGAAGTGTCATGTAGTCGACGTTCACATGACACCACTAGAGGGGTGACAACATACAACTCATCAAAACATCGAACGAATACCAAATTCACATGACTACTTATAGCAAGACTTCTCCCATGTCCTCAGGAACAAATGTAACTACCCACAAAGCATATTTAGAGAGCAATTTTTATTGCGTGCACCGATGACAACTTACTTGAAGGATCTTACTCAATCCATAGGTATATATGGTGGACTCTCATGGCAAGACTGGTTTTAGGGATATTTGGCAGCACAAGTAGTATCTCGACTCGGTGCAAAGAAATTGGCTAGCAAGAGAGGGAAAGGCAAGCTCAACATGTTGGATGATCCATGACAATATAAATTTATCTCAAATGTAAGAAAGCATAACCCATTACGTTGTCTTCCTTGTCCAACGTCAACTCTTTAGCATATCATACTTTAATGAGTGCTCACAATTATAAAAGATGTCCAAGATAGTATATTTATATGTGAAAAACTCTCTTTCTTTATTATTTCCTATTAATTGCAACGATGACCAAAACTATGTTTGTCAACTCTCAACAACTTTTATTCATCATACTCTTTATATGTGGAGTCATTACTCTCCATAAGATCCATATGATCTCTTTATTTCTTTTTATTTCTTCTCTTTATTTTTATTCCCTCAAGATCATAGCAAAATAATCAAGCCCTTGACTCAACACTAATCTTTATTATATATAGCTCACGGACTCGATTACATAGGAAGATCATAAAGCAAAACTCGCAACTAGATCATACTAAAACTTTATTCTACTAGATCAAGATATTATCAAAAGGATCGAACTAAGAAAAATGATAAAGATAAAAGTGATGGTGATACGATACCGGGGCACTCCCCCAAGCTTGGCAGTTGCCAAGGGGAGTGTCCATACCCATGTGTTTATGTCTCCTTCTTCGGGGGTGGTGATGTGATATTCTTGGTGATGATGCCCCTCAAGATACGATTCTCTTCTTCGAGCTTATCGACTTGCTGCTTGAGGTCCATTATTTCCTTACGGAGCTTGCCCATGACGGCTAAAGCTCCCTTCACCCAAGGATGTTGCATAGTTGCGGGAGAACAAGTAACACTCTTTTTCATATTTTCATAAGAAAGAAAACTAACATTGGAAGGGATGATCGAGTTTGGAATAGCCGAGCTATGTAGTTCCCCCATAGTGAATCCTGCTCGAAAACGGGAAGTAACTTCTTCATCCTCCTCCATGGCATCTATCCTTTTCAAATCAACCTCCATCTCTTCCTCAGTTGATGGCACAAAGTGGTCAGCATTGCTGTTTGCTCTTGTCCCCGGTGTTGGATGAGGCACCCGACTCTCCCTGACTGACTCTTGTGAAGACATCTTGCTCTAAATCTGCAGCAGAAACAACTCGAAACCAAAACAGAGGATATTCGCGTGATACGGTGGTCAAAACCTTCGGGAGATTATATAATGAATTTTTACCGACCAAAAGAAGTATCGTGCAAGAAAACAAAGTCCGGAGGGCACACAAGGTGCCCACGAGGCAGGGGGCGCGCCCAGGGGGTAGGGCGCGCCCTCCACCCTCGTGGAAGCCCTGTCTCCTTCCCGGACTGCTTCTTATTTTCCTATTTTCTTAAATATTCCAAAACGGAGAAAAATTGCCATTAGAACTGTTTTGGAGTCGGTTTACTTATCGTACCACATACCTATTCCTTTTCAGAGTCTGAAACGTTCTGGAAAGTGTCCCTTATGTATTCCTCCGGGGTTACGGTTTCAATAACATTAGTTTCAACATTTATAGGATTACCTGAGATATAATGTTTGATTCTTTGGCCGTTCACCATCCTCGGATTTGTGCCTTCAAAGTTGTTGATTTTTATGGCACCGGAACGATAGACCTCCTCGATAACGTAAGGACCTTCCCATTTGGAGAGAAGTTTGCCTGCAAAAAATGTTAAACGAGAGTTGAATAGCAACACATAATCACCTACATTAAACTCACGCTTTTGTATCCTTTTGTCATGCCATCTTTTAACTTTTTCTTTAAACAGTTTGGCATTCTCATAGGCCTGGGTTCTCCATTCATTGAGTGAACTAATGTCAAAAAGCCTCTTCTCACCGGCAAGTTTGAAGTCATAGTTGATCTCTTTAATAGCTCAATATGCCTTATGTTCTAGTTCAAGAGGTAAGTGACATGCTTTACCATAAATCATTTTATACGAAGACATACCCATAGGATTTTTATATGCAGTTCTATAGGCCCATAATGCATCATCAAGTTTCTTGGACCAATTCTTTCTAGATCTATTAACAGTCTTTTGCAAAATTAATTTGAGCTCTCTGTTACTCAATTCTACTTGACCACTAGACTGCGGGTGATATGGAGATGCAATTCTATGATTAACATCATACTTAGCAAACATTTTACGAAAGGCACCATGAATAAAATGTGAACCATCATCAGTCATTAAATATCTAGGGACTCCAAACCACAGAAAAATAACTTCTTTAAGCATCTTAATAGAGGTGTTATGATCAACACTACTAGTTGGAATAGCTTCTACCCACTTAGTAACGTAATCAACAACAAATAAAATATGTGTATATCCATTAGAGGAAGGAAAAGGTCCCATGTAATCAAAGCCCCAAACATCAAATGGTTCAATAACGAGTGAATAATTCATAGGCATTTCTTGACGTCTACTAATATTACCAATTCTTTGATATTCATCACAAGATAAGACAAACTTACAGGCATCCTTGAAGAGAGTAGGCCAATAAAAACTGAATTGCAATACCTTATGTGCAGTTCTATCTCCAGCATGGTGTCCTCCATAAGCTTCGGAGTGACACTTGCGTAGGATCCGTTCCTGTTCATGCTCAGGTACACAACGTCTAATAACACCATCTACTCCTTTATAAAGATGTGGGTCATCCCAGAAGTAATGTCTTAAGTCATAGAAACACTTTTTCTTATGCTGGTATGTGAAACTAGGTGGTATAAATTTAGCAACAATGTAATTAGCATAATCAACATACCATGGAGCAGTACGAGAAGCATTTATGACAGCTAATTGTTCATCAGGAAAGCTATCATCAATAGGTAGTGGGTCATCAAGAACATTCTCTAACCTAGACAAGTTGTCTGCGACGGGATTCTTAGCTCCCTTTCTATCAATAATATGCAAATCAAATTCTTGTAGCGGGAGGACCCATCTAATAAGTCTAGGTTTAGCATCTTTTTTTTCCATAAGATATTTAATAGCAGCATGATCAGTGTGAATAGTTACTTTAGAATCAACAATATAAGGTCTGAACTTATCACAAGCAAATACAACTGCTAAGAATTCCTTTCCAGTAGTAGCATAATTTCTCTGGGCATTGTCTAGAGTTTTACTAGCATATTGAATAACATTTAATTTTTATCAACTCTTTGTCCTAGAATAGCACCTACATCATAGTCACTAGCATCACACATGATTTCAAAGGGTAAATTCCAATCAGGTGGCTGAACAATAGGTGCAGGAATCAAGGCTTTCTTAAGTATTTCAAATGCTTCTACACAATCATCATCAAAGACAAAAGGAATATCTTTTTGTAATAGGTTAGTCAGAGGCCAGGAAATTTTTGAGAAGTCCTTAATGAACCTCCTATAAAAACCGGCATGACCAAGGAAACTTCTTATACCTTTGATGTCCTTGGGACACGACATCTTTTCAATAGCATCAACTTTAGCTTTGTCAACTTCAATACCTCTTTCAGAAATTTTATGCCCCAAGACAATGCCTTCATTAACCATAAAGTGGCACTTCTCCCAATTCAAGACAAGGTTAGTTTCTTCACATCTCTGCAAAACTCGATCAAGGTTGCTCAAGCAATCATCAAAAGAGGATCCATAAACAGAGAAATCATCCATGAAAACTTCACAAATCTTTTCACAAAAGTCAGAGAATATAGCCATCATGCATCTTTGAAAGCTAGCAGGTGCATTACATAAACCAAAAGGCATACGTCTATAAGCAAAGGTACCGAAAGGGCAAGTAAAAGTAGTCTTTTCTTGATCATCAGCTGACACAGGTATTTGAGAGAAACCAGAGTAACCATCTAGAAAGCAAAAATGTGTATGTTTGGATAATCTTTCTAGCATTTGATCAATGAAAGACAAAGGGTAATGATCTTTTTTAGTAGCTTTATTTAATTTGTAGAAATCAATCACCATCCTATAACCTATAATAATTCTTTGCGGAATCAATTCATCTTTATCATTAGGAACGACAGTAATACCTCCCTTCTTAGGGACACAATGGACATGACTTACCCACTGACTATCAGCAACGGGATAAATTATACCTGCTTCAAGGAGCTTTAATATTTCTTTTCTCACCACTTCTTTCATCTTAGGATTTAGCCGTCGTTGGTGATCAATAACTGGTTTGGCGTCTTTCTCCAAATTTATTTTGTGTTGACATAGAGTGGGACTAATGCCCTTAAGATCATCAAGAGTATATCCAATAGCAGCACGGTGCTTCTTCAGAGTTTTCAGTAATTTCTCTTCTTCATGCTCTGAAAGGTTAGCACTAATAATAACAAGATATATCTTCTTTTCATCAAGATAAGCATATTTAAGAGTATCAGGCAATGGTTTGAGCTCAAACACGGGATCACCCTTGGGTGGAGGAGGATCCCCTAGGATTCCAACAGGCAAGTTGTGTTTCAAATTAGGTCCCTATTTAAAGAATACTTCATCTATTTCCCTTCTTTCATTCATAAACATATCATTTTCATGGTCTAGCAAATGTTGTTCTAAAGGATCAGTAGGAGGCACGACAATAGAAGCAAGACCAATAATTTCATATTTACTAGGCAATTCTTTATCATGGACTTGTCTACGAAATTTAGCAAAATTAAACTCATGAGACATATCCCCTAAACCAACAAAAACAATATCCTTATTGTAGTCTATCTTAGCATTAACAGTATTCAAGAAGGGTCTACAAATATAATGGGACAAAAATCATCTTATGGGGAACCGAGAACAAGAAAATCAGTAGGGTATTTAACTTTCCCACACAAGACTTCAACATCTCTAACAATCCCAACTGGTGAAATAGTATCTCTATTGGCAAGCTTAATTGTAACATCAATCTCTTCTATCTCAGCAGGTGCAATATCATGCATAATTTCTTGGTATAAGGAATGAGGTATTGCACTTGCACTAGCACCCATATCAGATAAGCCATGATAGCAATGATCTCCTATTTTAACAGAAATAATAGGCATGCCTACAACAGGTCTATGTTTATTTTTAGCATCAGGTCTAGCAATTCTAGCAGCTTCATTGCAGAAGTAAATAACATGCCCATCAATATTATCGGCCAAGAGATCTTTAACCATAGCAATACTAGGTTCAACTTTAATTTGCTCACGGGGTTTAGGTGTCTAAATATTACTTTTGTTGACTACAGTTGAAACTTTAGCATGATCCTTTATTCTAACAGGAAAAGGTGGCTTCTCAATATAAGCAACAGGAACAACAGGATCATCATAAGTGATAGTCTTTTCTTAAACTTTAATAGGTGCAACTACTTTTACTTCAATGGGAGGATTATATTTAAACCACTTCTCCTTAGGGAGATCAACATGAGTAGCAAAGGATTCACGGAAAGAAGCTATTATCTTAGAGTCAAGTCCATATTTAGTGCTAAATTCACGGAAAGCATTTGTATCTATAAAAGATTTAACACAATCAAACTTAGGTGTTATACCTACTCCTTACCTTCGTCGAGGTCCCAATCTTCAGAGTTGCATTTAATTATTTCCAATAAATCCCATTTGAATTCAATAGTCTTCATCATAAAAAATCCAGTACAAGAAGTATCGAGCATGGAGCGATTACTGAGAGAAAGCTGAGCATAAATTTTTTTGAATGATCATTTCTTTTGAGAGCTCATGATTGGGGCATGAATATAACATCGACTTAAGCCTCCCCCAAGCTTGAGCGACGCTTTCTCCTTCGCGAGGCCAAAAATTATATATATAATTACGATCTCGATGAACAAGATGCATAGGATAAAACTTCTGATGAAATTCCAATTTCAATCATTGGTAGTTCCATGATCCCATATCATCATGATACGTCTCCGTCATATCTACTTTTCCAAACACTTTTGCCCTTGTTTTGGACTCTAACTTGCATGATTTGAATGGAACTAACCCGGACTGACGCTGTTTTCAGCAGAATTGCCATGGTGTTATTTATGTGCAGAAACAAAAGTTCTCGGAATGACCTGAAACTTCACGGAACATCTTTTCAGAAATAATAAAAAATCCTTGCAAAAGATGAAGACCAGGGGGCCCACACCCTAGCCACGAGGGTGGGGGTGCGCCCCCTACCTCATGGCCCCCCTGGAGCTCCTCCGACCTCAACTCCAACTCTATATATTTGCTTTCGGGGAGAAAAAAATCAGAGAGAAGGATTCATCACGTTTTACGATACAGAGCCGCCGCCAAGCCCTAAAACCTCTCGGGAGGGCTGATCTAGAGTCCGTTCGGGGCTCCGGAGAGGGGAATCCGTCGCCATCGTCATCATCAACCATCCTCCATCACCAGTTTCATGATGCTCACCGCCGTGCGTGAGTAATTCCATCGTAGGCTTCCTGGACGGTGACGGGTTGGATGAGATTTATCATGTAATCGAGTTAGTTTTGTTAGGGTTTGATCCCTAGTATCCACTATGTTCTGAGATTGATGTTTCTATGACTTTGCTATGCTTAATGCTTGTCACTAGGGCCCGAGTGCCATGATTTCAGATCTGAACCTATTATGTTTTCATCAATATATGAGAGTTCTTGATCCTATCTTGCAAGTCTATAGTCACTTATTGTGTGTTATGATTCGTTAACCCCGAAGTGACAATAATCGGGATACTTACCGGTGATGACCGTAGTTTGAGGAGTTCATGTATTCACTATGTGCTAATGCTTTGGTCCGGTACTCTATTAAAAGGAGGCCTTAATATCCCTTAGTTTCCACTAGGAACCCGCTGCCACGGGAGGGTAGGACAAAAGATGTCATGTAAGTTCTTTTCCATAAGCACGTATGACTATATTCGGAATACATGCCTACATTACATTGATGAATTGGAGCTAGTTCTGTGTCACCCTAGGTTATGACTGTTACATGATGAACCGCATCCGGCATAATTCTCCATCACTGATCCATTGCCTACGAGCTTTCCATATATTGTTCTTCGCTTATTTACTTTTCCGTTGCTATTGCTATCATCACTACAAAATACCAAAAACATTACTTTTGCTACCGTTACCTTTTGCTACCGTTACCACTACTATCATATTACTTTGCTACTAAATACTTTGCTGCAGATATTAAGTTTCCAGGTGTGGTTGAATTGACAACTCAGCTGCTAATACTTGAGAATATTCTTTGGCTCCCCTTGTGTCGAATCAATAAATTTGGGTTGAATACTCTACCCTCGAAAACTGTTGCGATCCCCTATACTTGTGGGTTATCAAGACTATTTTCTGGCGCCGTTGCCGGGAGCATAGCTCTATTCTTTGAGTCACTTGGGATTTATATCTGCTTATCATTATGAAGAACTTGAGAGATCCAAAAACCAAGATTTATCCCTCAACTACGAGGGGAGGTAAGGAACCGCCATCTAGCTTTGCACTTGATTCACCTTCTGTTTTGAGTAAGCTTGCGACACCTAAACCTGCTTCTGCTATTCGTTCTGATATGTCGCATGTTATTGATGATGCCACTTCTGCTATGCATGATACTTATGATGAAACTACTTCTATGCTTGATACTACTGTGCCACTTGGTGAATTTCTTGCTGAACAACTTGCTAGGGTTAGAGAGAGTGAATATATTGAATCTGATAATATTGATGAAAGTGATGATGAAGACTCTCCCTCTAATGAATATGAATCGCCTGTTATTCCTGAGGGTTATGTTTTTGAAAAAGAAGCTGCTTTAGCTATTTTAGCTTGCAAAGATAGATACTAACTCAAGAGGCTATTAGCTAAATGGAAGCAGCAATCTCTTAATGCTAGAATGAAACCTGACCCTGCTTTTGCTACTTCACCTATCTGTGTTACTGATAAGGATTATGAATTCTCGGTTGATCTTGATATAGTTACTTTGGTTGAATCTGATCCTTTTCATGGCTATGAATCTGAAACTGTTGTGGCACATCTTACTAAATTAAATGATATTACCACCCTGTTCACTAAAGATGAGAGAACTCGCTATTTTTATATCCTTAAAATATTTCCGTTCTCATTAAAGGGTGATGCTAAGATATGGTTTAATTCTCTTGATCCTGGTTGTGTGCGTAGTCCCCAGGATATGATTTATTACTTCTCTGCTAAATATTTCCCTGCTCATAAGAAACAAGTTGCTTTGAGGGATATATATAATTTTGTGCAAATTGAAGAAGAGAGTCTCCCACGAGCTTGGGGGAGGCTTATCAAGTTACTTAATGCTTTGCCTGGTCACCCTCTTAAGAAAAATGAAATACTTGATATCTTTTATAATGGACTAACCGATGCTTCCAGAGATTACCTGGATAGTTGTGTTGGTTCTGTTTTCAGGGAAAGAACACCGGATGAAGCTGAAATTCTATTGAATAATATGTTGACAAATGAAAATAATTGGACACTTCCTGAGCCTATTCCTAAACCAACTCCGAAAAAGAGAGGTGTTCTATTTCTCAGTCCAGAAGATAAGCAAGAGGCAAAGAAATCTATGAAAGAAAAAGGTATTAAAGCTGAAGTTGTAAAGAATTTACCTCCTATTGAAGAAATACACAGTCTTAATTTACCGCCTGTTGAAGAAACATATGATCTTAATCCATTACCTATTGAAGAAACTCATGGTCTTGATAACCCGACACAGGTAGTAAAGGTAAATTCTCTCTATAGATATGATAAAGCTGAAATCCCATTTACTAAGTTTGCTAGCCCATGCTTAGATGAGTTTGATAAATTTATGGTTAAGCAAGAAGTCTTCAATGCTTATTTTGGTAGACAATTGAAATACAATTCAAATATGCTTGAACACTTGGGTGATTATATGGCTAATGTCAAAGGTGAACTTAAACTTATTAGTAAACATGCTTCTATGGTTACCACTCAAGTAGAACAAGTACTTAAAGCTCAAAATGATTTGCTCAATGAATTGAATAGTAAGAATAATGATTATGTTGTTAGAGTGTCTACTATAACTGGTAGAATGACTCAGGAACCTCTGTATCCTGAAGGCCATCCTAAGAGAATTGAGCAAGATTCTCAGAGAAATAATATAGATGCACCTAGTCCTTCTAAAAGGAAGAAAAAGAAAAATGATAGGACTTTGCATGCTTCTAGTGAACCTATTGCTCAACCACCTGAGAATCCAAATGATATTTCTATTTCTGATGCTGAAACACAATCTGGGAATGAACCTGAAACTAGTGATAATGTTAATGATAATTTTCATGATGATGCTCAACCTAGTAATGATAATGATATAGAAATTGAACCTGCTGTTGATCTTGATAACCCACAATCAAAGAATCAACGTTATGATAAGAAAGACTTTGTTGCTAGGAAACATGGTAAAGAAAGAGAACCATGGGTTCAGAAACCCATGCCTTTTCCTCCCAAACCATCCAAGAAAAAGGATGATGAGGATTTTGAGCGCTTTGCTGAAATGATTAGACCTATCTTTTTGCGTATGCGATTAACTGATATGCTTAAAATGAATCCTTATGCTAAGTATATGAAAGAAATTGTTACAAATAAGAGAAAGATACCGGAAGCTGAAATTTCCACCATGCTTGCTAATTATACTTTTAAGGGTGGAATACCAAAGAAACTTGGAGATCCAGGAGTACCCACTATACCATGCTCCATTAAAAGAAACTATGTTAAAACTGCTTTATGTGATCTTGGAGCCGGTGTTAGTGTTATGCCTCTCTCTTTATATCGTAGACTTGATTTGAATAAGTTGACACCTACTGAAATATCTTTGCAAATGGCTGATAAATCAACTGCTATACCTGTCGGTATTTGTGAGGATGTGCCTGTTGTAGTTGCAAACGTTACTATTTTAACGGACTTTGTTATTCTTGATATTCCCGAGGACGATAGTATGTCTATTATTATTGGAAGACCCTTTTTGAATACTGCAGGGGCTGTTATTGATTGCACTAAAGGCAATGTCACTTTTCATGTTAATGGTAATGAGCATACGGTACACTTTCCAAGGAAACAACCTCAAGTTCATAGTATCAACTCTATTGGAAAAATTCCATCGATTATATTTGGAGGTTTTGAATTTCCTCTTCCTACTGTCAAGAAGAAATATGATATTCTTATTATTGGGGATGTGCATATCCCCGTTGAGGTAACATAGTGTTATTCGAAATTTCTCCGGTTCCATGTTATTCAGAATGAGTTCATTAACAAGACTTGATCAACTTGTTAGTGGATTCCTTTTGATGATCATGAGATGGATGAATCTAGAAAACACAACTCTCTGTACCCTCCTTTTACTTTCTGTTATTTATATTAAATAAAATAACAATAGTATTTCTCTGTCTGTTATCTGAATTATCCATGCAATATAAAAATACCCTGAAAATAAAAGTTCTCCAAATGCCCTGAAATTTAAATATGATTTTTTCTGGAATATTTGAGAATATTTGGCACCAAGAACACAGCACGGGGGGCATCCACCTGGCCACGAGGGTGGAGGGCGCGCCCCTTGCCTCGTGGGCCCACGGTGGCCCTCCTCCACTTATTCCTGCACCCACACACTCCTTCTTCCTCCCACAAACACAAATATCCAGCTCAAACCCGAGTCCAAGCTCATTTTGCTGCCATTTTCGATCTCCTTGCTCAAAGCACCTCTCACAAAACTGCTTGGGGAGATTGTTCCTTGGTATGTGACTCCTCCATTGGTCCAATTAGTTTTTGTTCTAGTGCTTTATTCATTGCAAATTTGTCCTGCCTAGGTGACCATGTTCTTGAGCTTGCATGTCAAATTTATATGGTCAAAAGTAGTTCTAATGCATGATATAGGCTCTAGGCACTTGTAGGAGTTGTTGCTATCAATTTTGTTGAGCTTGGTTCACTTTTGTTTGAAGTTACTAGAAATTTCAGAATTTTTCAGAGAATAATGAAGAGATTTTTGAGGGGCTCATCGAGCCGAAGCTCGAAGGAAAAGCAAAATGAAGAAGCAAAGAAGCCCAAATATAATCAGCCTCGCACCACGGAGGTTAGGCCGTGTGAATGGCCCTCCGATCATTTCTTGAGAGCAGCCGGGATTTATGATGATTTTTATGAATTGGCTGAGAATGCAGGCCTCACCGTCTTCCTCCACGACCAATGCGACCAGTATCTCTTACTCACCAATATCTTTGTGCAAAACTTTCATTTCCATTCTAGGAGCTCACCACCTACGGTGGAGTTTTATTCATATGATGAGCATAAGGAGATGTCACTTTATGATTTTTGTCGGGTTTGTTTGGTCCCTTTCAAGGGTACAACAGAGGAACCACGTCGCGGCGATGTGGATGGGTTTATTGATACCATCACTGTAGGGGAAACGAGGAAGGTTTCCGATGCACGAATCACTAGCATACATTTTCCTGTTTTACGCTACTTTGCAATATTTGCGAGTCGTTGCTTAATTGGTCGTGGAAACTGTGGAAACCTTAGTGTTCCTGATATTATTATTTTGTTCCACGGTTTATTCAGTGATAACTCTGTTAGTATGGGCGGTATTATTGCTAAACGGTTAAGTCTGAACCGTACAAAGGGCCCCATCTTTGGAGGCATCTATGCTTCACGCCTAGCTGCACATTTTAACATACCTATTAGGCATTATGAGAAGGAAGAAAAATTCCTGCCTCGTGTTTATTTAGATTATAAGAGTATGGTGGCACACGGTTTTATTGTTAAGAATAGGGAAGGGGAGCTTAAATACAAATTGTTCTCTCATAAACATCATCGTGCGACTATTACCCTGCCTACTCCTTCCTTGTTTGATTTATCTTCAGACCAGTACCTTGTTCCGTTAGAGGCTATTCACGCCTACCGTAACCCTACATCAGCCACCGAGCCATAGTTGGAACCACAAGTTGATCCTCCACGACAGTCTAATTACCATTGGGATCCGGAGATGATTGCCAACCAGTGGCAATCAGAGTCTTCTTCATCGCAGTACGACCCCAACTATTATTATGGATATTCGCCAGGCCAGCCGTGGCCATAGACCAACTTAGGCCAAAAGCCTAAGCTTGGGGGAGTACGTATTTCCCACCGACATTATATTCATGTTCACACACTCATTGCTAGATGTCGGTGCTTATACTTTTTCATTGTATCATCCATGCTAGTTTATTTTCCTTTTTATGCTTTCTTCTTGTGTGTTTAATAAACCTTAAGAAAAACAAAAAAAATTAGTTGCAGCTTTTAATTAGTTTACTTTCCATGCTTGTAGTAGTAATTAAAAAGAAAACCCAAAAATATTTTCTGTTCTTCTTTTGCTTGTTGGGAGCTTTCCCGTGTAAATAGTGTTATTTCTTTTCTTTTCTTTGGGGGTAGATAGGAGAAGACCATAATTAAATTGTTGAAGTGGATCTTATATGCATTATTGTTGATCTGACAAAAGAGCCCGTATTGCCTTGTCTTCTCCTGTTTATTGAATGCTTGCAGATTCTAGCCTAGTCCAATGCACGTGCACTAATATTATTATCCACATCGTTCGGTCGTGCAAGTGAAAGGCAATTATGATGATATATGATGGACTGACTGAGATGAGAAAAGCTGGTATGAACTCGACCTCTCTTGTTTTTGTAAATATGATTAGTTCATTGTTCCTGATTCAGCCTATTATGAATAAACATGTTTGCAATGACAACTAGAGATCATAGTTTCTTGTGCCATGCTTGATTAGCTAGGAGCTTATAATGGTTTACCTTGCGTGCCAACATGCTATTAAAATGGTTGTGATGTGGTATGATAGGGTGGTATCCTCCTCTGAATGATTTAAGTGACTTGACTTGGCGCATGTTCACGCATGTAGTTGAAACAAAATCAACATAGCCTTCACGATATTTATGTTCATGGTGGATTATATCCTACTCATGCTTGCATTCGGTGTTGATTAATTTTAATGCATGTTCATGACTGTTGTCGCTCTCTAGCTGGTCGCTTCCCAGTCTTTTGCTAGCCTTCACCTGTACTAAGCGGGAATACTGCTTGTGCATCCAACTCCATAAACCCCAAAGTTATTCCATATGAGTCCACCATACCTACCTATATACGGTATCTACCTGCCGTTCCAAGTAAATTTGTATGTGCCAAACTCTAAACCTTCAAATAAATATCCTGTTTTGTATGCTCGAATAGCTCATGTATCAACTAGGGCTGTCCGTATCTTCCATGTTAGGCGGGTTATTCTCAAGAGGAGTGGACTCCGCTCCTCACTCACGAGAAAGTGGCTGGTCACCGGGATGCCCAGTCCCATGCTTTATGCAAACTAAATCAAAATAATTGCAAACAAAACTCCCCCTGGGACTCTTGTTAGTTGGAGGCACTCGTTGTTTCGAGCAAGCCATGGATTGATGCTTGTTGGTGGAGGGGGAGTATAAACTTTACCATTCTGTTTGGGAACCGCCTATAATGTGTGTAGCATGGAAGATATCGCCATCTCTTGGTTGTTATGTTGACAATGAAAGTATACCGCTCAAAATATTATTCACCTCTATTTCAAAACCGAGCTCTGGCACCTCTACAAATCCCTGCTTCCCTCTGCGAAGGGCCTATCTATTTACTTTCATGTTGAGTCATCATCCTCTTATTAAAAACCACCAGTTGGAGAGCACCGCTGTCATTTGCATTCATTACTGTTAGTTTACATTGTATGACTTGACTGGATCTCTTTTACCATGAATTACAATGTCTAGTCAGTCCTTGGTCTTTAAAGGTGCTCTGCATTTATGTTTTGTGGTCTCGGAAAGGGCTAGCAAGATACCATCTTGTTATATCATATTATGATTGTTTTGAGAAAGTGTTGTCATCCGAGATTTATTATTATTGCTCGCTAGTTGATTATGCCATTGATATGAGTAAACATGAGACCTATGCGTTATTGTGAATATGGTTAGTTCATAATATTTGCTGAAAACTTGAATGCTGGCTTTACATATTTACAACAACAAGAGCAAACAGAGTTTGTAAAAGTTTTTCTTTATCACTTTCAGTTTGTCAACTGAATTGCTTGAGGACAAGCAAAGGTTTAAGCTTGGGCGAGTTGATACGCCTCCGTCGTATCTACTTTTCCAAACGCTTTTGCCCTTGTTTTGGACTCTAACTTGCATGATTTGAATGGAACTAACCCGGATTAACGTTGTTTTCAGCAGAATTGCCATGGTGTTATTTATGTGCAGAAATAAAAGTTCTCGGAATGACCTAAAACTTCACGGAACATCTTTTCGGAAATAATAAAAATCCTTGCAAAAGATGAAGACCAGGGGCCCCACACCCTAGCCATGAGGGTGGGGGGCGCTCCCCTACCTCTTGGGCCCCCAGGAGCTCCTCCGACCTCAAATCCAACTCTATATATTTACTTTCGGGGAGAAAAAAAATCAGAGAGAAGGATTCATCGCGTTTTACGATACGGAGCCGCCGACAAGCCCCAAAACCTCTCGGGAGGGCTGATCTGGAGTCCGTTTGGGGCTCCGGAGAGGGGAATCCGTCGCCATCGTCATCATCAATCATCCTCCATCACCAATTTCATGATGCTCACCGCCGTGCGTGAGTCATTCCATCGTAGGCTTGCTGGACGGTGATGGGTTGGATGAGATTTATCATGTAATCGAGTTAGTTTTGTTAGGGTTTGATCCCTAGTATCCACTATGTTCTGAGATTGATGTTGCTATGACTTTGCTATGCTTAATGCTTGTCACTAGGCCCCGAGTGCCATGATTCCAGATCTGAACCTATTATGTTTTCATCAATATATGAGAGTTCTTGATCCCATCTTGCAAGTCTATAGTCACCTATTATGTGTTATGATCAGTTAACCCCGAAGTGACAATGATCGGGATACTTACCTGTGATGACCGTAGTTTGAGGAGTTCATGTATTCACTATGTGTTAATGCTTTGGTCCGGTACTCTATTAAAAGGAGGCCTTAATATCCCTTAGTTTCCACTAGGACCCCGCTGCCACGGGAGGGTAGGACACAAGATTTCATGCAAGTTCTTCTCCATAAGCACATATGACTATATTCGGAATACATGCCTACATTACATTGATGAATTGGAGCTAGTTCTGTGTCACCCTAGGTTATGACTGTTACATGATGAACCGCATCCGACATAATTCTCCATCACTGATCCATTGCCTACGAGCTTTCCATATATTGTTCTTTGCTTATTTACTTTTCCGTTGATATTGCTATCATCACTACAAAATACCAAAACATTACTTTTGCTACCGTTACCTTTTGCTACCATTACCACTACTATCATATTACTTTGGTACTAAATACTTTGCTGCAGATATTAAGTTTCCAGGTGTGGTTGAATTGACAACTCAGCTGCTAATACTTGAGAATATTCTTTGGCTCCCCTTGTGTCGAATCAATAAATTTGGGTTGAATACTCTACCCTTGAAAACTGTTGCGATCCCCTATACTTGTGCGTTATCACATCACATAGCCTATACCATGTCAATGCCTCTCCCTTCAAAGATAAAGGGAAGACCTTCTTTATAACACCATCTGGCATACCTGCAAGCTTAAATAATCCACAAACTTCATCCACATAGATTAAGTGTAAATCGGGATGCAATGTTCCATCTCCTGCAAAAGGATTAGCTAGCAGTTTCTCTATCATACCTGAAGGAATTTCAAAGTAAAAAATTTCAGTAGGTTCAGTAGGTTGAGGAGCAACTCTTTGCTCTACTGGTCGGGGTGAAGATACCCCGAACAAGCCCCTCAAAGGATTATTGTAAGTGCATCTAGTGCCACCCCTAGTTGGTTTTGGAGTATTGACGACAAACCTAGTTGAGGGACTAATGTGTTTGTGAGAATTGCAGGATAACACAGGTAGAAGTCCCTCATTATTGATTTGGTTTTCCTACCAAATATGACCCCTAAAAATGTATGAAGACATTGAAGTCAAAGGTGGTATGTGAAGACATTCACATTGAAGACTATGACAAGAGAAGACATCGCGTGAAGACTATGGAGCACGAAGACTTAGCAGTTTCGTCGTTCTGTGTTTTTCTTTGCTGAGTCATAGGAACCACCGTACTGTTAAGTGGGGTCCAAGAGAACCAGTCAGAATGACTGAAGTGATTCTTAACCAAAATCCTATGTCTTCAAGTGAGGACTATGAGAGCGAATCTTGTCCAGAGTTGGACAAGTCAGCTTTGCTTGTAGCCCAAGTAAAGTTGCCGTGTGTGTTTGAAATCTAACTGTTGGAACACGTGTCAGTTCCTTAGTGACCCAGGGTCATTTCGGACAAATCAGGTTGGGTTGCCTAGTGGCTATAAATAGCCAACCCCCTACAACCATAAACAGTTGGCTGCTCAGAGTTAGAGTACGGCTTTTGTCGTTTGAGAGCAACCCACCTCGAAGCCTTTGAGAGAGAATTCCTTGCGAGGATAAAGCCCTAAACACCCAGAGCCAAAGAGTGTTAGGCATCACTTAAGTCTTCCTGTCTGTGTGATCTGAAGACTTATTACACTTGAGGACTGTGAATCCTCCAGCCGGTTAGGCGTCGCGTTCTGAGCATCCAAGAGTCATTGTGGATCGCCGGTGAACAAAGTCTGTGAAGGTTTGGAAGTCTACCTTGAAGACTTACCAGAGTGATTGGGCGAGGACTGGGTGTCCTTAGCTCAAGGGGAATAAGGTGAAGACGAGGTCTTCTGAGTTGAATCTCAGCCTCCCTAACCAGACGTACAGTTGTCACAGCAACTGGAACTGGTCCAACAAATCATTGTCTTCAACGAGTCACTGGTTTCATCCTTCCCTTCCCTTTACTTACTGTTGGTCCTTGTGAAGTCATTGTACGATTGCATCACCATTTGACTTTACTGAGTGATTACTTGTTCTGATTGGCTTCACAATATCTTCCTACCTGATCCTTACTGCCTAACTGCTATTAGTCATTGTGCTTTCACTTCATTGAATACTTGACTATGGTTTGCCTAGTGTAGTCTACCTTCCGCTGCGTGGTAATAGGTTTATTTCTATCGTTTATCTTCGAAACTTACATGTATTGAAGACTTTCATAAAAATCGCCTATTCACCCCCCCCTCTAGTCAATCACTAGCACTTTCAATTAGTATCAGAGCAAGGTACTCCCTTGTTCTGTGTGATTCGGTTTAACCACCTGGAGTTTTAGCTATGTCGACTGCAGGGATAATTAAAGTCTCCGCTGCGTGCCCCGTCTTCGATGGAACTGAATATCCCTACTGGAAGAATAAGATGCGCATGCATCTTGAAGCCATTGATGTCGACCTATGGTATGTCGTCAAGAACGGCGTTCCCAAGGCTGGAGAAGGTGTCACTGCTGCTGATGTCAAGAAGTTCATTCAACTGGACTCTACTGCCAAGAATATCATCTGTGGTCATCTGATCAAAGGACGGTATGGCCGCGTGAGTGCTTTGGAAACATCTAAGCTAGTCTGGGACTGGCTCTCCAAGGTCAACGAAGGCGTCTCAACCCAGAGAGATCAGAGAATCAGTGTCCTTCGCAACCTCTTCAACCGCTTCAAGAGAAATGACAATGAGAATGTCCAGCTCACGTTTGATCGACTCACTGACATCACAAATGAGCTTCAAGCCCTCGGCGCTACTGAGATCACCAAGCATGAAGTCGTCAAGACACTCCTGAGATCACTTGACAGTTCGTTTGACACCCTAGCCCTGATGATTCAAGAACGTCCTGATTTCAAGACACTCGATCCGTCTGACATACTTGAGAGGCTCAACACACACGAGTTTCAGCTTTCTGAGAAAAGAGACATCTACGGTCCCAACTATGGGCGAACTCGTGCCTTGAAGGCAAAGGCTGTCTCCTCATCTGAAGAAGAATCTGACAGCAGCTCTGATGATCCTGAAGACATTGGAAAGGATCTTGGTATGCTTGTGAAGAAGTTCCAAAAATTCACCAAGAAGAAAGGCTTCAGAAAGTCTTCACGATCAAGCTCAAGGAATGATGAAGCTTCTGCTCATGACTACAAGAAGAGAACATGTCACAAGTGCAAGAAACCTGGCCACTACATCTCTGAGTGTCCATAGTGGGACAATGAGAACAAGAAGAAGAAGAAGAGCAAGGAGTATGACTCTGATGAGAAGAAGAATAAGAAATACTCAAAGTCTTCTTCCAAGTCTTCATCACACAAGAAGAGCTCATCTGGTAAGGCACGTGCGTTTTTTGGCAAGGAAATGGATTCTGAGGAGGAGTCCGCTTCTGAGGAGGCGGAGGTGGAGTCTGAGGAGGAGTCTGATTCTGGTGTTGCGAGTCTGGCTACAGCATACGTTGCCAAGTCCATCTTCAACACTGAAGACAATGACTTCATCACTGACACCGATGCAAATGACAAGGACTACTCCGCTCCTTCCTACTGCTTCATGGCACGTGATGCTAAGGTAAACACACGCACTACTCACTATCAAACATCTAGTGACGATGACTCTGATTGTGGTTCCAAACCCAGCTACAAAACACTTGCTAAAATTGCAACTGAATAACAGAAAGCTATGGAACACATTCAAAAACTATTAGACAAAAGCGATGATCTGTTAGACGCTGAAATGACTCGATCTCAGTCCTTAATTGAAGACATAAAAAATCTTCACGTTAAGTATGAGGAACTTGAAAGTCGTCATGAAACGCTCTCAACAACTCATGAAAGGCTTTCCTATGATTATCTTCAAAGGAAACAAAATCTTGAGAAATTGAGAGCGGCTCATGAAGATCTTCAAAAGGAAAACGAGTCACTTCGCGCCAAACAGATCAGTTCAGCTCAGGAAGGATTTGAACCACCATGTCTTAAATGCATTGAGTGTGATAACGCTACTTCTGTTGCTGAATGTTCTACTGCTGCTACTATTGCAATATCTTCAACTGTTGATGTGGTAACTAACCCCTCTGCTGAGGATACCACTACTATTGCTGATGAGAATGCTAGGTTGAAGACACTGCTTGAAACAGGGATGTACAAAAGTCTCAAAGGGCATCAGACACTATGTGATGTCCTCAAAAGGCAGATCCTGAACCGAAACCCTAGGAAAGAGGGTGTTGGGTTCGAAAGGAAAATGAATGCTGATGGCTCTTACTGGAAACCTGAGCAGTACCCCAAAACCACATGGGTTGCTGCAAAGGAACCTTCAGCAGATCCATCCACCCTATCTGGCTTCACTTGTGCTAATCCCATTGTTATTGATGAATCCTTTGATGCAAACTATAAACTGTTTAAGAATCAGAATGGTGAAGTGTTTGCCAGGTATATTGGTACTAACTGCAGGAATGGACCGCCTATGAAGAAGATCTAGGTGCCAAAAAGGTGTTTGGAGAATCTTCCTGTGAATGTCATCATGACACCACAGGTGAACAAAACAAACCCCAGACCATAGGCTTCATACGGTCCAAAGGCTTCATACAGACAGAGGACTCACCTGAGTCGCACTAACGCAAATGTTTTGCAGGGAAGCCATACTCAGGCCTATGAATATGAGCGCGGTTCAACAAACTGCCATGTTCATAAGACCAAGAACTATTCTGCTTATTCTTATGAGTACTATTGTCCACCTGCAAGACTTTTTGTTAGGGCTCCAAAGCCAAAGTTCTCAGATGCTGCACTTAGACTCATTGCTTCGAAGCCACCCTTGAAGATGTGGGTGGCTAAGAAAGCTTAACTCTCTTTTGCAGGGAAAGGTCTCCAGCCGAAAACCAAAATCGTCTGACACTATTGCTGGGGACCTTAAACATCTTGTAGGGCACAAGATCAAATGCCCAAATGGTCTTATTATGTACTTTGTTCCTGAATCGCTTGCTACTTGCCCTATCAGTCCTAATCTCGATCTAAGCTTTAATAATCCACTGGTTCGTCAAATGTTTTTGCTTCACAATTCTCTTCATGAAGCCTATCCCCCTAACTGCACTGTAGGGTACGACACCAGCCGCTTCAAAATGGATTATTGATAGTGGGTGTACAAATCACATGACTGGCAAGCGAAGCCTTCTCATGGACTCAACTTTACGTCCATCTGACAAAAGTCACATCACATTTGCTGACACTGGTAAAAGCAAGGTATTGGGTCTAGGTAGAGTTGTAATCTCAAAGGATCAACACATGGATAAAGTCATGCTTGTTGAATCCCTTGGTTTCAACTTAATGTCTGTCTCAATGCTTTGCGGTTTAAACATGATTGTGATGTTTGGAAAATATCGTTGCCTTGTACTAATGGAATCTGACAAGTCTCTAGTGTTTGAAGGGTATCGGAAAGATGATTTGTACGTGGTAGATTTCTCAGCAGGACCACAACTTGCAGTATGTCTTCTAGCAAAAGCTTCTGAATGCTGGCTCTGGCATCGAAGGCTAGGACATGCTGGCATGAGGAACCTCCACGCCCTTGCAAGGAAGAAGCATGTCATAGGCATCGAGGGCGTCAAGTTCAAGAAGGATCACTTATGCGGTGCCTGTGAAGCAGGAAAGATGACGAGGGCCAAGCATTCCTCGAAGACAATCATGACAACGACTCAACCCTTCGAACTGCTCCACATGGATCTTTTTGGTCCCACTCATTACTCAACTCTTACTACTACTGCTTGTCTCTATGGCTTTGTCATTGTTGATGATTATTCAAGATATACTTGGGTGCATATAATCCTCTACAAGACTGAAGTGCAGGATGTCTTCAGACACTTCGCCAATCGAGCAATGAACAACTATGGCGCCAAGATAAAGCACATCAGAAGTGACAATGGCACTGAATTCAAGAACACTGGCCTAGATACATATCTTGATACTTTGGGCATCACACATGCATTCTCAGCTCCCTACACACCACAGCAGAATGGTGTCGTCGAACGCAAGAACAGAACACCTATTGAGATGGCTCGGATGATGCTTGATGAATACAAGACTCCAAGAAAATTCTGGCCTGAAGCCATTGACACTACATGCCATATCATCAACCGTGTTTATCTTCACAAGATTCTGAACAAGACATCCTATGAGCTCCTTACTGGCAAGAAGCCAAATGTCACTTACTTCAGAGTATTTGGCGCTAGGTGCTGGATCAAGGATCCACATCACACTTCAAAATTTGCACCAAAAGAACATGAGGGTTTTATGCTTGGATATGGAAATGATTCGCACTCCTACAGAGTCTTCAACCTTTTTCACTACAAAGTGATTGAAACAGTGGATGTGCAGTTTGATGAGACGAACGGCTCACAAAGAGAGCACCTGCCAAATATGCTAGATGAAGTTCCATCCAGTGAATCAATCAAACTTATGGGAACTGGAGAAATCATGCCGTATGAAGCTCAGCCTGAAGAGGAACTTATCATCACCGCACCTGATTAACCTGAAGACAATGCTCAGCCTGAAGACAATCCCTCTAACGATGACAATGATCAGCAAGAGCAAAATCTTCGTCCTGTACATCCTCGTGTTGCAAATGAAGTACAGATTGAGAGAATAATTGATAGCATCAATGCACCAGGTCCACTCACTCGTTTAAGGGCAACACAACTAGCAAATTTCTACGGGCACTTCGCATTCGTCTCAATATCTGAACCCAAGAAAGTTGAAGAAGCCTTCATGGAACCAGAATGGATTCAAGCTATGCAAGAAGAGCTTCAACAGTTTGAGCTGAATAATGTATGGGAACTGGTTAAGCGTCCTGATCCTCGCAAATACAATATAATAGGCACCAAATGGATATATCGCAACAAGCAAGATGAGCATGGTCAAGTTGTCAAAAACAAAGCTCGTCTCGTTGCTCAAGGATACACTCAAGTTGAAGGGATTGACTTCGATGAAACATTTGCTCCTGTGGCTAGACTTGAAGCCATACGCATACTGCTGGCCTATGAAAATCATCATAACATACTTCTATATCAAATGGATGTGAAGAGCGCTTTTCTCAATGGCAAGATTGAAGAAGAAGTGTATGTTGTACAACCGCCTGGCTTTGAAGATCCAAAACATCCTGACATGGTGTACAAGCTCAACAAGGCACTGTATGGCCACAAACAAGCCCCTCGGGCTTGGTATGACACACTCAAAGACTTCCTGAAGAGCAAAGGCTTCAAATCTGGTTCCCTCGACCCCACTCTCTTCACGAAGACATATGATGGTGAACTGTTTGTGTGCCAAATATATGTGGATGACATTATCTTCGGCTGCACCAATCAGAAATACAGTGAAGAGTTTGGATATATGATGCAAGAGCAATATCAGATGTCCATGATGGGTGAGCTGAAGTTCTTCCTTGGCCTTCAAATACGTCAGCAACGCAACGGCATCTTCATATCTCAAGAGAAGTACCTCAAAGATTGCCTGAAGAAATTTGGTATGCGAGACTGCAAAGGCTTCACGACTCCAATGCCAGCCAAACATCATCTGGGTCCCGACGACAATGGTAAAGAGTTCGATCAAAAGGTATACCGCTCCATGATTGGTTCTTTACTTTATCTATGTGCATCTAGGCCAGATATTATGCTTAGTGTTTGCATGTGTGCTCGATTCCAAGCGGCACCAAAGGAATCGCATCACTTAGCTGTGAAGCGAATTCTTCGATATTTGGCTTACACCCCAACACTAGGATTATGGTATCCAAAGGGCTCAGAGTTTGATCTGGTTGGATTCTCAGATGCTGATTATGCTGGTGACAAAGTGGATCGCAAGTCTACATCAGGCACATGTCATTTTCTGGGGCGATCACTTGTATGTTGGTCTTCAAAGAAGTAGAACTGTGTATCTCTCTCCACTGCTGAATCTGAATACATTGCTGCTGGATCTTGCTGCACTCAGCTTCTGTGGATGAAGCAAACACTCAAAGACTATGGCCATCTGAAGCAAGTGCCACTCTACTGCGACAACGAAAGCGCCATCAAGATCGCCAACAACCCAGTTCAGCACTCGAAGACAAAGCACATTGAAATTCGTCATCACTTTCTCAGAGATCATGTTGTGAAGGAAGATATTGATATCATACACGTCAACACTGAAGAGCAATTGGCAGATATATTCACCAAGCCCTTGGATGAGAAGAGATTTTGCAAGTTACGGTGTGAGCTAAATATCTTGGAATCCTCAAATGTCCTGTGATCAGGCACACATCCCAACACTTATGCATATTGATGACTTATATGTGCAACACACGAAGTAAAGTATCTTCAATCAATGAAGACATACATTCTAAGTGTGAATACATTAATGTGGAATTTGACTTCGGAGCGCCACGATAATTGTGCACCGTGTCTGGGTCTAATACTTCCTATACAGTGGGTAACGCCACCACCAAATTCTTCTGTTTGAAGTGTTTTACCCATGGCGTTACATTTGCTATGTCTTTACATTTTGTTTGTCTTCATTCTCAACTTGTCTTCATGATTATCTTCACTATGTTGGTTTGATTGTCTTTCTCATATATATATATATATATATATATATATATATATATATATATATATATATATATATATATATATATACATATACTAGTGTTCTGTCCTCTACAACATTCATTTATAGCCATGTCTTCTTGTTGAATCTTTTGAACTAAGTGAATGTGATCGGACCCTAACCTCTCTATGCTTTCTATCTCAAACTCTATCTCTCCAAATCATATGCATTCTCTTGAAACTGTCGAATGACTTCTCTGCATCCTTATTCGCAGAAGATACAGAGACAAACATTAAGTCTGCCTTCAATGCTAATTCCTTCACCTGAAACCCGGAAAAGTGGGAACGACCACCCGACAATCCAGGCGTGCGTGGGAACATGGAACAACCTCCGATATGTTGCATGATGGCCACGTATCCTTCAGATGTGAATCGCCAGGGGCACCTGTGTAATAACACTATGTCGTCCCTGTCCCTATAAATACACGCCTCACCACAGTCATTATCCTTTCTTCCACTGTCGCACAAACCCTAGCGCCACCGCTAGCCCTCGACGACGCCGTAGGTGTCCTCCGTCGCCAAGTTAGGGCACAGACGATCGAACTGCTCGGCCTCGTCTTCCACTCTGTCTAGCAGTTCTTTGTGTGGTAAATAAAACTTCCTTTTTACAGCCCCTTTGATCCTATAGATTCGTCACTTTCTACCACAAGCAGTTTCTGTTCACACAAGTTGGATATATTTCATACTGCATCTCATAATATGCCTAGTATGTTCACTTATGCTTCACAAAGTAGTTAGATTCCTCACTTGTACTGATCCATGGATTTGTACAAATCTGGAACCAACTCCTTATCTATGAGTGAATGTCTTCGCACGATGAGGTCAATGTCTTCTAAACTGATTTATCTTCAAAATCTTCTGAGAATGCATATGACCTCTTCCCCTTCCCTCGCACCTTAATGCTATCACAGGTACATGTTCGTGGGAGAATCCCTTGGTTCTCATAGTCTGCATTCATTTGCAGAATTCTTACAACATCATATTTATTCTCCCGAAGCCAGTTCCTGTTTGTCCAGCAAGCAAAAGCCTTTGAAGCCTTTGAACGTGTTGAAGCCATTTAGTTTAAAGTTCATGGATGCAGAGAAATCAGTAAGGAAGGGTGGCAGAAAGCGTCGAGGTGAAACATCAAGAGATCTGCCCGATGACCTCTCAGAGCTGTACAAGACAGATCCAGAAGAGGAATACAATCAGCGCAAGACACGAATCCAATGGATTCGACGATATTGGGCAGAACAGTGGTTCAAGTACAGGTTTGTGACCAAGGAATATGCTGAGAAGAATGCCATCAAGCGACCATGGGGAGACATCCTATACAGAAATCTTCAACCCAGGTCCAGAGATGAAGCCATTGAACAAGGCTTCTATCCCCGCATGGTCCGTGGACCACAGCCTGCGGATGCTGATCCATCGTCATTGCTATGGTGTCGTGACGACAATCTGTTCAAGCGCAACTTCTAGTTTGCCTAGAATTCGATGAAGCAGAACAAGAAGTCATTGGGACTAGACTTCAACCCTGGTCCCTCTGCTCCCCGTGCCGATGGCACCCGCGAAGCTGAACCCAATCTTGTTGGGCCCTTCTACAACCTGGACGGTCTCATCACTCATATCATGGTTCAAGGGACAGCCGTGGATGAGCCTGCAGATGACGCTGAATCTGATGAAGCGCCTGCACCGCCGAAGCCAAAGAAACTGAAGCAGCCTAAAGCTTCAAAGCCTACCTCAGCACCAAAAATCTCACGGGCGAAGCCACTGGCTACTGCACCTCCTGAAGAAAGTGTGCCGTCTGAAGATTTGTCACGCATCTCCAAGCCCTCGAGAGTCAAGATGCCTTTGCAACACACCAGCCAAGAACTGACTGCTGCTGCTATTCTGCGCAACGACGCCATTGATCTGTCCAGCGATGAAGATCTTGCAGATGACGCTCTTGAGCAACTGATCAAGAGCAAAGAAGAAGTAGAAATCTTCAATGATTTGCCTCTCTTTGACGTGGCAATCATCCACAACTTCATTGATGAGTGGTTTGACATGCCCAACCTCAGCTTTGAAGATCTGCAACTTCCAATTGGCCTCAGTGTTGCCTTCCATGGCGCCATTGCTTCAGAGCTAGCTCTAGCTCAGCGCATCGTTGAACTGAAGCAAAATATCGACTTTGAGAAAGCTTAGTTCAAGAAGCGCATGGCCACGCTCAGCGTGCAAGAGGTCAAAAATTTCAAGATCATGCTGCACGAGCTCAAAGAAGCCTTTCTCAAGAAGCGTGAAGAAGCTCAAGGTTCTCGTGAGCGCATGAAGAGCCTGGCTGACAAGAGTGTGCAAGCCTACAATGAGGCTGAGAAGTGCAAGGCCCTTGGTCATCCTGGCATCGATCCCAGGATGGCTGCAAAGAAGAAGAAGAAGAAGCCAGCTGTGGCTGAACCCGACGCACCAAGGCAGGAAGCACATCCCATTGTCTTCCCAGCTAGTATGACTGGCTCGAAGCCAAAGGTCAGATCGACCGCTTCAGAACTGAAGAAGACGAGGACTGCTGAGGCTGAAGCGAGAAAGAGGAAACATCCTGAAGCCTCTGCTGCTGCTCCCTCCAAGAAGAAGCACAAGACCAAGAAGGATCGGGCTGCTCCCACAGAGCCCTTAGTTGTTGAACCTATCTCCATGGTTCACCCTGCCGCTGAACATCAAGAGCGCCAACTGACTGTCCATGAGCCTGCTTCCACAGAGGCTCATGAAGCTGAAGACATTCCAGCAGCTGATCCCACCGCTGCTGAAGACATTGGTCACCATGACAATGTTGAAGATGATGTAGTTCTTCCTCTGATCGAGCACCAACAGGTATCATCGCCTGTGCTTACGCACAGCAAACTCATCAGCATTGGCCGTTCTCTGACGCCAATTGCTCAGGATGCATCATGGGCTGATCACCCACAACAACAAGTCACACCACCCCGGCAAGAAGAAGAAGATGACTTTGAGGCCCAGCCAACTCCATCTCCAAAGGCGTCACCAGCGTTACGCAGGCTTCGCAAAGGACCAAGGTCTCAAGTCCCTCCTTCTATCGTTCCAGAAGGAGAAGTGCCTCACCAATCTGTTGCACGTCAAGTGTTTCCAGATGCCACTCCTACTGTGAATGTCTCCGAGTCTGAGGCTAAAGCTGCTGAAGACATTCCGGTTGCATCAGCCGATGACACACAAGAAGAAGAACGTGTCCCTACTCCCCCCATTACTGAAGAAGCTGTTCTCGAGGAGAAGTGTCAGTGCCCGACCCTCCAGCTCATCAAGCGGAGGTTGAGAATCTTGAGGCTGCCACCCCCAACACAAATGAAGCCAATGATGTAGTCATGGCTGAAGCAAATGTGGAGCCTGCACCAATGCTAGAAGTCAATGAAGCCAATGATGCAACTGCTCCTGAAGCCTCTACTGTGCAGCCCAACGCCTCTGCTACTGCTCCTGTTCCTACACCTGCTGCTGGTCCTCAGTTTGATTATCATGTTGAACACAGGCCTCAGGTACAGAAGCCAATGCCAAGGTTGCCCAGGTTTCCAGGTCCTGCATCAGCACCCGGATCCTTTAATATCAACGGCTTCAAAGCAGACAACACCTTCTTCAACAGCGCCAAGAACCCCTACTCACGGGAAAGAATATCTTCTGATCGGTTCTGGAGCTATCCGCAGCGAAGTTATTACTCGTGCATTCTGTACAATCAAGGTCGCATTTTCCCTCATAAGCGTCTTGACACTGGAGCTATAACTGGTCTGCCTTGCTTGGAAGAAGCTCTGGATTGCTTCAAAGAGTCTGGATTGTTGCCTTTCGTCACCGACAAAGAGCACTGGAACGAAGAATTGCTGCTCCAATTCTATGCCACTCTTCACATTCGTGGCTACAACAGAGATCCGAAGACTTGGGTCCTTGAATGGATGACCGGCAATGTTCATCACGAAGCCAAAGCCTTTGACATCATTGAGCTCACTAGTCTGCCCACTCCTGGAGATCTATATGAACCTGGTAGTCAGCTTCACAGTGCAGCTATGGAGAGCATCTTTCAGAAACCTGAACCAAACATGAGTCAGATGCTTAGCATGATGAAGCCTTTTCCTCCAGATGATGCATATCCTAAGGAGTTCTTTGTTGAAGACCTTGAGTATCTGCCACGCACTATCTATCACACTATAAGGCGAACTCTCTGGCCCATCAAAGGAAATTCTCCACATGCAAAGCTGGAAGGTGCCATGAAGACTTTGGTATTTTATATTCTTCACGGCAAATGCTTCAATGCACAAGACTTCTTCATCTGCCAACTTGCTGCATCAGGATCTGATCTTTTTGGCTTGAAGTTTTACGCTCCATGGGTAATGCGGCTGATCAAACTACACTCAGCTGTCTCATATCAGCCCTCTGCTCGCAATCATCGGATCTTTCTGCCTGACGTTGATATGTCCATTGAAGCCATCTATCCAGAGCCTGCCAAGGAGCCTCTTAGTCTTCAGAATGCTGAGCATCAAAGTTTCTCTCAAAACATTGAAGGAGTTGAAGCAGTCACTCGTGTTTATCCTCTGGCTGGTACTACACGTGCACCTCATCGTGCCCTCACTGAAGCCACTGAAAGCACTATTGCCCAACGGCCCAAGAAGCGATCTCATGTTCTCAATGACCGAGAGCTTCTGGTTGCCCTTCATCAGAAACAGGATAGGCATCATGACTGGCTGAAGCGCCAAATGCAAAGCCTCTTGGTGGATGTCAACCGCATTCGCAATCTTGCCACCAAGAATGCCTTTGTTGCCCATGAAACCTGTCGGCGTACATGGAAAGGGCTGACGCTTATGTGTTCTAAAGATGATCTTCAAGAGGATGGCTTCTCTGAACGTTTCAAATTTGACTCCACACCTCCAAGAAGGACTGTGCTGCGACGAACTCCATCTCTTGAAGACTCTGAGTTCTCTTCCTCCGCAACAACTGTGAATGCCAGAGTGATCAATGACGAAGACGATGCTACTTCACCGCCCCCTACTTCTGCACGCATCGACACTGCCCCAAGTTCGTCTGCACCGCCGAACAACACCGACGACCTTGCTGCTTCACCTACTCCTCATGGGAACGAGTAGACGCTCTATGTCTTCAAACCTTTTTGGTCCTTACTGACAAAAGGGGGAGAAGCATATGAGTTTGATAGTCTTCAAGCGGGTCCATATGGGCGGTTGCTTTATGTTTTGCCTAGTGTTTACAACTCTCGTTTTGATACATTTGGTTCTTTGAGTTGTAACACTTAAACTCGATGGTCGTCTGCTACTTATTTGCTATTCTGTGACGCGATGATAAATTCCGCACTTAGATCATTTTCCAGACGTCCATTTTTCATTATGCATGTCATTATCTTCACATACTTTTCATGCATGATGAATTGTCATCATAAGTTGAAGAGGATCTCCACAAGCACAACCTGCCATGTGCATTTGCATTCCAAAAGCAAATTACTTGCACATCTTCAGGGGGAGCCCTTGCAGCTTATGAAGACAATTCCCTATCCTTTACATTTCACATATTATATTCCCCGTTGAAAACTTCAACTAGTTTGTCATCAATCACCAAAAAGGGGGAGATTGTAAGTGCATCTAGTGCCACCCCTAGTTGGTTTTGGAGTATTGACGACAAACCTAGTTGAGGGACTAATGTGTTTGTGAGAATTGCAGGATAACACAGGTAGAAGTCCCTCATTGATTCGGTTTTCCTACCAGAGATGACCCCTAAAAATGTATGAAGACATTGAAGTCAAAGGTGGTATGTGAAGACATTCACATTGAAGACTATGACAAGAGAAGACATCGCATGAAGACTATGGAGCGCGAAGACTTAGTAGTTTCGTCGTTCTGTGTTTTTCTTTGCTGAGTCATAGGAACCACCATACTATTAAGTGGGGTCCAAGAGAACCAGTCAGAATGACTGAAGTGATGCTTAACCAAAATCCTATGTCTTCGAGTGAAGACTATGAGAGCGAATCTTGTCCAGAGTTGGACAAGTCAGCTTTGCTTGTAGCCCAAGTAAAGTTGTCATGTGTGTTTGAAATCTGACCGTTGGAACACGTGTCAGTTCCTTAGTGACCCAGGGTCATTTCGGACAAATCAGGTCGGGTTGCCTAGTGGCTATAAATATCCCACCCCCTACAACCATAAACGGTTGGCTGCTTAGAGTTAGAGTACGACTTTTGTCGTTTGAGAGCAACCCACCTCGAAGCCTTTGAGAGAGAATTCCTTGCGAGGATAAAGCCCTAAACACCCAGAGCCAAAGAGTGTTAGGCATCACTTAAGTGTTCCTGTCTGTGTGATCTGAAGACTTATTACACTTGAGGACTGTGAATCCTCCAGTCGGTTAGGCGTCGCGTTCTGAGCATCCAAGAGTCATTGTGGATCTCCGGTGAATGAAGTCTGTGGAGGTTTGGAAGTCTACCTTGCAGACTTACCAGAGTGATTGGGCGAGGACTGGGTGTTCTTAGCTCAAGGGGAATAAGGTGAAGACAAGGTCTTCTGAGTTGAATCTCAGCCTCCCTAACCAGACGTACAGTTGTCATAGCAACTGGAACTGGTCGAACAAATCATTGTCTTCAACGAGTCACTGGTTTCATCCTTCCCTTCCCTTTACTTACTGTTGGTCCTTGTGAAGTCATTGTACGATTGCATCACCATTTGACTTCACTGAGTGATTACTTGTTCTGATTGGCTTCACAATATCTTCCTACCTGATCCTTACTGCCTAGCTGCTATTAGTCATTGTGCTTTCACTTCATTGAATACTTGACTATGGTTTGCCTAGTGTAGTCTACCTTCCGCTGCGTGGTAATAGGTTTATTTCTATCGTTTATCTTCGAAACTTACATGTATTGAAGACTTTCATAAAAATCGCCTATTCACCCCCCTCTAGTCGATCACTAGCACTTTCAATTATGTTCCATAGTAACAAGTGACAGTAAATTTCAGCACACTATATAAATTTTTCCATACCAGATTCCACCTACCAAAGGCGCTTCACTCCCCGGCAACGGCGCCAGAAAAGAGTCTTGATGACCCACAAGTGTAGGGGATCTATCGTATCCCTTTTGATAAGTAAGAGTGTCGAACCCAACGAGGAGCAGAAGGAAATTATAAGCAGTTTTCAGTAAGGTATTCTCTGCAAGCAGTGATAAGGTAATTTGTAACGAGTAGCAAGTAATAAAAGTAAATAAGGTGTAGCAAGATGGGCCAATCCTTTTTGTAGCAAAGGACAAGCCTGGACAAACTCTTATATGAAGTAAAGCGCTCCCGAGGACACATGGGAATTATCGTCAAGCTAGTTTTCATCACATTCATATGATTCGCGTTCGGTACTTTGATAATTTGATATGTGGGTGGACCGGTGCTTGGGTACTGTCCTTACTTGGACAAGCATCCCACTTATGATTAACCCCCATTGCAAGCATCTGCAACTACAACAGAAGTATTAAGGTAAACCTAACCATAGCATGAAACATATGGATCCAAATCAGCCCCTTACGAAGCAACACATAAACTAGGGTTTAAGCTTCTGTCACTCTAGCAACCCATCATCTACTTATTACTTCCCAATGCCTCCCTCTAGGCCCAAACAATGGTGAAGTGTCATGTAGTCGATGTTCACATGACACCACTAGAGGGGTGACAACATACATCTCATCAAAATATCAAACGAATACCAAATTCACATGACTACTTATAGCAAGACTTCTCCCATGTCCCCAGGAACAAACGTAACTACTCACAAAGCATATTCATGTTCATAATCAGAGAGGTATTAATATGCATAATGGATCTGAACATATGATCTTCCACTAAGTAAACCAACTAGCATCAACTACAAGGAGTAATCAACACTACTAGCAACCCACAGGTACCAATATGAGGTTTGGATACAAAGATTGGATACAAGAGATGAACTAGGGTTTGAGATGAGATGGTGCTGGTGAAGATGTTGATGGAGATTGACCCCCTCCCGATGAGAGGATCGTTGGTTATGACGATGGTGATGATTTGCCCCTCCCGGAGGGAAGTTTCCCCGGCAGAACAGCTCTCCCGGAGCCCTAGATTGGTTCCGCCTCGTGGCGGTGGAGTTTCTTCCCAAAAGCTTGCTTATGATTTTTTCCTCGACGAAAGACTCCATATAGCCAAAGATGGGTATCAGAGGGCCACCAGGGGGGCCACGAGGCAGGGGGCGCGCCCAGGGGGGTAGGGCGCGCCCCCACCCTCGTGGATGGTGGGTGGCCCCCCTCTAGTGCTTTCTTCGCTCAATATTTTTTATATATTCTGAAAATAACTCCCATGGAGTTTCAGGACTTTTGGAGATGTGCAGAATAGGTCTCTAATATTTGCTCCTTTTCCAGTCCAGAATTCCAGCTGCCGGCATTCCCCCTCTTCATGTAAACCTCGTAAAATAAGAGAGAGAATAGGCATAAGTATTGTGACATAATGTGTAATAACAGCCCATAATGCAATAAATATTGATATAAACGCATGATGCAAAATGTGTTGGAAATATGCCCTAGAGGCAATAATAAATTAGTTATTATTATTATATTTCATTGTTCATGATAATCGTTTATTATCCATGCTAGAATTGTATTGATAGGAAACTCAGATACATGTGTGGATACATAGACAACACCATGTCCCTAGTAAGCCTCTAGTTGACTAGCTCGTTGATCAATAGATGGTTACGGTTTCCTGACCATGGACATTGGATGTCGTTGATAACGGGATCACATCATTAGGAGAATGATGTGATGGACAAGACCCAATCCTAAGCCTAGCACAAAGATCGTGTAGTTCGTATGCTAAAGCTTTTCTAATGTCAAGTATCATTTCCTTAGACCATGAGATTGTGCAACTCCCGGATACCGTAGGAGTGCTTTGGGTGTGCCAAACATCACAACGTAAATGGGTGGCTATAAAGGTACACTACAGGTATCTCCGAAAGTGTCTGTTGGGTTGGCACGAATCGAGACTGGGATTTGTCACTCCGTGTAAACGGAGAGGTATCTCTGGGCCCACTCGGTAGGACATCATCATAATGTGCACAATGTGACCAAGGAGTTGATCACGGGATGATGTGTTACGGAACGAGTAAAGAGACTTGCCGGTAACGAGATTGAACAAGGTATCGGGATACCGACGATCAAATCTCAGGCAAGTATCATACCGCTAGACAAAGGGAATTGTATACGGGATTGATTAAATCCTTGACATCGTGGTTCATCCGATGAGATCATTGTGGAGCATGTGGGAGCCAACATGGGTATCCAGATCCCGCTGTTGGTTATTGACCGGAGAGTTGTCTCGGCCATGTCTGCATGACTCCCGAACCCGTAGGGTCTACACACTTAAGGTTCGATGACGCTAGGGTTATAGGGAAAGTATGTACGCGGTTACCGAATGTTGTTCGGAGTCCCGGATGAGATCCCGGACGTCACGAGGAGTTCCGGAATGGTCCGGAGGTAAAGATTGATATATAGGAAGTATGGTTTTGGCCACCGGAAGTGTTCCGGGCATCACCGGTAGTGTACCGGGACCACCGGAGGGGTCCGGGGGTCCACCAGGTGGGGCCACCAGCCCCGGAGGCTACATGGGCCAATAGTGGGAAGGGACCAGCCCCTAGGTGGGCTGGGGCGCCTCCCACCAAGGCCCAAGGCGTCCTCAGAGGGAGAGGGGGCAAACCCTAGGCGCAGATGGGCCCTAAGGCCCACCCTAGGTGCGCCCCCCTCTCTCCCCCTTGGCCGCCTCCCAGATGGGATCTGGGGCTGCCGCCACCCCTAGGGGAGGGAACCCTAGGTGGGGGCGCAGCCCTCCCCTCCCCCTATATATACTTGAGCAAAGGGGCAGCCCAACACACGATTCAATCTCCCTGTTGGCGCAGCCCTACCCCTCTCCCTCCTCGTCTCTCGTAGTGCTTGGCGAAGCCCTGCTGGAGTCCCGCGCTCCTCCACCACCACCACGCCGTCGTGCTGCTGCTGGATGGAGTCTTCCCCAACCTCTCCTTCTCCCCTTGCTGGATCAAGGCGTAGGAGACGTCACCGGGCTGTACGTGTGTTGAACGCGGAGGTGCCGTCCGTTCGGCACTAGGATCATCGGTGATTTGGATCACGACGAGTACGACTCCATCAACCCCGTTCACTTGAACGCTTCCGCTTAGCGATCTACAAGGGTATGTAGATGCACTCTCCTTCCCCTCGTTGCTAGATTACTCCATAGATTGATCTTGGTGATGCGTAGAAAATTTTGAATTTCTGCTACGTTCCCCAACAGTGGCATCATGAGCTAGGTCTATGCGTAGTTTCTATGCACGAGTAGAACACAAAGTAGTTGTGGGCGTCGATTTTGTCAATTTGCTTGCCGTTACTAGTCTTATCTTGATTCGGCGGCATCGTGGGATGAAGCGGCCCGGACCGACCTTACACGTACTCTTACGTGAGACTGGTTCCACCGACTGACATGCACTAGTTGCATAAGGTGGCTAGCGGGTGTCTGTCTCTCCCACTTTAGTCGGATCGGATTCGATGAAAAGGGTCCTTATGAAGGGTAAATAGAAATTGGCATATCACGTTGTGGTTTTCGCGTAGGTAAGAAACGTTCTTGCTAGAAACCTATAGCAGCCACGTAAAAACTTGCAACAACAATTAGAGGACGTCTAACTTGTTTTTGCAGCATATGCCTTGTGATGTGATATGGCCAAAAGGATGTGATGAATGATATATGTGATGTATGAGATTGATCATGTTCTTGTAATAGGAATCACGACTTGCATGTCGATGAGTATGACAACCGGCAGGAGCCATAGGAGTTGTCTTAATTTATTTATGACCTGCGTGTCAACATAAACGTCATGTAATTACTTTACTTTATTGCTAAAGCGTTAGCCATAGTAGTAGAAGTAATAGATGACGAGACAACTTCAAGAAGACACGATGATGGAGATCATGGTGTCATGCCGGTGACAACGATGATCATGGAGCCCCGAAGATGGAGATCAAAAGGAGCAAAATGATATTGGCCATATCATGTCACTATTTGATTGCATGTGATGTTTATCATGTTTTACATCTTATTTGCTTAGAACGACGGTAGCTTAAATAAGATGATCCCTCACTAAAATTTCAAGAAAGTGTTCCCCCTAACTGTGCACCGTTGCGAAGGTTCGTTGTTTCGAAGCACCACGTGATGATCGGGTGTGATAGATTCTAACGTTCGAATACAACGGGTGTAAGCCAGATTTACACAGCAAAACACTTAGGTTGACTTGACGAGCCTAGCATGTACAGACATGGCCTCGGAACACGGAAGACCGAAAGGTCGAGCATGAGTCGTATAGAAGATACGATCAACATGAAGATGTTCACCGATGTTGACTAGTCCGTCTCACGTGATGATCGGACACGGCCTAGTTGACTCGGATCATGTTTCACTTAGATGACTAGAGGGATGTCTATCTGAGTGGGAGTTCATTAATAATTGATAGATGAACTCAATTATCATGAACATAGTCTAAATTGTCTTTGCAAATATGTTGTAGATAAATAGCTCACGTTGTAGCTCCCTGTTTCAATACGTTCCTAGAGAAAGATTAAGTTGAAAGATATTGTAAGCAATGATGCGGACTAGGTCCGTAGTCCGAGGAGTGTCCTCACTGCTACACAGAAGGCTTACGTCTTTGATGCACCGCTCGATGTGCAAACCCCTACAACGTCGTCTGTGGATGTTGTGAACACCTGACAGACACATCCTGATGACTACTTGATAGTTTAGTGCACCATACTTTACGGCTTAGAATCGGGATTCCAATGACGTTTTGAACGCCATAGAACATATGAGATGTTCCAAGAGCTGAAATTGGGATTTCAGGCTCATGCCCGTGTTGAGAGGTGTGAGACCTCTGACAAGTTCTTTTGCCAACAAGATGGAGGAGAATAGCTCAGCTAGTGAGCATGTGCTCAGAATGTCTGGGTGCTACAATCACTTAAATCAAGTGGGAGTTAAACTTCCAGATAAGATAGTGATTGATAGAGTTCTCTAGCCACTATCACTAAGCTACTAGATCTTCGTGATGAACTATGACATGCAAGGGATGGAGTTGATCCCGGAGCTGTTCGCGGTGCTTAAGACCGCAAAAGGTAGAAATCAAGAAGGAGCATCAAGTGTTGATGGTTTAACAAGACCACTGGTTTCAAGAAGGGCAAGGGCTAGAAGGGAAACTTCATGGATGGCAAACCAGTTGCCGCTCCAGTGAAGGAACCCAAGGTTGAACCCAAACCCGAGACTAAGTGCTTCTATTGTAAGGGGAACGGTCACTGGTAGCGGAATTACCCCAAATGCATGGTAGATAAGAAGGCTGGCAACTTCAACAAAGTATATACGTGTTATTAATGTGTACCTCACTAGTACTCCTGGTAGCACCTGGGTATTGGATACCGGTTCAGTTGCTATTATTGGTGACTTGAAGCAAAAGCTACGGACTAAACGGAGACTGGCTAAGGGCGAGGTGACGATGTGTGTTGGAAGTGTTTCCAAAGTTGATGAGATCACCATCGCACGCTCCATCTGCCTTCGGGATTAGTATTGAACCTAGATAAATGTTATCAGGTGTCTACGTTGAGCATGAATATGATTAGATCATGTTCATTGCAATACGGTCATTCATTTAAGTTAGAGAATAATGGTTATTCTGTTTACATGAATGATACCTTTCATGGTCATGCACCCTATGTGAATGGTTCATTGAATCTCGGTCGTGGTAATACACATGTTCACGCCAAAAGATGTAGAGTTAATAATGATAGTACCACTTTCTCGTGGCACTGCCGCTTAGGTCATATTGGCGTAAGATGCATGAAGAAACTCCATGTCGATGGATGTTTGGAGTCACTTGATTTTGAATCACTTGACACATGCGAGCCATGCCTCATGGGCAGGATGACTAAGACCCCGTTTTCAGGTACAATGAAACGGGCAAGTGACTTGTTGGAAATCATACATGCTGATGCGTGTGATCCAATGAGAATTGAAGCGTGCGGTGGATATCGCTATTTTCTCATCTTCACTGACGATTTGAGTAGATATAGGTATATTTACTTAATGAAGCACAAGTCTGAAACGTTTGAAAAGTTCAAGCGATTTCAGAGTGAAGTTAAGAATCATCATAACAATAAGATCATGTTCCTACGATCTGATCAAAAGGGGATTTTCTGAGTTATGAGTTTGGCAATCACTTAAGACATTGTGGAATTGTTTCACAGTTGAAGCCACCTGGAACACCACAAGGTAATGGTGTGTCCGGACGTCGTAATCGAACCCTATGAGATATGGTGCGATCTATGATGTCTCTTACCAATCTACCGTTTTCATTTTGAGGTTATGCGTTAGAGACAGCTGCATTCACTTTAGATAGGACACCATCTAAGTCCGTTGAGACGACGTCGTATGAACATTGGTTTGGCAAGAAACCAAAGTTGTCGTTTCTTAATGTTTGGGGCTGCGATGCTTAAGGCTTCAGCCGGAGAAGCTCGAACCCAAAGCGGACAAACACATCTTCATAGGATACCCAAAGGTGACAGTTGGGTATACCTTCTATCTCAGATCCGAGGGCAAATTGTTTGTCGCTAAGAACGGGTCCTTTCTCGAGAAGGAGTTTCTCTCGAAAGAATTGAGTGGGAGGAAGATAGAACTTGATGAGGTTGTCGAACCTTTATTTCAACCAGAGAGTGATGCAACACAGAAAGATGTTTTCTGTGGCGCCTACGTCTGTTGAATAGGAAGTTAATGATAGTGATCATGAAGCTTCGGATCAAGTTGCTATCGAACCTCGTAGGTCGACAAGGATATGTACTACTCCTGAGTGGTACGGTAATCCTGTCTTAGATATCATGTTGTTAGACAACAATGAACCTACGAGCTATGGAGAAGCGATGGTGGGCCCGTATTCCGACAAATGGTTAGAAGCCATGAAATCCGAGATAGGATCCATATATCAGAACAAAGTATGGACTTTGGTGGACTTGCCCGATGATCGGCAAGCCATTGAGATAAATGGATCTTTAAGAAGAAGACGGACGTGGGCGGTAATGTTACCGTCTATGAAGCTCGACTTGTGGGAAAGAGTCTTTTCACAAGTTCAAGGAGTTGACTACGATGAGAATTTCTCACCCGTAGCGATGCTTAAGTCCGTCGGAATCATGTTAGCATTAGCTGTATTTTTCGATTATGAAATCTTACAGATGGATGTCAAAACAAGTTTTCTTACCAGTTTTCGTAAGAAAAGTTGTATGTGATACAATAAAAGGTTTTGTCGATCCTAAGGATGCTAAAAGGTATGCTGGCTCCAGCAATCCTTCTATGGACTAGAGCAAGCATCTCGGAATCGGAATATATGTTTTGATGGAGTGATCAAAGCTTTTAGGTTTATACAATGTTTGCTAGAAACTTGTATTTACAAGAAAGTGAGTGGGAGCACTACAACATTTCTGATAAGTATATGTGGATGACATATTGTTGATCCGAAATAATGTAGAATTTCTGGAAAGCATAAACGGTTGTTTGAAGAGTGATTTTCAAAGGAAGACCTGGATAAAGCTGCTTACATATTGGGCATCAAGATCTATAGAGATAGATCAAGACGCCTGATGATACTTTCAAAGAACGCACACCTTGACATGTTTTTGAAGGAGTTCAAAATAGATCAGTCAAAGAAGGGGTTCTTACCTGAGTTGTAAGGTGTGAAGTTGAGTAAGACTCAAAGCTTGACCACGGCAGAAGAAAGAGGAAGGACGAAGGTCGTCCCCTATGCTTTTGTCATAGGCTCTATACGGTATGCCATGCTGAAGTACCGCACCTGATGTGTGCCTTGCCACATGTCTGGCAAGAGGGTACAAAGGTGATCTAGGAGTAGATCACCAGATAGCGGTCAAAATTATCCTTAGAGGAATAAGGAAATGTTTCTCGGTTATGGAGGTGATAAAGAGTTCGACGTAAAGAGTTACGTCGATGCAAGCTTAACACCTATCCGGATAGCTCTGAGTAGAGATACCGGATACGTATAATGGAGCAACAATTTGGAATAGCTCCAAGTGGAACGTGGTAGCAGCATCTACGATATAAAGTTTTGCGAAATACATAGGGATCTGAATATGGCAAGACCCGTTGACTACAACCTCTCTCACAAGCATAACATGATCAAACCCAGAACTCTTTGAGTGTTTATCACATAGTGATGTGAACTAGATCATTGAGTCTAGTAGACTCTTGGATGTTGGTCACATGGCGATGTGACCTGTGAGTGTTAATCACATGGCGATGTGAACTAGATTATTGACTCTAGTGCAAGTGGGAGACTGTTGGAAATATGCCCTAGAGGCAATAATAAATTAGTTATTATTATATTTCATTGTTCATGATAATCGTTTATTATCCATGCTAGAATTGTATTGATAGGAAACTCAGATACATGTGTGGATACATAGACAACACCATGTCCCTAGTAAGCCTCTAGTTGACTAGCTCGTTGATCAATAGATGGTTACGGTTTCCTGACCATGGACATTGGATGTCGTTGATAACGGGATCACATCATTAGGAGAATGATGTGATGGACAAGACCCAATCCTAAGCCTAGCACAAGATCGTGTAGTTCGTATGCTAAAGCTTTTCTAATGTCAAGTATCATTTCCTTAGACCATGAGATTGTGCAACTCCCGGATACCGTAGGAGTGCTTTGGGTGTGCCAAACGTCACAACGTAACTGGGTGGCTATAAAGGTACACTACAGGTATCTCCGAAAGTGTCTGTTGGGTTGGCACGAATCGAGACTGGGATTTGTCACTCCGTGTAAACGGAGAGGTATCTCTGGGCCCACTCGGTAGGACATCATCATAATGTGCACAATGTGATCAAGGAGTTGATCATGGGATGATGTGTTACGGAACGAGTAAAGAGACTTGCCGGTAACGAGATTGAACAAGGTATCGGGATACCGACGATCGAATCTCGGGCAAGTACATACCGCTGGACAAAGGGAATTGTATACGGGATTGATAGAATCCTCGACATCGTGGTTCATCCGATGAGATCATCGTGGAGCATGTGGGAGCCAACATGGGTATCCAGATCCCGCTGTTGGTTATTGACCGGAGAGTTGTCTCGGCCATGTCTGCATGACTCCCGAACCCGTAGGGTCTACACACTTAAGGTTCGATGATGTTAGGGTTATAGGGAAAGTATGTACGCGGTTACCGAATGTTGTTCGGAGTCCCGGATGAGATCCCGGACATCATGAGGAGTTCAGGAATGGTCCGGAGGTAAAGATTGATATATAGGAAGTATGGTTTTGGCCACCGGAAGTGTTCCGGGCATCACCGGTAGTGTACCGGGACCACCGGAAGGGTCCTGGGGTCCACCGGGAGGGGCCACCAGCCCCGGAGGCCTACATGGGCCAATAGTGGGAAGGGACCAGCCCCTATGTGGGCTGGGGCGCCTCCCACCAAGGCCCAAGGCGTCCTCAAGAGGAGAGGGGGCAAACCCTAGGCGCAGATGGGCCCTAAGGCCCACCCTAGGTGCGCCCCCTCTCTCCCCCTTGGCCACCTCCCAGATGGGATCTGGGGGCTGCCGCCACCCCTAGGGAGGGAACCCTAGGTGGGGGCACAGCCCCTCCCCTCCCCCTATATATAGTTGAGCAAAGGGGCAGCCCAAGACACGATTCAATCTCCCTGTTGGTGCAGCCCTACCCCTCTCCCTCCTCGTCTCTCGTAGTGCTTGGCGAAGCCCTGCTGGAGTCCCGCGCTCCTCCACCACCACCACGTCGACGTGCTGCTGCTGGATGGAGTCTTCCCCAACCTCTCCTTCTCCCCTTGCTTGACCAAGGCGTAGGAGACATCACCGGGCTGTACGTGTGTTGAACACAGAGGTGCCGTCCGTTCGGCACTAGGATCATCGGTGATTTGAATCACGACGAGTACAACTCCATCAACCCCGTTCACTTGAACGCTTCCTCTTAGCGATCTACAAGGGTATGTAGATGCGCTCTCCTTCCCCTCGTTGCTAGATTACTCCATAGATTGATCTTGGTGATGCGTAGAAAATTTTGAATTTCTGCTACGTTCCCCAACAAAATGGACATATCAAGAGGATATGGTCGACCTAGGGAATGTGGGAGGTGGCGTACCCATTGCGGAGGATGGTGAAAACCTCCCCCCCCCCGCCGCCACACCCGATGCACTTGGTGCTCCACTCATTGCTCCTCCAGCTCTCGTTAACCCGGGTGCCCCCTTGACCGCGGAGGATATTCTTTCAATATTTGTGGACCTCAAAACCGCTATGTTGAAAGAAGTCCGTTCCTCGGTCAAGGAGGAAATTGATGCTAGCTTAAAGCCCTTGACATCCGCATCAAACTCATTTGATCCAAATGCTATTCATGATGTAGATGACTCGAGAGAACCTCTTGCATCTCCGGCTTGTACTCAAGTTCCCAAGTACAATGTCGTGGAACCCTTTTACTCGATGTAACCCTTACAACATCCTCGCATTAATCCTGTTGGGCCTCTGCCCCCTTTGAAAGCTAACGCGTTTGCTAAATGGAAGCTAGATATGGAGTCTCATATTCGCAGTGCTTCAACACTACTTGGGTGGATTGTGGTCAATGGATTCAACCCCAAGGACCCAATGAATCTCACTCCAAGAGAAGCGGTTGATGATCAACTCAATGCAACCGCCCACAACATGTTGCGCACCGCGGTCCGAAGACTATAGTGACTCCATTGCTCTCCTTAAGACCGCCAAGGAAATCCAAAATTGCCTTGAGGATTGTGTAGAGTTCTCCAAATAAAAGTATGTACCTTGGGAGGGATTCTCAAATCCCAAAGTAACTTCGATACCAGACGTGAATGACTTCTTCCCATACATGTGACAACACTGCAATGCAAAACAAAGTAAAAAAAGGATAGGTAAAAAGCAATGAGGGGGATACGTACCCCCATGGGACAACCTATTTGAAGGAAATATGCCCTAGAGGCAATCATAAAGTTATTATTTATTTCCTTATTTCATGATAAATGTTTATTATTTATGCTAGAATTGTATTAACCGGAAACATAATACATGTGTGAATACATAGACAAACAGAATGTCATTAGTATGCCTCTACTTGACTAGCTCGTTGAATCAAAGATGGTTAAGTTTCCTAGCCATAGACATGAGTTGTCATTTGATTAACGAGGTCACATCATTAGAGAATGATGTGATTTACTTGACCCATTCCGTTAGCATAGCACTTGATCGTTTAGTTTGTTGCTATTGCTTCCTTCATGACTTATACATGTTCCTATGACTATGAGATTATGCAACTCCCGTTTACCGGAGGAACACTTTGTGTGCTACCAAATGTCACAACCTAATTGGGTGATTATAAAGGTTCTACAGGTGTCTTCGAAGGTACTTGTTGGGTTGGCGTATTTCGAGATTAGGATTTGTCACTCCGATTGTCGAAGAGGTATCTCTGGGCCCTCTCGGTAATGCACATCACTTAAGCCTTGCAAGCATTGCAACTAATGAGTTAGTTGTGGGATGATGTGTTACGGAACGAGTAAAGAGACTTGTCGGTAACGAGATTGAACTAGGTATTGAGATACCGACGATCGAATCTCGGGCAAGTAACATACCGATGACAAAGGGAACAATGTATGTTGTTATGCGGTTTGACCGATAAAGATCTTCGTAGAATATGTGGGAGCCAATATGAAAATCCAGGTTCTGCTATTGGTTATTGACCGGAGATGTGTCTCGGTCATGTCTACATAGTTCTCGAACCCGTAGGGTCCGCACGCTTAACGTTTCGATGACAGTTATATTATGAGTTTATATGTTTTGATGTACCGAAGGTTGTTCAGAGTCCCGGATGTGATCACGGACATGACGATGAGTCTCGAAATGGTCGAGACATGAAGATTGATATATTGGAAGCCTATGTTTGGATATCGAAAGTGTTCCGGGTGAAATCGGGATTTTACCGGAGTACCGGGAGGTTACCGGAACCCCCCGGGAGGTTAATGGGCCTTAATGGGCCTTTACGGAGAAGAGGAGAGGCGGCCAGGGCTGGGCCGCGCGCCCCTCCCCCCTAGTCCAAATAGGACAAGGAGCGGCGCCCCCCCTTCCTTCCTCTTTCCTCCTCAAAAGTCCTAATCCAACTAGGAAAGGGGGGAGTCCTACTCCCGGTAGGAGTAGGACTCCTCCTGGCGCGCCCTCTCTCCTGGCCGGCCGCACCCCCCTTGCTCCTTTATATACAGGGGTAGGGGGGCACCCTAGAGACAACAATTGATCGTTTGATCTTTTAGCCGTGTGCGGTGCTCCCCTCCACCATAGTCCACCTCGATAATACTATAGCGGTGCTTAGGCGAAGCCCTGCGTCGGTAGAACATCATCATCGTCACCATGCCGTCATGCTGACGAAAGTCTCCCTCAACACTCGGCTGGATCGGAGTTCGAGGGACGTCATCGGGCTGAACGTGTGCTGAACTCGGAGGTGCCGTACGTTCGGTACTTGATCGGTCGGATCATGAAGACGTACGACTACATCAACCGCGTTGTGCTAACGCTTCCGCTTTCGGTCTATGAGGGTACGTGGACAACACTCTCCCCTCTCGTTGCTATGCATCACCATGATCTTGCGTGTGCGTAGGAATTTTTTTAAAATTACTACGTTCCCCAACAGTGGCATCCAAGCCTGGTTTTATGCGTAGATGTCATATGCACGAGTAGAACACAAGTGAGTTGTGGGCTATATAAGTCATACTACTTACCAGTATGTCATACTTTGCTTCGGCGGTATTGTTGGATGAAGCACCCCGAACCGACATTACGTGTATGCTTACGCGAGACTGGTTCTACCGACGGGCTTTGCACACAGGTGGCTGGCGGGTGTTAGTTTCTCCAACTTTAGTTGAACCGAGTGTGGCTACGCCCGGTCCTTGAGAAGGTTAAAACAGCACTAACTTGACAAACTATCGTTGTGGTTTTGATGCGTAGGTAAGAACGGTTCTTGCTTAGCCCGTAGCAGCCATGTAAAACTTGCAACAACAAAGTAGAGGGCGTCTAACTTGTTTTTGCAGGGCATGTTGTGATGTGATATGGTCAAGACGTGATGAGATATAAGTTGTTGTATAAGATGATCATGTTTTGTTGAAGTTATCGGCAATTGGCAGAAGCCTTATGGTTGTCTCTTTATTGCATAAGATGCAAGCGCCAAATAGTTGCAAGAGCAATAGTTGGTGAGATGACCATGTGATGACACATTGATATAGATCAAGATGATGGAGATCATGGTGTCATGCCGGTGACGATGGAAATCATGACGATGCTTTGGAGATGGAGATCAAAGGCACAAGATGATGATGGCCATATCATGTCACATATTTTGATTGCATGTGATGTTTGTCTTTTATACATCTTATTTTGCTTAGTTCGACGGTGGCTTTATAAGATGATCTCTCACTAATTATCAAGGTACAAGTGTTCTCCCTGAGTATGCACTGTTGCGAAAGTTCTTCGTGTTGAGACACCACATGATGATCGGGTGTGATAGGCTCCACGTTCAAATACAATGGGTGCAAAACAGTTGCACACGGGGAATACTCAGGTTAAACTTGACAAGCCTAGCATATAACAGATATGGCCTCGGAATACTGAGACCGAAAGGTCGAGCGTGAATCATATAGTAGATATGATCAACATAGTGATGTTCACCATTGAAACTACTCCATCTCACGTGATGATCGGACATGGTTTAGTTGATATGGATCACGTGATCACTTAGAGGATTAGAGGGATGTCTATCTAAGTGGGAGTTCTTAAGTAATATGATTAATTGAACTTAAATTTATCATGAACTTAGTCCTGGTAGTATTAGCATATCTATGTTGTAGATCAATAGCTCGCGTTTAGCTCCCCTGTTTTATTTTGATATGTTCCTAGAGAAAACTAAGTTGAAAGATGTTAGTAGCAATGATGCGGATTGGATCCGTGATCTGATGTTTATCCTCATTGCTGCACAGAAGAATTATGTCCTTGATGCACCGCTAGGTTACAAACCTATTGCAGGAGCAGATGCAGATGTTATGAACGTTTGGCTAGCTCAATATGATGACTACTTTACAGTTTAGTGCACCATGCTTAAACGACTTAGAATCGGGACTTCAAAGACGTTTTGAACATCATGGACCATATGAGATGTTCCCGGAGTTGAAGTTAATATTTCAAGCAAATACCCGAGTTGAGAGATATGAAGTATCCAACAAGTTCTATAGCTAAAAGATGGAGGAGAATAAATCAAGCAGTGAGCATGTGCTCAGATTGTCTGGGTACTACAATCGCTTGAATCAAGTGGGAGTTAATCTTCCAGATAAAATAGTGATTGACAAAATTCTCTAGTCACCATCACAAGTTAGTAGAACTTCGTGATGAACTATAATATGCAAGGAATAACGGAAACGATTCCCAAGCTCTTCGTGATGCTGAAATCGACGAAGGTAGAAATCAAGAAAAGCATCAAGTGTTGATGGTAAACAAAACCACTAGTTTCAAGTAAAGGGACAAAGGGAAGAAAGGGGAACTTCAAGAAGAACGGCAGCAAGTTGCTACTCAAGTGAAAAAACCCAAGTCTAGACCTAAGCCTGAAACTGAGTGCTTCTACTGCAAAGGGACTGGTCACTGGAAGTGGAACTACCCCAAGTAATTGGCGGATAAGAAGGATGGCAAAGTGAACATAGGTATATTTGATATACATGTTATTGATGTGTACTTTACTAGTGTTTATAGCAACCCCTGAGTATTTGATACTAGTTCAGTTGCTAAGAATAGTAACTCGAAACGGGAGTTGCAGAATGAACAGAGACTAGTTAAGGGTGAAGTGACGATGTGTACTGGAAATGGCTCCAAGATTGATATGATCATCATCGCACACTCCCTATACTTTCGGGATTAGTGTTAAACCTAAAATAAATGTTATTAAATGTTTGCGTTGAGCATGAATATGATTGGATCATGTTTATTGCAATACGGTTATTCATGTAAGTTAGAGAATAATTATTGTTCTGTTTACATAAATAAAACCTTCTATGGTCATACACCCAATGAAAATGGTTTGTTGGATCTCGATTGTGGTGATACGCATTTTCATAATATTGAAGCCAAAAGATGCAAAGTTAATAATGATAGTGCAACTTATTTGTGCCACTGCCGTTTAGGTCATATCGGTATAAAGCGCATGAAGAAACTCCATACTGATGGACTTTTTGAACCACTTGATTATGAATCACTTGGTACTTGCGAACCGTGCCTCATGGGCAAGATGACTAAAACGCCATTCTCCGGAACTATGGAGCGAGCAACAGATTTGTTGGAAATCATACATACAAATGTGTGTGGTCCGATAAATATTAAGGCTCGCGACGGGTATCATTATTTTCTGATCTTCACAGATGATTTGAGCAGATATAAGTATATCTACTTGATGAAACACAAGTCTGAAACATTTGAAAAGTTCAAAGAATTTCAGAGTGAAGTGGAGAGTCATCGTAACAAAAATAAAAGTTTCTACGATATGATCGCAGAAGTAAAATATTTGAGTTACGAGTTTGGCCTTCAATTAAAACAATGTGAAATAGTTTCACTACTCACGCCACCTGGAACACCACAGTGTAATGGTGTGTCTGAACGTCGTAACCGTACTTTATTAGATATGGTGCGATCTATGATGTCTCTTACCAATTTACCACTATCGTTTTGGGGTTATGCATTAGAGACAGCTACATTCACGTTAAATAGGGCACCATCTAAATCTGTTGAGACGACACCGTATGAACTATGGTTTGGCATGAAACCTAAGCTGTTGTTTCTTAAAGTTTGAGGTTGCAATGCTTATGTGAAAAAGTTTCGACCTGATAAGCTCAAACCAAATCTGAGAAGTGCATCTTCATAGGATACCCAAAAGAAAATGTTGGGTACACCTTCTGTCACAGATCCGAAGGCAAGATATTCATTGCTGAGAGTGGATCCTTTCTAGAGAAGGAGTTTCTCTCGAAAGAAGTGAGTAGGAGGAAAGTAGAACTTGATGAGGTAACAGTACCTGCTCCCTTATTGGAAAGTAGTTCATCACAGAAATCTATTCCTGTGACTACTACACCAATTAGTGAGGAAGCTAATGATGATGATCATGTAACTTCAGATCAAGTTACTACCGAACCTCGTAGGTAAACTAGAGTGATATCCGCACCAGAGTGGTATGGTAATCCTATTCTGGAGGTCATGCTATTTGACCATGGCAAGCCTACGAACTATGAGGAAGTGATGATGAGCCCAGATTCCGCGAAATGGCTTGAGGCCATGCAATCTGAGATGAGATCCATGTATGAGAACAAAGTATGGACTTTGATTGACTTGCCCAATGATCGGCGAGCCATTGAGATTAAATGGGTCTTCAAGAGGAAGACGGACGCTGATAGTAGTGTTACTATCTACAAAGGTAGAATTGTCGCAAAAAGGTTTTTGACAAGTTCAAGGTGTTGACTACGATGAGAGTTTCTCACTCGTATCTATGCTTAAGTCTGTCCGAATCATGTTAGCAATTGCCGCATTTTATGAAATCTGGCAAATGGATAAACAAAACTGCATTCCTTAATGGATTTATTAAAGAAGAGTTGTATATGATGCAACCAGAAGGTTTTGTCAATCCTACAGGTACTAACAAAATATGCAAGCTCCAGCGATCCATCTATGGACTGGTGCAAGCATCTCGGAGTTGGAATATACGCTTTGATAAGTTGATCAAAGCATATAGTTTTATACAGACTTGCGGCGAAGCCTGTATTTACAAGAAAGTGAGTGGGAGCACTACAACATTTCTGATAAGTATATGTGAATGACATATTGTTGATCGGAGATAATGTAGAATTATTCTGCAAAGCATAAAGGAATGTTTGAAAGGAGTTTTCCAAAGAAAGACCTCGATGAAGCTGCTTACATATTGAGCATCAAGATCTATAGAGATAGATCAAGACGCTTGATAAGTTTTTCAATGAGTACATACCTTGACAAGATTTTGAAGTAGTTCAAAATGGAACAGTCAAAGAAGGAGTTCTTGCCTGTGTTACAAGGTGTGAAGTTGAGTAAGACTCAAAACCCGACCACGGCAGAAGATAGAGAGAGAATGAAAGTCATTCCCTATGCCTCAGCCATAGGTTCTATAAAGTATGTCATGCTGTGTACCAGACCTATTGTATACCCTGCCCTGAGTTTGGCAAGGAAGTACAATAGTGATCTAGGAGTAGATCACTTGACATTGGTCAAAATTATCCTTAGTGGAATAAGGATATGTTTCTCGATTATGGAGGTGACATAAAGTTCGTCGTAAAGGGTTACGTTGATGCAAGTTTTGACACTGATCCAGATGACTCAAAGTCTCAATCTGGATACATATTGAAAGTGGGAGCAATTAGCTAGAGTAGCTCCGTGCAGAGCATTGTTGACATAGAAATTTACAAAATACATACAGATCTGAATGTGGCAGACCCGTTGACTAAACTTCCCTCACAAGCAAAACATGATCACACCTTAGTACTCTTTGGGTGTTAATCACATAGCGATGTGAACTAGATTATTGACTCTAGTAAACCCTTTGGGTGTTGGTCACATGACGATGTGAACTATGGGTGTTAATCACATGGTGATGTGAACTATTGATGTTAAATCACATGGCGATGTGAACTAGATTATTGACTCTAGCGCAAGTGGGAGACTAAAGGAAATATGCCCTAGAGGTAATAATAAAGTTATTGTTTATTTCCTTATTTCATGATAAATGTTTATTATTTATGCTAGAATTTTATTAACCGGAAACATAATACATGTGTGAATACATAGACAAATAGAGTGTCACTAGTATGCCTCTACTTGACTAGCTCGTTGAATCAAAGATGATTAAGTTTCCTAGCCATAGACATGAGTTGTCATTTGATTAACGGGGTCACATCATTAGAGAATGATGTGATTGACTTGACCCATTCCGTTAGCATAGCACTTGATCGTTTAGTTTGTTGTTATTGTTACCTTCATGACTTATACATGTTCCTATGACTATGAGATTATGCAACTCCCGTTTACCAGAGGAACACTTTGTGTGCTACCAAACGTCACAACCTAACTGGGTGAATATAAAGGTGCTCTACAGGTGTCTTCGAAGGTACTTGTTGGGTTGGCGTATTTCGAGATTAGGATTTGTCACTCCGATTGTCGGAGAGGTATCTCTGGGCCCTCTCGGTAATGCACATCACTTAAGCCTTGCAAGCATTGCAACTAATGAGTTAGTTGTGGGATGATGTGTTACGGAACGAGTAAAGAGACTTGCCGGTAATGAGATTGAACTAGATATTGAGATACCAACGATCGAATCTCGGGCAAGTAACATACCGATGACAAAGGGAACAATGTATGTTGTTATGCGGTTTGACCGATAAAGAACTTCGTAGAATATGTGGGAGCCAATATGAAAATCCAGGTTCTGCTATTGGTTATTGACCGGAGATGTGTCTCGGTCATGTCTACATAGTTCTCGAACCCGTAGGGTCCACACGCTTAACGTTTCGATGACAGTTATATTATGAGTTTATATGTTTTGATGTACCGAAGCTTGTTTGGAGTCCCGGATGTGATCACGAACATGACGAGGAGTCTCGAAATGGCCGAGACATGAAGATTGATATATTGGAAGCCTATGTTTGGATATCGGAAGTGTTCCGGGTGAAATCGGGATTTTACCGGAGTACCAGGAGGTTACCGGAACCCCCCGGGAGGTTAATGGGCCTTAATGGGCCTTTATGGAGAAGAGGAGAGGCGGCCAGGGCTGGGCCGCGCACCCCTCCCCCTAGTCCAAATAGGACAAGGAGAGGGGGGCGGGGCCCCCCCTTCCTTCCTCTCTCCTTCCTCTTTCCCCCTCCCAAGTCCTAATCCAACTAGGAAAGGGGGGTGGAGTCCTACTCCCGATAGGAGTAGGACTCCTCCTGGCGCGCCCTCTCTCCTGGCCGGGCGCAGCCCCCCTTGCTCCTTTATATACAGGGGCAGGGGGCACCCTAGAGACAACAATTGATCGTTTGATCTTTTAGCCATGTGCCGTGCCCCCCTCCACCATAGTCCACCTCGATAATACTGTAGCGGTGCTTATTCGAAGCTCTGCATCGGTAGAACATCATCATCGTCACCACGCCGTCGTGCTAACGAAAGTCTCCCTCAACACTCGGCTGGATCGGAGTTCGAGGGACGTCATCGGGCTGAACGTGTGCTGAACTCGGAGGTGTCGTATGTTTGGTACTTGATCGGTCGGATCGTGAAGACGTACGACTACATCAACCGCGTTGTGCTAAAGCTTCCGCTTTCGGTCTACGAGGGTACGTGGACAACACTCTCCCCTCTCGTTGCTATGCATCACCATGATCTTGCGTGTGCGTAGGAATTTTTTTAAAATTACTACGTTCCCCAACACTATTTGCACAACTATAACACATAATAAATTTACCATGGGAAAAATAATCATATTAAGCGCCTACAAAAAAACAGAGAGGGGAAATTAAGTTGCCATGGCAAAAGAATCATCTTAATCCCCTATAAAAACTGAGGGGGGCAATTAAGTTGTCATGGGTCTCTGGCTGAATTTGTCATAGGTAGTAAATTTGAATGAACACTAGTTCAAAGGTTGGTTATGAAAAAAATGCCCAAAACATACACTAACATGGTGCCCCATCCAATTCTAAAATTTGCCATGCGTAGATTCTACAAAAACCATCTACACACATACTAATTGCCATGTTGAGTGTTTAAAATCTTAAAATTCTGAAATTTCACTAGATGGAGCTCAACTTATACATTCTTGACGTATTTACAAATTTTTGTAATGTTCGCATGTTAAAGTTTTACATTTTTCGTTCTACAAAAGCATGGCAAGTTTTCAAAAAAATATAATAATCGCATGGCAAAGTTGATTGTGCATATAAATTCTAAAATATCATCGAAGCATGGTAAGTTTTGGAAAAATATTTGTCTACACACCATGGCAAATTTTAGCTAGGTGTTTTTTAATTCAACCAACCATTTGAAGAAAATGATGGCTGAAGAAACTAAGAGTAAACACAAGTTGCCCGTTAATACATAATTAACCATGGCAATTCTTTGCTCATTATCATAGCCTACAACTCTCCCTGATTCACTACCTCACAAAATGTGCTCGATCAGAGTCGTGTAAAAGAAGTTGGACAAATCACGATTCTCACCGGGCGAGAAGAGGGCAGCAGTCGCACCGAATCACCACATCAGCGCCAAAGAGGGCAACAACTACAACCATGGCCAAGCGTGCATCAGTGCCGGTGAACCGGGCCAGAGGACGACAAGGGACCATGTTCGGAGCCACCACATCCACGCTCCAGCCCCACGGACGAACTGAAGGAAATATGCCCTAGAGGCAATAATAAAGTTGTTATTTATATTTCCTTATATCATGATAAATGTTTATTATTCATGCTAGAATTGTATTAACCGGAAACTTAGTACATGTGTGAATACATAGACAAACAGAGTGTCCCTAGTATGCCTCTACTTGACTAGCTCGTTAATCAAAGATGGTTAAGTTTCCTAGCCATAGACATGTGTTGTCATTTGATGAATGGGATCACGTCATTAGAGAATGATGTGATGGACAAGAACCATCCGTTAGCTTAGCACGATGATCGTTTAGTTTGTTGCTATTGCTTTCTCCATAACTTATACATGTTCCAATGACTATGAGATCATGCAACTTCCGAATACCGGAGGAACACTTAGTGTGCTATCAAACGTCACAATGTAACTGGGTGACTATAAAGATGCTCTACAGGTGTCTTCGATGGTGTTTGTTGAGTTGGCATAGATCAAGATTAGGATTTGTCACTCTGAATATTGGATAGGTATCTCTGGGCCCTCTCGGTAATGCACATCACTATAAGCCTTGCAGGCAATGTAACTAATGAGTTAGTTATGGGATGATGCATTATGGAACAAGTAAAGAGACTTACTGGTAACGAGATTGAACTAGGTATCGAGATACAAACGATCGAATCTCGGGCAAGTAACATACCGATGACAAAGGGACAACGTATGTTGTTGTGCGGTTTAACCGGTAAAGATCTTCGTAGAATATGTAGGAACCAATATGAGCATCCAGGTTCTGCTATTGGTTATTGATCGAAGATGTGTCTCGGTCATGTCTACATAGTTCTCAAACCCGTAGGGTCCGCACGCTTAACGTTCGGCGACGATTAGTATTATGAGTTTATGTGTTTTGAATTACCGAAGGTAGTTCGGAGTCCCGGATATGATCACGGACATGACGAGGAGTCTCGAAATGGTCGAGACATAAAGATCGATATATTGTAAGCCTATGTTTGGACATCGGAATGGTTCCGGATGAGTTCGGGCATTTTCCGAAGTACCAGGAGGTTACCGGAACCCCCTGGGGAGTATATGGGCCTTATTGGACCTTAGTGGAATAGAGGAGTGATACGTCTCCAACGTATCTATAATTTTTGATTGCTCCATGCTATATTATCTACTGTTTTGGACTATATTGGGCTTTATTTTCCACTTTAATATTATTTTTGGGACTAACCTATTAACCGGAGGCCCAGCCCAGAATTGCTGTTTTTTGCCTGTTTTAGGGTTTCGAAGAAAAGGAATATCAAATAGAGTCCAAACTGAATGAAACCTTCGGGAACGTGATTTTCTCATCAGATAAGACCCAGGAGACTTGGACCCTCCATCAAGAAAGCCACGAGGCGGTCAGGAGGGTGGAGGGCGTGCCCCCTGCCTTGTGGGCCCCTCGAAGCTCCACCGACGTACTTCTTCCTCCTATATATATATCCACGTACCCCCAAACGATCAGAACAGGAGCCAAAAACCTAATTCCACCGCCGCAACTTTCTGTATCCACGAGATCCCATCTTGGGGCCTGTTCCGGAGCTCCGCCGGAGGAGGCATCGATCACGGAGGGCTTCTACATCATCATCCAAGCCCCTCCTATGAAGTGTGAGTAGTTTACTTCAGACCTACGGGTCCATAGTTAGTAGCTAGATGGCTTCTTCTCTCTTTTTGGATCTCAATACAATGTTCTCCCCCTATCTTGTGGAGATCTATTCGATGTAATCTTCTTTTTGCGGTGTGTTTGTTGAGACCGATGAATTGTCGGTTTATGATCCAGTCTATCTATGAATAATATTTGAATCTTCTCTGAATTCTTTTATGTATGATTGGTTATCTTTGCAAGTCTCTTCGAATTATCAGTTTGGTTTGGCCTACTAGATTGGTTGTTCTTGCCATGGGAGAAGTGCTTAGCTTTGGGTTCGATCTTGCAGTGTCCTTTCCCAGTGACAGAAGGGGCAGCAAGGCACGTATTGTATCGTTGCCATCGAGGATAACAAGATGTTTTTTTTATCATATTGCATGAAACTATCCCTCTACATCATGTCATCTTGCTTAAGGCGTTACTCTATTTTTTAACTTAATACTCTAGATGCATGCTGGATAGCGGTCGATGAGTGGAGTAATAGTAGTAGATGCAGAATCGTTTCGGTCTACTTGTCTCGAACGTGATGCCTATATACATGATCATACCTAGATATTCTCATAACTATGCTCAATTCTGTCAATTGCTCAACAGTAATTTGTTCACCCACTGTAGAATTCTTATGCTCTTGAGAGAAGCCACTAGTGAAACCTATGGCCCCCGGGTCTCTTTCTCATCATATCAATCTCCATCACTTTATTATTGCTTTGCTTTTACTTTGCTTTTACTTTTTACTTTGCATCTCTATACCAAAAATACCAAAAATATTATTTATCATCTCTATCAGATCTCACTTTCGTAAGTGACCCTGAAGGGATTGACAACCCCTAAGTGCGTTGGTTGCGTTGAGCTATTGTTTTTGTGTAGGTAAGAGGGACTTGTGCGTGGCCTCCTACTAGATTGATACCTTGGTTCTCAAAAACTAAGGGAAATACTTACGCTACTTTGCTGCATCATCCTCTCCTCTTCGGGGAAATCCAACGCAATGCTCAAGAGGTATCAAGGAGAGGAAGGGAAAAGGTGGGAGGCGCGCCCCCTAGCCCAATCCGAATTGGGTGCCCCCCTTTCCTTCCCTTTCTCCTCCCCTTCCTTCTCTCCTACTCCTACTACTTGGAAGGGGGGAATCCTACTCCCGGTGGGAGTAGGACTCCCCTAGGGCGCGCCATAGAGGGACGGCCCTCCCCCTCCTCCACTCCTTTATATACGGGGGATGGGGCACCCCATAGACACACAAGTTGATCATTGTCTTAACTGTGTGCGGTGCCCCTCTCCACCATAATCCACATCGATCATATCGTAGCAGTTCTTAGGCGAAGCCCTGTTCCAGTAGCTTCATCATCACCATCATCACGCTATCGTGTTGACGAAACTCTCCCTCGACACTCAGCTGGATCTAGAGTTCATGGGACGTCACTTAGCTAAACGTGTGCAGATTGCGAAGATGCCGTACCTTCGGTGCTAGGATCGGTCGGATCGTTAAGACGTTCGACTACATCAACCGCGTTGTCATAACGCTTCCGCTTATGGTCTACGAGGGTACATGGACAACACTCTTCCCCTCTCGTTGCTATGTGTCACCTAGATAGATCTTGCGTGTGCGTAGGAATTTTTTTGAAATTACCGCGTTCCCCAACAGTGGCATCTGAGCCAGGTCTATGCGTAGATGTTATATGCACGAGTAGAACACAAAGGAGTTGTGGGCGTAGGTATATACATATTGCTTGCCGTCACTAGTTGATTCTTGATTCAACGGTATTGTTGGATGAAGCGGCTCAGACCGACATTACACATACGCGAGACTGGTTCTACCGATGTGCTTCGCACATAGGTGGCTAGTGGGTGTTAGTTTCTCCAACTTTAGTTGAATCGGATTTAATGAACAGGGTTCTTTCTGAAGATCAAAAAGCAATCACTACACCGCGTTGTGGTTTTTGATGCGTAGGTAAGAATGACTCTTGCTCAGCCCGTAGCAGCCACGTAAAACTTGCAACAAAAAAGTAGAGAACGTATAACTTGTTTTTGTAGGGCATGTTGTGATGTGATATGGTCAAGACATGATGCTAAATTTTATTGTATGAGATGATCATGTTTTGTAACAGAGTTATCGGCAACTGGCAGGAGCCATATGGTTGTCGTTTTATTGTATGAAATGCAATCACCATGTAAGTGCTTTACTTTATCACTAAGAGGTAGCGATAGTCGTAGAAGCAATAGTTGGCGAGACGACAACGATGCTTCGATGGAGATCAAGGTGTTAAGCCGTTGACAATGGTGATCATGACGGTGCTTTGGAGATGGAGATCAAAGGCACAAGATGATGATGGACATATCATATCACTTATATTGATTACATGTGATGTTTATCCTTTATGCATCTTATTTTGCTTAGTTCGGCGGTAGCATTATAAGATGATCTCTCACTAAATTTCAAGGTACAAGTGTTCTTCCTGAGTATACACCATTGCCACAGTTCGTCATGCCAAGACACCACGTGATGATCGGGTGTGACAAGCTCTACGTTCACATACAACGGGTGCAAGCCAGTTTTGCACACGCAGAATACTCAGGTTAAACTTGACGAACCTAGCATATGCAGGTATGGCCTCGGTACACTAAGACCAAAAGGTCGAGCGTGAATCATATAGTAGATATGATCAACATAGTGATGTTCACCATTGAAAACTACTCCATCTCACGTGATGATCGGACATGGTTTAGTTGATATGGATCACGCGATCACTTAGATGATTAGAGGGATGTCTATCTAAGTGGGAGTTCTTAAGTAATATGATTAATTGAACTTTAATTTATCATGAACTTAGTCCTGATAGTATTTGCATATCTATGATGTAGATCAATTGCTCGCGCATAGCTTCCCCGTTTATTTATGATATGTTCCTAGAGAAAACTATGTTGAAAGATGTTAGTAGCAATGATGCGGACTAGCTCCGTGATCTGAGGATTATCCTCATTGCTGCACAGAAGAATTATGTCCTTGATGCACCGCTAGGTGACAGACCTATTACAGGAGCAGATGCAGACGTTATGAATGTTTGGCAAGCTCGATGACTACTTGATGGTTTAGTGCGCCATGCTTTACGGCTTAGAACCAGGACTTCAAAAACGTTTTGAATGCCACGAAACATATAAGATGTTCCAAGAGCTGAAATTGGTATTTCAAACTCATGCCTGAGTCAAGAGGTATGAGACCTCTGACAAGTAATTTGCCTACAAGATGGAGGAGAATAACTCAGCTAGTGAGCATGTGCTCAGAATATTTGAGTACTACAATCACTTGAATCAAGTGGGAGTTAATCTTCCAGATAAGATAGTGATTGACAGAGTTCTCTAGTCACCATCACCAGGTTACTAGAACTTCGTGATGAACTATAATATGCAAGGGATAACAGAAACGATTCCCAAGCTCTCCGCGATGCTAAAATCAGCGAAGGTAGAAATCAAGAAAAAGCATCAAGTGTTGATGGTTAAAAAGACCACTAGTTTCAATTAAAAGGGCAAGGGAAAGAAAGGGAACTCCAAGAAGAATGGCAAGCAATTTTCCACTCCCATGAAGAAGCCCAAAGCCTGAAACTGAGTGCTTCTACTACAAAAGGAATGGTCATTGGAAGTGGAACTACCTCAAATACTTGGTAGATAAGAAGGATGGCAAAGTGAACAAAAGTATATTTGATATACATGTTATTGATGTGTACTTTACTGGTGTTCATAGTAACCCAAGGGTATTTGATACTGCTTCAGTTGCTATGATTAGTAACTTGAAATAGGAGTTACAAAACGAACAGAAACTAGTTGAGGGCGAGGTGACGATGTGTGTTGGAAGCAATGTTTAAAATTGCCGTCTATTGAAAAAAGCGGCACCCACTAGCGGCAGCAATGAGCAGCTATTGCCAGCAATAGCTGCCGCTATGCCAAATAGCGGTTTTGCAGAATTTCGAAAATAAGTGCAAGATACATGTCAAACTACAGAAATTCAGCATCGATTAAATAGATGAGACAAACAGGAACATAATAACTGAACCATAAGATCATCCATTAAGCCAACATTCAGCAATCGTCTCAAGCGACAAAGCAAATAGTTCGGTAGACATTGGACCGTCTCAAGCGACAAAGAAAATAGTTCGACACTGGACACAGACTGACAGACTATATAACAGAGCATTGACTACCTCAAAAAGATGAACTAGTAAGTTTTGCAGATAAAAATTCCATAAAGGTAATGGTGCATTCTCTTCTATTCTTCTCCAAAATCTGAAGGAGACTTATCAGACTCTGATTCAGAAGAAGAAGTAGCTTGCGGCATTGTTTCAACACGCATAGCCATCAAGGACCGCAGGCTCACGGTCTTGATTTTCTTCCTAGGCCGAGAACTCCTCTTCCTTTTGGCTTGTCCCTGTGATGATGATGCCCTGTTTGGTGCCTCTTCTGATGCATCTTCATGAGCTTTCTCTTGTTCTTCCTCAGGTTCTGTAGTTGGTTCTTTCCCAGTGATGAACTCATTGCCATAATCAGCAAGAACATCATCTACTTCTTTTTCTATGGGATCTCTATTTTTGTTCTCTCTCTTGTTCCTTAGTTTAGAGTTGAATTTCACAAACACAAGATCCCTCATCCTGTCATGCAACAGCCTATTGCGCTTCTTTGTATGAACCTAAAAGTTCATAAAAATTAAATACTTATAAAAAATGTAGAAAACAGAAAACCCAATTGTATAAACTACAAACATATAATTCGTTACCTCTTCGAAAGCTGACCAGTTCCTCTCACAAGCTGATGAGTTGCATGTCAAATTAAGAATCCTAGATGCCAAAGTTCTCAACTTTGGTGTGTTGGTGCCATGGTTCAGCCACCATTTTGCTGCACATTATACAATTTAATAGTTAAAGAAATGGAAACAGAAGCATTTTATTCATCAATCATATTAGCTATATTAACTAACCTGGATTAAAATTCTTGGTTCTCCTTTGCCTTATAGCAATCTCATGGCCGAAAGATCCTTGCTGATCTTGATACATGTTGAGTTCTTCAATTACAATGTCTTGGGTTTCTTCGTCCTCAATCATCTTGCAAATGCATGTAATAACGGCATCTCTAAATGATCCATCATGCTCAATCTCTGACTTGTTTGGGTAATAATAGTGAGGATTCAAATAGTAGCCAGCCAAGTGGAGAGGAGTCTTGAGCTTGTTGTCCCACCTTTTATCAATGATGTCCCAAGCGACTTTGTACTTGCTCTCATCATTATCAAACCTCACAGCAATGTGTTTCTTTGACTCAAGCATTAATCCATGGAAGAATCCCATTGCAAGAACATCACTGTCCATTCTGCGAAGCACATTAGCCATTGGCTCGAAGAAATTAACGGCCATGTCAACATGTTTCCAAAAAACTTCAGATCGCACCACTTTGAGTGTTTTTTCCCCTTTTCCTTTGTCAAGTATGAACCTAGTTCATTCATCTCATCTGATCTGAAGAGCCTTGTCAACTCCTTCTTGTTGTCTAGCAAACTTTTCAGATTTAAGTAAGCAATGGCAAACCGAGTAACACCAGAGCGAACCAAGTCCTTCCCAAGAAATTTCCTCATCAAATCCAATACCCTTGTATGAGCATACAAGAAGCTAGTCACTTCTCTTGCACTTGAAATAGTATTTGCAACTGGTACAAGCTTCCCAAGATCCTCCAGCATGAGATCTAGGCAGTGGGCAGCACATCCATTCCAAAATATGGATGGTCTATTTGCTGTTAGAATACTAGCTGCTGATACATTCACACTAGCATTATCAGTCACCACTTGCACAACATTTTCTTCACCTATATCTTCTATGCATTTGTCCACCAAGTCAAATATGTATTTGCCATCTTTTATGTCATCGGAGCAGTCCACTGAATCAATGAAGCAAACACCATGAGCACTGTGCACAACTAAATTCATTACTCCCCTGCCCTTCTTATCTGTCCATGCATCAGTCATAACCATGCAACCTGTGAGCTCCCATGATTCCTTATGATACTTGAATCCATCCAGCACCTTCTGTTTCCTCTTCTGGAAAAATGGTCCACTCATCTCATATGGACTAGGCCCTCTCAAGTCCTTGCCAAACTGTCCGATGGACTCAAGCATATGCGCAAAGCTAGGGAGGTTGACAGTGTTGTGAGGAATGCTAGCTTCATAGAAAAACTGGCAAATATACTCACAAACTTTGTCCCTTTTTTCTTCTCTTTTCATAGTTGACAACTTTGATTGGACCTTCTGGCTAACGTTGAATCCCCTTTGATTATTGCGAACAGACTCTTCTATAGATGTTTTCTTGTAAAACTTATCAATAGTGGCACTGCCACTACCTACCACAGCTGTAGAGTTACTCGTCCCAGTGCCTCTTGTTGACTTCAGCAACACAACATCATTCCTCTCAAAGTCAGAATCGTCCCCACTACCCCTTTCATCATTTGAGTTCTCTATATTAATTGCAGATCGAACCCTTTGCACTTCATCCTTCTTCTTTTGCTTGTCACCACTCTTCTTCGTAAGAAAAGCAATAATCTCTTACTTCACATCATCTGGAACCTTCTTACATTTAACACCATTGAAGCCAGTAATGCAAGCAAGATGGTACTTCATTCTAGTAATTCCACCTTTCAATAGCTTGTCACAAAAATTGCACTGCAAATGGTACTTCTTGTTCACATTTGGGGCAAAACAGTACGCATATGCAGGGTCATCGGACCTTACTAATTGCCTTGCTTGTGTTTGGGTTACCAAATCACCTACAGAAAAAGTACAAAATAATTTCATTAACCTACAGTGCTACATATGACCTATTTGATTGATAATTAATCTATCCTAATTAAGGAAGAAGCAGATGATATATGCCACAATTAATTACTTGGATTCAGAAACATCTAAAATTGTAAATTGTTGTTGAAGCATAGGAGATTTGCCACGGTTTATTTGATTGATAATCTACCTACAACGTATAACCTACTGAAAATAATAACTGGCTACTTGTTAGCTTTCAGATCGATAAGGGAGGCGGAACATAAACTTGTTAGATTGCATAACGTAAAACATAGAATACGTTTCTCTTCTATTGGAAGATAAACTTACGTTCCCTCTACTTGGAACAATCTATCTACATATGCGAGTAGAAGAGATAGTATCTGAGATAATAGAATAAGAACTAATGGAAAGGCAGAGTAGGAAACTTGCCTCCCTGAATCTGTGACTCTGGCTGAGACATGGTCCTGCAGTTATTCTTCGCATCCGTGTTGCAGGCTCACCGTCATGCCGCCGTCGCCAGAGATATAGATCGGGGAAGCGGAGCTGATGTTTTTCTTGTTAGGGTTAGCGCTCAGCTCTTTTTTAGCTCCTCTTTTGGGCCTCTGTGCGGTGATTCTAAAAAGGCCCAGAATTCTCGTACCGAGCATACTCCCTTGTGGCCCAAACTCGTATAGCGGTGCAATCTTATCCAAGAAATATCGGCTACAACTGGCTAATTGCGGCTTTTTGCGGTTCAGTTCCTGTAGCGCAAAAAAGTGGCATTGTGTTGCCCCCAGCTTTTCTAGCCACTATGGCCGGCAAATAGCGCGCAATAGCCGGCAATTTAAAACCTTGGTTGGAAGTGATTCCAAGGTTGATAAGATCACCATCACACACTCCCTTTACCTTTGGGATTAGTGTTGAACCTAAATATAAATGTTATTTGGTGTTTGTGTTGAGCATAATATGATTGGATCATGTTTATTGCAATACGGTTATTCATTTAAGTCAAAGAATAATTGTTATTCTGTTTACATGAATAAAACCTTCTGTGGTCATACACCCAAGGTGAATGGTTTATTGAATCTCGATTGTAGTGATACACATATTCATAATATTGAAGCCAAAAGATGCAAATTTAATAATGACAGTGCAACTTATTTGTGGCACTGCCGTTTAGGTCATATTAGTGTAAAGCGCATGAAAAAACTCCATGCTGATGGGCTTTTGGAATCACTTGATGCTTGCGAACCATGTCTCATGGGCAAGATGACTAAAACTCCGTTCTCCAGAACAATGGAGCGAGCAACTGACTTATTGGAAATAATACATACCGATGTATGCGGTCCGATGAGTGTTGAGGCTCGCGGCAGGTATCATTATTTTCTGACCTTCACAGATGACTTGAGCAGATATGAGTATATCTACTTAATGAATCACAAGTCTGAAACGTTTGAAAAGTTCAAAGAATTTCAGAGCGAAGTGGAGAATCATCGTAACAAGAAAATAAAGTTTTTACGATCTGATCACGGAGACGAAATATTTGAGTTATGAGTTTGGCCTTCAGTTGAAACAATGTCGAATAGTTTCGCAACTCACGCCACCTGGAACACCACAACGTAATGGCGTGTCCGAATGTCGTAACAGTACTTTATTAGATATGGTGCGATCTATGATGTCTCTTACCGATTTACCACTATCGTTTTGGGGTTATGCATTGGAGACAACTGCATTCACGTTAAACAGGGCACCGTCTAAAAATCCATTGAGATGACAATGTATGAACTGTGGTTTAGCAAGAAACCTAAGCTATCATTCCTTGAAGTTTGGGGTTGTGATGCTTATGTGAAAAGGTTTCAGCCTGTAAGCTCAAACCCAAATCGGAGAAGTGCGTCTTCATAGGATACCCAAAAGAAACTATTGGTACACCTTCTATCACAGATCGGAAGGGAAGATCTTTATTGCTAAAAATGGATCCTTTCTAGAGAAGGAGTTTCTCTCGAAAGAAGTGAGTGGGGGGAAACTAGAGCTTGATGAGGTAATTGTACCTTCTCCCGAATTGGAAAGTAGTTCATCACAAAAATCAGTTCCAGTGATGCCTACACCAATTAGTGAGGAAGTTAATGATGATTGTAGGATCTAGAAGTAGATGTGTCTAGAGGGGGGGGGGTGATTAGACACTTAGTGCTAAAGTTGCAATTTTTAGGCCTTTTTGGTTTGAGTGGAGTTTTAGGCACAATTTCAACATACACAATACATATCAAGCAAGCATGCAAAGAGTATATGAGCAGCGGAATGTAAAGCATGCAACTTGCAAGAATGTAAAGGGAAGGGTTTGGAGAATTCAAACGCAATTGGAGACACGGATGTTTTTCCCGTGGTTCGGATAGGTGGTGCTATCCTACATCCACGTTGATGGAGACTTCAACCCACGAAGGGTAACGGTTGCGCGAGTCCACGAAGGGCTCCACCCACGAAGGGTAATGGTTGCGCGAGTCCACGGAGGGCTCCACCCACGAAGGGTCCACGAAGAAGCAACCACCCACGAAGGGTCCACGAAGAAGCAACCTTGTCTATCCCACCATGGCCATCGCCCACGAAGGACTTGCCTCACTAGCGGTAGATCTTCACGAAGTAGGCGATCTCCTTGCCCTTACAAAATCCTTGGTTCAACTCCACAATCTTGTCGGAGGCTCCCAAGTAACACCTAGCCAATCTAGGAGACACCACTCTCCAAGAAGTAACAAATGGTGTGTAGGTAATGAACTCCTTGCTCTTGTGCTTCAAATGATAGTCTCCCCAACACTCAACTCTCTCTCATAGGATTTGGATTTTGTGGAAAGAAGATTTGAGTGGAAAGCAACTTGGGGAAGGCTAGAGATCAAGATTCATATGGTAGGAATGGAATATCTTGGTCTCAACACATGAGTAGGTGGTTCTCTCTCAGAACATATGAGTTGGAATTGTGTATGTGTTCTGATGGATCTCTCTATGAATGAAGAGGAGGTGGAGGGGTATATATAGCCTCCACACAAAATCCAACCGTTACACACAGTTTTCCAATCTCGGTGGGACCGAATCAACAAATTCGGTCGGACCGAAAAGGTAAACCTAGTGACCGTTAGAGATTTTCGGTGGGACTGACATGCAACTCAGTAGGACCGATATGGTTAGGGTTTGGGCATAACGTAATCTCGGTGAGACCGATTACACAAACTCGGTGAGACCGAGTTTGGTAAGCTAACCAGAGAGTTGGTCAGGTAAACTCGGTGGGACCGATTTGCTCTTTCGGTGAGACCGAAAAGTTACAAAAAGGAAACAAAGAGTTTAAACTGCAATCTCGGTGGGACCGATTCGCTCTTTCGGTGAGACCGAAAAGTTACGAAAGGGAAACAGAGAGTTTGCAATCCCATCTCGGTGAGACCGAGATCCCTATCGGTAGAACCGAATTGCTAGGGTTTGGCAGTGGCTTATGACAAGTGAAACTCGGTGGCGCCGGATAGAAAAAATCGTAGGTCCGAGTTTGGCTTAGGGTTTAGGTCATATGTGGATATGGGAAAGTACTTGAGGGTTTTGGAGCATATCATTAAGCACATGAAGCAAGAGGCTCATTAAGCAACACCTCATCCCTCCTTGATAGTATTGGCTTTTCCTATGGACTCAATGTGATCTTGGATCACTAAAATGTAAAATGAAGAATCTTGAGCTTGAAGCTTTAGCCAATCCTTTGTCCTTAGCATCTTGAAGGAGTTCCCACAACCTTTAGTCCATGCCACTCCATTGTTGAACTTATCTGAAACATGCTAGATAGAAATGTTAGTCCAACAAGAGATATGTTGTCATCAATTATCAAAACCACCTAGGGAGCACTTGTGCTTTCAATCTCCCCCTTTTTGGTAATTGATGGCAACATACATCAAAGCTTTAGATAAAGATATAAAGAACAGCAAGTAAAGCTTTGGAAGGACATGTAACAAGCATAGGCTCCCCCTACATGTATGCACTCATGTAAATATGAAATATAGAGGCATGTGAGAGCATAACCATGACAGAGTAGGCAATGTGTTACATGTATCTTGGCCATATGCATCAGAGCAAAAGATTATCAAGGAAAATACCTCCATGCTCATGAGTCCTTCTTGCAAACAGTTTGTACATAAGCAAGAACTCCTCATACTCATGATTTTGATGCATATACTTACCTTGTGGTCTTGAGTTGGCTTAGGATGGAATGAACCTGCACAAACAAAGTTAGATAACACAGGTACATCCACTAGCTAGAGCAAACAAAAGAAACCACAAGAATACCAAGACTGGGATGACATGTAGAGAGTGAGTACAAGGTACCACATTGGATTCAACATGTCCCCAAGAATAAAGATATGCAATGAATTTGACTGATTTCTTTCCCTTAGGTGTCTTGCTCCCCCTGAATCTTACATGGGATATTGGGAGAAGATAGGGAACAGAAAATCAGAGCTGAAAGATACAAATGGATAGAACTTAATGCAAATACATGTCTTTCCCCCAAAAAAGACATGTGACATCTCTCCTCTTGAACATCAAGCATCAAGCATCTGGGACATCTGGGATCCTTGAGTATTCTCTCCCCCTGGAAGTCTCTCTCTCCCCCTTAATACTTTCTCTCTTGTAGGTTTGGTCCTTGAGACTTTTTCTCTCCCTTGATGTGATCTCTCTCTCCTACAAGCTTTGATGTGATCTCTCTCTCCCCCTTTGACATCAATTTCCAAGAAGGGCTTTCTGGAATCCGTCGTATAGGTTTGGTCCTTGAGACTCAGCACAAAGCAATGGATAAAACTGTGATGCTTGTAGAGGCCAAGATTCATTGAGTAGAGCTGGATCAGAAGAAATATAGAACAAGTGGCAAGCTATTTTTCCTGTTGTGAAGTCGGTGGCACCGAGTGGTATGTTTCGGTGGCACCGAAAAGATTCGGTTGGACCGAAAATTACAAGTCGGTGAAATCGAGTTCACACAGAGAAAAACACTTGTCACCTCAGCTCACTAGACATGTAGGATCTCACAAAGATTTGCAATGAATTACCTGAAGGATTTGCAAGGAATTAAATGCAGAAAATGCAGAACATAAACAGAAAGAAAAGAGAAGAGACTGAAAAATCTAGATGGAGTTTTTTGTTTTTGAAAAAGAGAAAGAAACTAAACATGCATGAGATACACACAAAAATAACACAAGAGAACTTCATCTAGAGTTGGGCGGTGACATAGTCACCTATGTTAGAGTATATTGACTTAGGAGTCAAGTGAGAACACTTGATCATAGGTCATACTCATCGTTTAAGCTCAAAATGGGGTTACCATTTTTCATTTAAGCATCTTGATGTATTCACATCTTGTTGAGTTGCTTTGACTCATGTCTTGGAGTAAAGCTTAAGATGGAATAACATACCTTGGGTGGTGGTGTGGTTCTTGCTCATGTAGTTGAACTTGTGTGGGTGCTCAAGGTTGATGTAGCTCATCAAGAGTTGAGAGTACCACTTGGAGTTTGAGTTCATCTACCTACATGGGTTAGTTCTTGCAAGGAAGAGCACTTGTGTATCCAAAAATGACAATCATGAAGCTCAACATAGAATTTGTCAAAGGATATGTTTGAATGGTTTTGTGCTTCCTTGTCTTCAACCGCCATTGTGTAGAGACTTGGTGATGTGGAGATTGCTCAAGATGTGAGTGAGTCGCAATCTCATGGAATTAGATTCAACCAAGCACCTACATGGGTTAGACAACATGCAAGGTACAAATATATCCAAGACATAAGATAGTCATCATAAGAGATATATCATGGATTAGTCATAAGCTCATGTCTTGCATGTATCCAATGGAGTTTCTACTCCAAGTTCGAAGCATCAATGATGTTCAATTCACCTCTCAACCTGCAAAATACTTTCTCATCAAGAGGTTTAGTAAATATATCCACTAATTGCTTATCGGTGCGAACGTGCTTAAGATTAATGTCACCCTTAGCAACATGATCTCGAATGAAATGATGACGAACTTCAATATGCTTAGTTCGAGAATGTTGTACAGGATTATGACCAATTTTGATAGCACTTTCATTGTCACAAAGCAGTGGAACATGTTTCACATAAATCCCATAATCTTTAAGAGTTTGGGTCATCCAAAGTAATTGAGCACAACATGAACCAAAGGATACCGAGTTTTGTTTCTTGGAAGACCAAGACACAAGAGATCTACCAAGAAATTGACAAGTACCCGAAGTGGACTTTCTATCAACCTTGTCTTCGGCATAATCCGAGTCGGAATAGCCAACAAGATCAAAAGAAGACCTCTTAGGATACCAAATGCCAAAATTTGGTGTATGGATTAAATATCTCACTATCCTTTTCACAGCCTTAAGATGACATTCTTTAGGACCAGCTTGATATCATGCACACATGCACACACTTAGCATAATATCGGGACGTGAAGCACATAGGTATAACAATGAACCAATCATAGAGCGATATACCTTTTGATCAACCGGTTCACCATCTTTGGTTAAATCATTATGTCCACTAGTAGGCATGGGTGTAGGCATACCTTTTCATTCTTGCATATTGAACTTCTTGAATAAGTCCTTGGTGTACTTTGTTTGAGAGACAAATGTACCTTCCTTAGTTTGCTTGATTTGCAAACCGAGAAAGAATTTGAGTTCACTCATCATAGACATCTCAAACTTCTCTGACATTAGCTTTCCAAACTTTTCACTAAAGAGAGGGTTAGTTGAACCAAATATGATATCATCAACATAAATTTGGCATACAAATAGTTCTCCATTAACCCTTTTAGTAAAAAGAGTAGAATCAATTTTACCAATTTCAAAACCACTTGTAGTAAGGAACTTGGTCAAGCATTTATACCATGCTCTAGGAGCTTGTTTAAGACCATAAAGAGCTTTGTGAAGTTTGTAAACATGATTTGGTGTCTTAGGATTGATAAAACTGGGAGGTTGTTTGACATAAACTTCCTCCTCTATTTCACCATTTAGAAAAGCACTTTTGATGTCCATTTGGTACAAGGTGATATTATGGTGATTAGCATAGGCAAGTAAGATGCGAATGGACTCAAGTCTAGCAACGGGAGCATATGTCTCACCATAGTCCATACCTTCGACTTGTGTGTATCCTTGGGCGATGAGACGTGCTTTGTTGCGAACCACTTGTCCATCTTCATCTTGCTTGTTGCGAAACACCCATTTGGTACCAATGATGTTGTGGTTGTTGTCGGGCTTCTCAACTAATGTCCAAACTTGGTTTCTCTCAAAGTTGTGTAGCTCTTCATGCATAGCGTTTATCCAATCCGGATCTTCCAATGCTTCTTCAACCTTCATAGGTTCAATGCTAGAGATGAATGAATAGTTTTCACAAAAGTTAGCTAAACGAGTCTTTGAGCGAATGATTCTCCCGGTTTGTATATCATTTAAGATTTGCTCGACGGGATGATCTTTGGCAATTCTTGCTCGAACTCGCGAGAGCTTTTGCTTGGGTCTTCGTTGAACATCTTCTTCATCTTGTTCTTCTTCTTGGCCTTCTTCATTGTTGACGTCGTCGTTCTCTTGTCGTGGTGGAGAAAGAGGTTGTTGATGTTCGTCTTGATGCATTTCCTTGTCTTCTTCATCTTGGTGTGTCCCACTTGTGGATGCTTCCGTGTCGATCCTTGGTTCACCTTGTCGTGAAGTAGAAGCTTCCACTTGGACGGATGAAGTACTCTCCTTCACCTCCGTTGGACGAATTTTGCCAATGGACAAGTCTTGGATTGCTTCTAAAGGGTCTTTGTCTCCTACATCAATTGGCAATTGCTCTACTTGTGAGCCATTAGATTCATCAAACTTCACATCTACTGTCTCTTCAACCTTTCGGGTGAAATTGTTGTAGACACGGTAAGTGTGAGAGTTTGAACCATAACCAAGTAGAAAACCTTCATGAGATTTAGGAGCAAACTTTGAACGACGATGCTTATCAAGAATGTAGCACTTTGAGCCGAATACTCGAAAGTATCCAACTTGGGGTTTGTTACCGGTGAGAAGCTCGTATGCCGTCTTGCCGAGTAGCTTGTGAAGATATAAGTGATTTGTTGCGTGACAAGCTGTCTCAACCGCTTCTGCCCAAAAGTGCTTCGGCGTCTTGTATTCATCAAGCATCGTTCTTGCCATTTCGATGAGCGTCCGGTTCTTCCTCTCAACAACTCCATTTTGTTGAGGTGTGTACGTAGCTGAGAACTCGTGTGAAATCCCTTCTTCGTCAAGAAAGGTGTCCACATTTGCGTTCTTGAACTCCGTTCCGTTGTCACTCCGAACCTTCTTGATCTTCACGTCAAACTGATTTTGGGCCTTCCTAGCGAAGTTTCTGAAGATCTTCTGGACCTGCGACTTGTCATTAAGAAAGAACACCCACGTAAATCTTGAAAAATCATCAACTATAACTAGACCAAAAGAATTTCCACCGAGACTCTTGTAGGCGTTGGGACCAAAAAGATCCATATGAAGTAGCTCGAGTGGCCTTCTTGTGGTCATGATGTTCTTCATGGGATGTCTTCCTCCAACCTGTTTACCTGCTTTACAAGCACTGCAAAGTCTATCCTTATCAAATATGACATCGTTAACTCCAAGGATATGATTTCCTTTAATAAGCTTGTCAAGGTTTCTCATGCCAACGTGACCTAGTCGTCTATGCCACAACCAACCTTTTGAGGATTTAGCAACAAAGCAAGTTTTAGGTCTTGCCTTTTTAGAGAAATCGACAATGTAAAGATCACCTCTACGCATAGCGGTAAAGACCATTTTATGATTGTCTCAACGAAATACTTGGCAATCTACCTCAGTAAATAGGACATTCAAACCGAAATCAGCAAGTCTAGATACTGAAAGTAAGTTGTAGCCGAGAGATTCAACGAGCATGACATTTTGAATGGAACTATCATGTGAGATGGCCACCTTACCAAGGCCAACCACTTTACCCTTTGAATTATCACCAAAGGTGACATATTTTCGAGGGCCGTCATTTTCAGCAAGCTCACGAAACATCTCTTCATCTCCGGTCATATGATCAGTACATCCACTATCAAGAACCCATTCCTTTCCTCCTGATTCATATCCCCGAAGATTTGCCATAAGACCAAAATTTCTCATTGCATCATCAAGATCGAAGTCACTATCATCATCATCATCATCATAGTATCCATGTTCATCATGATTAGACACTTAGTGCTAAAATTGCAATTTTTAGGCCTTTTTGGTTTGAGTGGAGTTTTAGGCACAATTTCAACATACACAATACATATCAAGCAAGCATGCAAAGAGTATATGAGCAGCGGAATGTAAAGCATGCAACTTGCAAGAATGTAAAGGGAAGGGTTTGGAGAATTCAAACGCAATTGGAGACACGGATGTTTTTCCCGTGGTTCGGATAGGTGGTGCTATCCTACATCCACGTTGATGGAGACTTCAACCCACGAAGGGTAACGGTTGCACGAGTCCACGGAGGGCTCCACCCACGAAGGGTAATGGTTGCGCGAGTCCACGGAGGGATCCACCCATGAAGGGTCCACGAAGAAGCAACCACCCACGAAGGGTCCACGAAGAAGCAACCTTGTCTATCCCACCATGGCCATCACCCACGAAGGACTTGCCTCACTAGCGGTAGATCTTCACAAAGTAGGCGATCTCCTTGCCCTTACAAACTCCTTGGTTCAACTCCACAATCTTGTAGGAGGCTCCCAAGTAACACCTAGCCAATCTAGGAGACACCACTCTCCAAGAAGTAACAAATGGTGTGTAGGTAATGAACTCCTTGCTCTTGTGCTTCAAATGATAGTCTCCCCAACACTCAACTCTCTCTCATAGGATTTGGATTTTGTGGAAAGAATATTTGAGTGGAAAGCAACTTGGGGAAGGCTAGAGATCAAGATTCATATGGTAGGAATGGAATATCTTGGTCTCAACACATGAGTAGGTGGTTCTCTCTCAGAACATATGAGTTGGAATTGTGTATGTGTTCTGATGGCTCTCTCTACGAATGAAGAGGAGGTGGAGGGGTATATATAGCCTCCACACAAAATCCAACCGTTACACACAGTTTTCCAATCTCGGTGGGACCGAATCAAAAAACTCGGTCGGACCGAAAAGGTAAACCTAGTGACCGTTAGAGATTTTCGGTGGGACTGACATGCAACTCGGTAGGACCGATATGGTTAGGGTTTGGGCATAACATAATCTCGGTGAGACCGATTACACAAACTCGGTGAAACCAAGTCTGGTAATAAGCTAACCAGAGAGTTGGTCAGGTAAACTCGGTGGGACCGATTTGCTCTTTCGGTGAGACCGAAAAGTTACAAAAAGGAAACAAAGAGTTTACACTGCAATCTCGGTGGGACCGATTCGCTCTTTCGGTGAGACCGAAAAGTTACGAAAGGGAAACAGAGAGTTTGCAATCCCATCTCGGTGAGACCGAGATCCCTATCGGTAGAACCGAATTGCTAGGGTTTGGCAGTGGCTTATGACAAGTGAAACTCGGTGGCGCCGGATAGAAAAAATCGGTAGGTCCGAGTTTGGCTTAGGGTTTAGGTCATATGTGGATATGGGAAAGTACTTGAGGTTTTGGAGCATATCATTAAGCACATGAAGCAAGAGGCTCATTAAGCAACACCTCATCCCTCCTTGATAGTATTGGCTTTTCCTATGGACTCAATGTGATCTTGGATCACTAAAATGTAAAATGAAGAGTCTTGAGCTTGAAGCTTTAGCCAATCCTTTGTCCTTAGCATCTTGAAGGAGTTCCCACAACCTTTAGTCCATGCCACTCCATTGTTGAACTTATCTGAAACATGCTAGATAGAAATGTTAGTCCAACAAGAGATATGTTGTCATTAATTATCAAAACCACCTAGGGAGCACTTGTGCTTTCAATGATGATCATGAAACTTTGGATCAAGTTACTACCGAACCTCGTAGGTCAACCAGAGTACGGTCCGCACCAGAGTGGTACGGTAATCCTGTTCTAGAAGTCATGTTACTAGACCATGACGAACCTATGAACTATGAGGAAGAGATGATGAGCCCAGATTCCACAAAATGGCCCGAGGCCATGAAATATGAGATGGGATCCATGTATGAGAACAAAGTATGGACTTTGATTGACTTGCCCGATGATCGGTGAGCCATTGAGAATAAATGGATCTTCAAGAGGAAGACAGACACTAATAGTAGTGTTACTATCTACAAAGCTCGAATTGTCACAAAATGTTTTCGACAAGTTCAAGGTGTTGACTACGATGAGATTTTCTCACTCGTATCGATGCTTAAAAGTCTGTCCGAATCATGTTAGTAGTTGCCGCATTTTATGAAATCAGGCAAATGGATGTTAAAACTGCATTCCTTAATGGATTTCTTAAAGAAGAGTTGTATATGATGCAACCAGAAGGTTTTGTCGATCCTAAAGGTGCTAATAAAGTGAGCAAGCTCCAACGATCCATCTATGGACTGGTGCAAGCATCTCGGAGTTGGAATATATGCTTTGATAAAGTGATCAAAGCATGTGGTTTTATACAGACTTGCGGTGAAGCCTGTATTTACAAGAAAGTGAGTGGGAGCACTACATCATTTCTGATAAGTATATGTGAATGACATATTGTTGATCAGAAATAATGTAGAATTTTCTGGAAAGCATAAAGGAGTGTTTGAAAGGAGTTTTTCAAAGAAAGAATTACCTATAAAGCTAGATCAAGACGCTTGATAAGACTTTCGATGAGTACATACCTTGATAAGATTTTGAAGGAGTTCAAAATGGATCAGTCAAAGAAGGAGTTCTTGCCTGAGTTGTAAGGTGTGAGATTGAGTAAAGACTCAAAACTCGGCCACGACAGAAAATAAAAAGAGAATGGAAAGTCATTCCCTATGCCTCAGTCATACGTTCTATAAAGTATGCTTTGCTGTGTACCAGACCTATTATATACCTTAGCATGATTTTGGCAAGGGAGCACAATAGTGATCTAGGAGTAGGTCACTGGACAGCGGTCAAAATCCTTAGAGGACTAAGGAAATATCTCTTAGTTATGGAGGTGATAAAAGAGTTCGTCGTAAAGAGTTACGTCGATGCAAGCTTTTTACACCGATCTAGATGACTCTAAGTCTCGATCTATATACATATTGAAAGTGGGAGCAATTGGCTAGAGTAGCTCCGTGCAGTGTATTGTAGACATAGAAATTTGCAAAATACATACGGATCTGAATGTTGCAAACCCATAGACTAAACTTCTCTCACAAGCAAAACATGTGATCACTCTTTGGGTGTCAATCACATAGCGATGTGAACTAGATTATTGACTCTAGTAAACCCTTTGGATATTGGTCACATGAAGATGTGAACTAATCACATAAAGATGTGAACTATTGGTGTGAAATCACATGACGATGTGAACTAGATTATTGACTCTAGTGCAAGTGGGAGACTGAAGGAAATATGCTCTAGAGGCAATAATAAAGTTGTTATTTATATTTCCTTATATCATGATAAATGTTTATTATTCATGCTAGAATTGTATTAACCGGAAACTTAGTACATGTGTGAATACATAGACAAACAGAGTGTCCCTAGTATGCCTCTACTTGACTAGCTCGTTAATCAAAGATGGTTAAGTTTCCTAGCCATAGACATGTGTTGTCATTTGATGAACGGGATCACTTCATTAGAGAATGATGTGATGGACAAGACCCATCCCTTAGCTTAGCACAATGATCATTTAGTTTGTTGCTATTGCTTTCTCCATAACTTATAGATGTTCCTATGACTATGAGATCATGCAACTCCCGAATACCGGAGGAACACTTAGTGTGTTATCAAACGTCACAACGTAACTGGGTGACTATAAAGATGCTCTACAGGTGTCTCCCATGGTGTTTGTTGAGTTGGCATATATCAAGATTAGGATTTGTCACTCCGAATATCGGAGAGGTATCTCTGGGCCCTCTCGGTAATGCACATCACTATAAGCCTTGCAAGCAATGTAACTAATGAGTTAGTTACGGGATGATGCATTACAGAACGAGTAAAGAGACTTATCAGTAACGAGATTGAACTAGGTATTGAGATACCTGGTACATCTTGAGCTTGTGTTGGTTTTCCCCGAAGAGGAAGGGATGACGCAGCAGAGTAGCGTAAGTATTTCCCTCAGTTTTTGAGAACCAAGGTATCAATCCAGTACAATATTAGGGATATCGCTTATCGGGAACTTATCGGTCGACCCATGATAAGGGGTAAATCGGCCAGTTTATCGGCATATCGGCCGATTTATCGCTATATCGGCTGATTTATCGGCCGATTTATCTTATCGGTCTGACAGCAGTAAGCGATAAATCGGCTGATTTATCGGAATATCGGAAGATATCTTGAACAGTGATCCAGTAGGAGGCCACACTCAAGTCCCTCGTACCTGCACAAAACGATAGCTACTCGCAACCAACACGATTAGGGGTTGTCAATCCCTTCACGGTCACTTACGAGAGTGAGATCTGATAGATATAATATTTTTGGTATTTTTGATATAAAGATGCAAAGTAAAAGGTAAAAGCAAAGTAAAAAAGCAAAGCTAGATTAAAGTGATGGAGATTGATATGATGAGAATAGACCCGGGGGCCATAGGTTTCACTAGTGGCTTCTCTCCAGAGCATAAGTATTCTACGGTGGGTGAACAAATTACTGTTGATCAATTGACAGAATTGAGCATAGTTATGAGAATATATAGGCATGATCATGTATATAGGCATCACGTCCGTGACAAGTAGACCGAAATAATTCTGCATCTACTACTATTACTCCACTCATCGACCGCTGTCCAGCATGCATCTAGAGTATTAAGTTAAAAACAGAGTAATGACTTAAGCAAGATGACATGATGTAGAGAGATAAATTAATGCAATATGAAATAAACCCCATCTTGTTATCCTCGATGGCAACGATGCAATACGTGCCTTGCTGCCCCTTCTGTCACTGGGAAAGGACACCGCAAGATCGAACCCAAAGCTAAGCACTTCTCCCATGGCAAGAACTACCAATCTAGTTGGCCAAACCAAACGGATAATTCGAAGAGACTTGCAAATATAACCAATCATACATAAAAGAATTCAGAGAAGATTCAAATATTATTCATAGATAGACTTGATCATAAACCACAATTCATCGATCTCAACAAACACACCGTAAAAAGAAGATTACATCGAATAGATCTCCACAAGAGAGGGGGAGAACTTTGTATTGAGATTCAAAGAGAGAGAAGAAGCCATCTAGCTACTAACTATGGACCCGAAGGTCTGAGGTAAACTACTCACACTTCATTGGAGGGGCTAGGATGATGTAGAAGCCCTCCGTGATGATGGCCCTCTTCTGGCGGAGCTCCGGAACAGGCCCCAAGATGGGATCTCGTGGATACAGAAAGTTGCGGCGGTGAAATTAGGTTTTTGGCTCCTGTTCTGATCGTTTGGGGGTACGTAGGTATATATAGGAGGAAGGAGTACGTTGAGCACCGAGGGGCCCACGAGGCAGGGGGCGCGCCCTAGGGGGGGCGCCCCACCCTCGTGACCTCCTCTTTGATCCCTTGCAGTAGGGTCCAAGTCTCCTGGATTACGTTCGGTGAGAAAATCACATTCCCGAAGATTTTATTCCGTTTGGACTCCGTTTGATATTCTGTTTCTCCGAAACACTGAAATAGGCAAAAAAAACAGCAATTCTGGGCTGGGCCTCCGGTTAATAGGTTAGTCCCAAAAATAATATAAAAGTGGAAAATAAAGCCCAATATAGTCCAAAACAGTAGATAATATAGCATGGAGCAATCAAAAATTATAGATACGTTGGAGACGTATCAGGCATCCCCAAGCTTAATTCCTGCTCGTCCTCGAGTAGGTAAATGATAAAAAGAGAATTTTTGATGCGGAGTGCTACTTGGCATAATTTCAATGCAAATCTTCTTAATTGTGGTATGAATATTCAGATTAGACAGATTCAAGACAAAAGTTTATATTGACATAAAAATAATAATACTTCAAGCATACTAACAAAGCAATTATGTCTTCTCAAAATAACATGGCCAAAGAAAGTTATCCCTACAAAATCATATAGTCTGGCTATGCTATATCTTCACCACACAAAATATTTAAATCATGGACAACCCCGATGACAAGCCAAGCAATTGTTTCATACTCTAACTTTTTCAAAACTTTTTCAATCTTCACGCAATACATGAGCGTGAGCCATGGACATAACACTATAGGTGGAATAGAATGGTAGTTATGGAGAAGACAAAAAGGAGAAGATAGTCTCACATCAACTAGGCGTATCAATGGGCTATGGAGATGCCCATCAATAGATATCAATGTGAGTGAGTAGGGATTGCCATGCAACGGATGCACTAGAGCTATAAATGTATGAAAGCTCAACAAAAGAAACTAGTGGGTGTGCATCCAACTTGCTTGCTCACAAAGACCTAGGGAAATTTGAGGAAGCCCATCATTGGAATATACAAGCCAAGTTCTATAATGTAAAATTCCCACTAGTATATGAAAGTGACAACATATGAGACTCTTTATATGAAGAACATGGTGCTACTTTGAAGCACAATATATGAGACTCGCTATATCATGGTGCTACTTTGAAGCACAAGTGTGGAAAAAGGATAGTAGCATTGCCCCTTTTTTTTGGGCCTTCTTTTTTTCCTTTGGCCTTTCTCTTTTTTATTTTTTTTATTTGGGACAATGCTCTATTAAATGATAATCATCACACTTCTATTTATTTACAACTCATTGATTACAACTCGGTACTAAAACAAAGTATGACTCTATATGGATGCCTCCGGTGGTGTACCGGGATATGCAATGAATCAAGAGTGACAAGTATGAAAAAATATGAACGGTGGCTTTGCCACAAATACTATGTCAACTACATGATCATGCTAAGCAATATGACAATGATGAATGTGTCATGATGAACTAGATGGTGGAAAGTTGCATGGCAATATATCTCGGAATGGCTATGGAAATGCCATAATAGGTAGGTATGGTGGCTGTTTTGAGGAAGGTATATGGTAGGTGTATGATGCCGGCGAAAGGTGCGCGGTATTAGAGAGGCTAGCAAGGGTGGAAGGGTGAGAGTGCGTATGATCCATGGACTCAACATTAGTCATAAAGAACTCATATACTTATTGCAAAAATCTAGAAGTTATCAAAGCAAAGTACTATGCGCATGCTCCTAGGGGGATAGATTGGTAGGAAAAGACCATCGCTCGTCCCCGACCGCCACTCATAAGGAAGATAATCAATAAATAAATCATGCTCCGACTTCATCACATAACGTTCACCATACGTGCATGCTACGAGAATCACAAACTTCAACACAAGTATTCTTTAAATTCACAACTACTCAACTAGCATGACTTTAATATTATCACCTCCATATCTCAAAACAATTATCATGCTTCAATCTTTTCTTAGTATTCAACACACTCAAAAGAAAGTTTCACAAATCTTGAATACCAAGCATATTATTATTAAGCAAATTACCATGCTATTAAGAGACTCTCAAAATAATTTAAGTGAAGCATGAGAGATCAATAGTTTCTTTAAAACAAATCCACCACCGTGCTCTAAAAGATCTAAGTGAAGCACATAGAGCAAAATTATAACGCTCAAAAGATATAAGTGAAGCACATAGAGCAAAACTACTTAGCTCAAAAGATATAAGTGAAGCCCATAGAGCAAAACTACTTAGCTCAAAAGATATAAGTGAAGCACATAGATCAAAACTACTTGGCTCAAAAGATATAAGTGAAGCATATAGAGTATTCTATCAAATTTTAATTCATGTATGGCTCTCTCAAAAGGTGTGTACAGCCAGGATGATTGTGACATACTAACAAACAAACACACAAATAATACAAGACGCTCGAAGCAAAACACATATCATGTTGGTGAATAAAAATATAGCTCCAAGTAAATTACCGATGGAAGTGGACGAAAGAGGGGATGCCTTCCGGGGCATCCCCAAGCTTTGAATTTTTGTGTCCTTGGATTATCTTGGGGGTGCCATGGGCATCCCCAAGCTTAGTCTCTTGCCACTCCTTGTTCCATAATCCATCACAAGAATTCACCCAAAACTTGAAAACTTCACAACACAAAACTCAAAATAGAAAACTCGTGAGCTCCGTTAGCAAAAGAAAACAAAAGACCACTTCAAGGTACTGTAATGAACTCATTATTTATTTATATTGGTGTTAAACATACTTCATTCCAACTTATCTATGGATTATAAACTATTTTACTAGCCATAGATTCATCAAAATAAGCAAACAACACACGAAAAACAGAATCTGTCAAAAACAGAACAGTCTGTAGTAATCTGTAGCTAGCGCAAGATCTGGAACCCCAAAAATTCTAAAATAAATTGCTGGACGTGAGGAATGTATCTATTAATCATATGCAAAAATAATTAACTAAATATCACTCTTTAAATAAAAATTACAGCAGTTCTCGTGAGCACTAAAGTTTCTGTTTTTTACAGCAAGTTCAACAAGACTTTCCCCAAGTCTTCCCAACGGTTCTACTTGGCACAAACACTAATTAAACACAAAAAAACACAATCAAAACATAGGCTATATAATTTATTTATTACTAAACATTAGCAAAAAGCAAGGAATAAAAATAAAATTGGGTTGCCTCCCAACAAGCGCTATCGTTTAACGCCCCTAGCTAGGCATAAAAGCGAGGATAGATCTAGGTATTGCCATCTTTGGTAGGCAATCCATAAGTGGCTCTCATGATAGTTTCATATGGCGATTTTATTTTCTTTCTTGGAAAGTGTTCCATGCCCTTTTTAATGGAAATTGAAATCTAATATTCCCTTTCTTCATATCAATAATCGCACCAACCGTTCTAAGGAAAGGTCTACCAAGAATAATAGGGCAAGAAGGATTGCAATCTATATCAAGAACAATTAAATCTATGGGCACATAATTCCTATTTGCAACAATAAGAACATCATTAATTCTTCCCATAGGTTTCTTAATAGTGGAATCCGCAAGATGCAAGTTTAGAGAGCAATCATCAAAATCGCGGAAATCTAGTAAATCACACAAAGTCTTGGGAATAGTAGAGACACTAGCACCCAAATCACACAAAGCATAAAACTCATGATCTTTAATTTTAATTTTAATAGTTGGTTCCCACTCATCATAGAGTTTTCTAGGGATAGAAACTTTCAACTCAAGTTTTTCTTCATAAGATTGCATCAAGGCATCAACAATATGTTCGGTCAAGGCTTTATTTCGACTATAAGCATGTGGATAATTTAGCACGGATTGCAACAAGGAAATACAATCAATTAAAGAGCAACTTTCATAATTAAATTCCTTGAAATCCAATATAGTGGGTTTAGCAACATCTAGATTTTTATTTCTTTCAATCCCACTTTCACCAATTTCATCATTAAGATCTAAATACTCCGTATTTTTAGAACGCCTTCTAGGTAAAGGAAGATCATATTCAGTTTCATCAAGATTCATATTGCGAAACAAATATTTAATAGGGGACACATCAATAACTTTTAGATCTTCATCTTGATTTTCATAGGAATTGGAAGAACACGCTTTAATAAAGGCATCTTTGGAAGCACGCATCCTAGCGGTTCTTTCCTTACACTCATCAATCGAAATTCTCATGGCTTTTAGAGACTCATTGATATCATGCTTAGGTGGAATAGATCTAAGTTTCAAAGAATCAACATCAAGAGCAATTCTATCAACGTTCCTAGCCAAATCATCAATCTTAAGCAATTTTTCTTCAATCATAGCATTAAAATTCTTTTGTGAAGAAATAAATTCTTTAATATTAGATTCAAAATTAGAGGGCATCTTATTATAATTTCCATAAGAGTTGTTGTAGGAATTCCCATAATTATTAGAAGGATTACTAGGATATGGCCTAGGATTAAAATTCCCTCTATAAGCGTTGCTACCAAAATTATTCCTACCAACAAAATTCACATCCATAGATTCATTGTTATTCTCAATCAAAGTAGACAAAGGCATATCATTAGGATCAGAAGAAACACTCTTAGTAGTAAATAATTTCATAAGTTCATCCATCTATCCACTCAACACATTAATTTCTTCTACCGCATGCACTTTTTTATTAGATGATCTTTCAGTGTGCCATTGAGAATAATTAACCATAATATTATCTAGGAGTTTAGTAGCATCTCCTAAAGTGATTTCCATGAAAGTGCCTCCCGCGGCCGAATCTAAAAGATTTCTAGAAGCAAAATTCAATCTGGCACAAAAATTTATATAATCATCCACAAATTCAAACCATGAGTAGGGCAATTACGTATCATTAATTTCATTCTCTCCCAAGCTTGTGCAACATGTTCATGATCAAGTTGTTTAAAGTTCATAATATCGTTTCTAAGAGAGATGATCTTAGGGGGAGGAAAATACTTAGAGATAAAAGCATCTTTGCACTTGTTCCATGAATCAATACTATTTTTAGGCAAAGACGAAAACCAAGCTTTAGCACGATCTCTAAGCGAAAAAGGAAATAGCTTCAATTTAACGACATCATTATCGACATCTCATTTCTTTTGCATATCACATAAATCAACGAAGCTATTTAGATGACTAGCAGCATCTTCATTAGGAAGGCCGGCGAATTGATCTTTCATAACAAGATTCAACAAAGCAGCATTGATTTCACAAGATTCAGTATTGGCAAGAGGAGCAATCGGAGTGCTAAGGAAATCATTATTATTGGTATTGGTGAAGTCACACAATTTGGTATTATATTGAGCCATCACGACAAACAAGCAAACTAACACATGAGCAAACAAGAGCAAACAGGCAAAAGAGGCAAACAGAGAGGGGGGATAGAGAGAGAGGGCGAATAAAATGGTAAGGGTGAAGTGGGGGAGAGGAAAACGAGAGGCAAATGGCAAATAATGTAATGCGAGAGATAAGGATTGTGATGGGTACTTGGTATTTTGACTTTTTGCATAGACTCCCCGGCAACGGCGCCAGAAATCCTTCTTGCTATGTCTTGAGCTTGCGTTGGTTTTCCCCGAAGAGGAAGGGATGATGCAGTAGAGTAGCGTAAGTATTTCCCTCAGTTTTTGAGAACCAAGGTATCAATCCAGTAGGAGGCCACGCTCAAGTCCCTCGTACCTGCACAAAACGATAGCTACTCGCAACCAACGCGACTAGGGGTTGTCAATCCCTTCACGGTCACTTACGAGAGTGAGATCTGATAGATATAATATTTTTGGTATTTTTGATATCAAGATGCAAAGTAAAAGGTAAAAGCAAAGTAAAAAGCAAAGCAAGATTAAAGTGATGGAGATTGATATGATGAGAATAGACCCGGGGGCCATAGGTTTCACTAGTGGCTTCTCTCAAGAGCATAAGTATTCTACGGTGGGTGAACAAATTATTGTTGAGCAATTGACAGAATTGAGCATAGTTATGAGAATATCTAGGCATGATCATGTATATAGGCATCACGTCTGTGACAAGTAGACCGAAATGATTCTGCATCTACTACTATTACTCCACTCATCGACTGCTATCCAGCATGCATCTAGAGTATTAAGTTAAAAACAGAGTAACGCCTTAAGCAAGATGACATGATGTAGAGAGATAAATTCATGCAATATGAAATAAACCCCATCTTGTTATCATCGATGGCAACGATGCAATACGTGCCTTGCTGCCCCTTCTGTCAGTGGGAAAGGACAGCGCAAGATCGAACCCAAAGCTAAGCACTTCTCCCATAGCAAGAACTACCAATCTAGTTGGCCAAACCAAACGGATAATTCGAAGAGACTTGCAAAGATAACCAATCATACATAAAAGAATTCAGAGAAGATTCAAATATTATTCATAGATAGACTTGATCATAAACCCACAATTCATCGATCTCAGCAAACACACCGCAAAAAGAAGATTACGTCGAATAGATCTCCACAAGAGAGGGGGGAGAACTTTGTATTGAGATTCAAAGAGAGAGAAGAAGCCATCTAGCTACTAACTATGGACCCGTAGGTCTGAGGTAAACTACTCACACTTCATCGGAGGGGCTAGGATGATGTAGAAGCCCTCCGTGATGACGGCCCTCTTCCGGCGAAGCTCCGGAACAGGCCCCAAGATGGGATATACAGAAAGTTACAACGGTGGAATTAGGTTTTTGGCTCCTGTTCTGATCGTTTGGGGGTACGTAGGTATATATAGGAGGAAGGAGTACGTCGGTGGAGCACCGAGGGGCCCACGAGGTAGGGGGCGCGCCCTAGGGGGGCGCCCCCCACCCTCGTGACCTCCTCTTTGATCCCTTGCAGTAGGGTCCAAGTCTCCTAGATCACGTTCAGTGAGAAAATCATGTCCCCGAAGATTTTATTCCGTTTGGACTCCGTTTGATATTCTGTTTCTCCGAAACACTGAAATAGGCAAAAAAACAGCAATTCTGGGCTGAGCCTCCGGTTAATAGGTTAGTCCCAAAAATAATATAAAAGTGGAAAATAAAGCCCAATATAGTCCAAAACAGTAGATAATATAGCATGGAGCAATCAAAAATTATAGATACGTTGGAGACGTATCAATACCAACGATCGAATCTCGGGCAAGTGACATACCAATGGCAAAGGGAACAACGTATGTTGTTGTGCGGTTTGACTGATAAAGATCTTCGTAGAATATGTAGGAACCAATATGAGCATCCAGGTTCCACTATTGGTTATTGACCGGAGATGAGTCTCGGTCATGTCTACATAGATCTCGAACCCGTAGGGTCCGCACGCTTAACGTTCGGTGATGATCGGTATTATGAGTTTATGTGTTTTTGTGTACCAAAGGTAGTTCGGAGTCCCGGATATGATCATGGACATGACAAGGAGTCTCGAAATGGTCGAGACATAAAGATCGATATATTGGAAGCCTATGTTTGGACATCGGAATGGTTCCGGATGAGTTCGGGCATTTTTCGGAGTACCGAGAGGTTACCGGAACCCCCCGGGGAGTATATAGGCCTTATTGGGCCTTAGTGGAATAGAGGAGAGGAAGGGAAAAGGTGGGAGGCGCGCCCCCCTAGCCCAATCCGAATTGGGTGCCCCCCTTTCCTTCCCTCTCTCCTCCCCTTCATTCTCTCCTACTCCTACTACTTGGAAGGGGGGAATCCTACTCCCGGTGGGAGTAGAACTCCCCTAGGACGCGCCATAGAGGGCCGACCCTCCCCCCTCCTCCACTCCTTTATATACGGGGGAGGGGGGCACCCCATAGACACACAAGTTGATCATTGTCTTAACCCTGTGCGGTGCCCCCCTCCATCACAATCCACCTCGGTCATATCGTAGCGGTGCTTAGGCGAAGCCCTGTTCCAGTAGCTTCATCATCACCGTCATCACGCTGTCGTGCTGACGAAACTCTTCCTCGACACTCAACTGGATCTAGAGTTCGTGGGACGTCACCGAGCTAAACGTGTGCAGATCGTGAAGGTGCCGTACCTTCGGTGCTAGGATCGGTCGGATCGTGAAAACGTTCGACTATATCAACCGCGTTTTCATAACGCTTCCGCTTACGATCTACGAGGATATGTGGACAACACTCTTCCCCTCTCGTTGCTATACATCACCTAGATAGATCTTGCGTGTGCGTAGGAATTTTTTTGAAATTACTGCGTTCCCCAACACGAACGTGCCCAGGATCGAGGACCATGGCCGGAGAATGCCGTTGCTTTGCGCGGAGCCGCACCTGATGGCGTCGCCGAGGAGCCGAGGTTGAGGACCAGCCGCAAGTTAGTGGAAATCGATTCATCCCAGCACTACACCCCCTGCTCGCGCTCACGCTTAAGTTAGTGGAAATCAATTCGTCCCAGCACCACACCTTCCCGCTCGCGCTCACGCTTGTTTTCCATGAGGCGCAACTCCTTCTCCACCGCCGTCTTGCGTTGGTTCTTGCACCATAAATTCTGATAATTCTAATAAAAAATCACGTAAATTTTCAGGTCATTCCGTCTTTATGACTTTTTCACCTAAAAAACCCAAAGGTAATAGTAGAAAACGGGAATGGGCATTGGGCACCAGGTTAATAAAAATAATATAAATTATCAAAAAATATGTAAAAGTGGTACCATGATAGCATGAAACAATTAAAAAATTTAGATACGTTGGAGATGTATCAACCTCCTCCATCTCTCCTGCATCGCTCCGCCGCGAGCCTTGTCTCTACCAATGAGGTAGAGGTCTTCATTGAGGCCCTGCCTCGAGCCGCATCACAGTCTTCCTCTTCAGCGTGCATCACCGCAAAAAATGGGGATAGCAGCAGGGCAACCACCACCCGTGCCATTCCCTCTTGTCGCTCCACGCACAACTCCTTCGTTGCGGCCTCCTTGTGCGTTGTCGGAGTAGCCTGTAGGCGAGAGCTTGAAAAGGAAAGGGGATTCGTGTCGGGGTGCATGGCAGGTTCGCAAAGCGCGTCCATTCTAGCAAACGACTAGAAAAACGTGACCTGGCACTTTTCCTTGCTTCAAGATTCGTGCGTCTCATCTGACGGCAACCGACATGTTCGGCCTGAAAACCTAATCTCTACTCCTAAGGGGGCAGTTGGTAGTCTCGCTTCCAGGTTTTTTTTAGTCCCACCTCCCACGGTTTATTTTGGTACCTCCTCCCACCTCTAACTAAGCCACCACAAACCGAAAAAATCTGCTCCTGAGTCCCGAACCCGCACCATTCCACGTGCGACCCTCAATAGACGTTCGAAGGAAAACCTGCGACAAAAAACGTACGACGGTTAACCAGCGACGAGTCTCTACTCCTAATGGAGCAGCAGATCGGTCTCCGTCGCCAACCAGACCTTCGCACGCCCGATCCAGCCCTACGCCCCCTCCGCGGCCGATCCATCCCCGTGCCGCGGCCGATCCATGCCCTATGCCGCCGCCGATGCCTCCTCCTCCACCTCCATTCCCAAGCGAGGGCACCCGCGGCCGCGGTCTTCTCCCCCAGCCACCATGGCTGCAGATCCACTCACGGCCGGTCGTCTAAGCTGCAAGCATGGATGGATGGATCCAGGAAGGTATCCTTCCTCCCTGGGTGGAGCGAGCTGCACATCCCATTCGGCCCTCTGTAGCCGGCCATCTCCGCCTCCTCCTCGCCGTCGCCGCCGCCGGGGATCGCGTCTTCACCAAGCGCGAGCTCCGCCCCGTCCGACCGACCGCAAAGGGGTGAGTTTTCTTCATCCCAAAGCCTCCTGATTTGCTTACTGCACTCTTGCCATTCCGATGGAGACTAACCTCCTCTGGCCGAGCCCCAACTCTGCATCTCTCTCCCAATTACCCTCACCCCGTCACTTTGCTGCAGGTTGTCCATTGTAAATTTTCAAGGAGATTCAAATGTTCCTCTTCTGGATGATTGAAGGTAATACTTGGTCCAATTTTGCCACAAAAAATAATGTTAGCTTGTCATATTTACACGTATATGCTTATGAGAATTTTCATGTTTGTTAGACTAAAAAAACTGTATTTTCTCCTTTTAGCCAGTGGTTAATTTAGCAGAGCATTAGCATAGTATTGGTCTGATCAGCGAGATGATGATCACGAAATCCCGTTGATAATCAAATCAGCAAAGATAGTAGCAGTTTCCAGTGTATCTTGTTGTGTCCTCAAATCAGCAAAGATAGTAGCAGTTTCCAGTAGACCTTTTCTACTGCAATAGGAGCTTCAGGCAGGGCATTGATGATTTGACGGTGATATTGGTTAACATATTGATTTGTTAATATTTTTTAAGTATAAAAGCTAAATGTAATCTGCACAAGAGCCAAACCTGCAGAAGGTTAGAGTGCGTGTAGCTGTTTCAGAACCTAGGGAAAACTAGCCTAATTGGTCTCTTTAATATTTAGTGAGTCTGTCCATGCACTTTTAGCTCTACTCACCACTAAAGATATCTACAACTTTCATGTTGAACGCATAGTTTAATTCAAACAGTAACATGGTCTAAGTCCGCATACAAGGTTACTGTACATAGAATCACATAAAGATTAATTTTTGGACTGTGAAACTAAATTGGACTGCTACTTTTAAACCGTACATCAAAATAGTGCAAATAGATAGTCTGTAGAAAGCATGGGACGTATCTCTCCTTTTTTTTGCGATTGATCTCCACATTATGTTTGGAGTCCAAGTCAAAATTATGCAGTTTTTGATAGAGGATTTGGAAAGACCGAATCTGTATAGTAGGTGGATTACCCAAAACAGTTGACTTCATCCAACCCAACCTCACATCACTGTGTAAAGTTTGTAGCACTTATTTTATATGCAGAGCACTTGTGAACTATGATTTTGACCAAAAGATTTCGAGTGTTTTATGTGAGCTTGCATTGCAGGGATACTTGAAGCTAGGGCAATCCAAGTAAGATAGCTTCATCCTCAGGCAACAGGTTTATGTTATCTTATCATGGAGTCATTTTTAAGTTTGTGCCCAACGCCTTCATCCTTAGAATGGCTGCCCAGATGGCAAGCCACCGTACTCAGGCGACTGCCGCGCTAGGTATTCTCGACCACTGCTGCAGTTTTTCATTGCTGTGCTTATTCCATTTGCACCAACCTTGCTATTTAGTAATATGAGCGTCTATGTTTCTTCTACTACAATGACATGATAAGATTACCTTATCCCTTTCAGCAGGGTGCTCCAACTTTTGATGCTGGCGAAGCTTTTGGAATGATGGCTACATAATTTGTTAGTCTCCGTTGGAAGCTTAATTAAACTGAGGTAAATATGTCAGATTCTTTTGTCAAATAATAACATGACTGTCTATTTTGTTCTCAGGACCAATATCTGTGCCTATCAATGAAATTTTGAGAGTAGTTTTTGTTGCCTCTATGTAACCCTGATAGCAGCTTCTCTGAAGGTTCAGATGTGTGGCAAAGGATTTCAATTTTCCTGTTTACACAAAGGAAACTTGAGGAAGGTTCATATTTCTCATGCTCGGTGCTGTGCTCTCAAGGTTACATAGACAAAAATGCCTCCTATTTACACAACGGCAACCCGACGAAGGTTCAAATTTCTCATGACTGGTTCAATGGGTATTTCATGCCTGTGCCATCTTAATTATTAGGAAAATGTAGTTTGTTTTATAGTTGATGATGCTCGATGCTTTTTACCTCAGTTTAGTAAATGCTCTGTTTTAGCTCATAAACTACATGGCAAACAGGATGACGGGGCGGGTCGGGAGGCGGGGAAAGCCGTCCATGGCAATCCTGGTGGCGTTGCTAATGGCGTCAGTGGCACTGCCGCTCCTCATGGTGCCCGACATGCTCTCTATGCCAGGCTCCAACGGCGTGGATCGCGGCGCCGCCTTGTCGCTCCCACGCCCGTGCTTCAGCAGATCCGTGTTTGAGTCGTGCATACCTTTAGCCGCCTCCCCTCCAATGTCCACGACTCTGATATACCGTGTTTGTTAGTCTTGACTGGTGTTTGTTCTCCGTATTGTTGTGCAGGAGGCTGGAGAACAGCAGGGAGAAAAGGGAGTCGTGGATGGAGGTTCTGTACTTCTGTTGTATCAACATCTTCTCCATGAGTCTTTTGCCCCCACTCTGTTTTTGGTTTGGGCCGAAACGTCATCGTCTTGATTCTTTACGTGGTTCATTGGCTCAGACTTGTCCTACATGGCCGAGCGAGATCGAGGCTAGCCACCGGTAATGTTCTTCTCCCGTGCAAGTTCCGCACTGCATTGAAGCATCCAACACATGGTGAGACATCTTTTTAGCTTTTAAAAAACGTGCACCATCCTTTCTCATCCAACGTATTTTTCACCCCTGATTTGTGACCTCCTAATGAACATGAAGATTGATATGCTAGCTAGAACACAATATATATTTGAAAGCAATATTTTCTGATGTACTATCCGATGAAATTTTATTTTCGGAGACGTTCATTCATAATTTTGACGACCTTTTGATTCATGTCATTGGTAGTTATTTCAACAGAACAAAGATGTTTTTCAGCACTTTTCAGATAGGAAATATCCCTACGGAATATTTTGGACAATATACAACATGTTCTGTGGGCTTGAAGAAAATATATAACATGATATGTCACATACTTTATTGTTAAGTTACAAGAATAGTTGTGGACGCCATCCAATTTTACATAGATTTCTATTTGTTGTGCACTGATATTTTTGTAGTGTGATGATATAAAGAAGGAATGTACATTATAGGGTGTTTGCTACGTGCTACATATATCTTACTCAATAGCAGTTAGTCAGCTTATATTCCAGTAATGAGAAATGGCACAATCATCTCGTGCCATTTCGTGGGAGCAGTAGAAGTGACATCTATGCTATGGTCTGAAGTAGAATTGTAGAACACTAATTGTATGCTATGGTCTGAAGTAGAAGACATTAAGGCGGTTCAGCTATCATCCGAGCATTCAAATAGGCAATGTTCTGTCAGCTAGAACGCATCAAGTTTTTGGTTGATGTTCATACTTTTGCGTAATGTTCCTACTTTGGCTGCGCACAGATGTAGCTACGTTACAGGTGGGACATCAGCCAAGTATGTTTCGAGGTGAGACATCCATCAAGTTTGTTTGGAGGTGAGACATCCAGCAATTTTGTTTGAAGCCTCTGTAGACCTTCTCACAGATGTTTGTTCATATATAAAATTGACTATTCCAAATAGTACACTGACAATTTTGCCGAACGAATCTTATTTGAAGAAAATAAGGGCCTTAGAAGAAAATAAAAAAGTAAGTTCCCCTTGCACCATTGCACGTATTTAGTAGATTAAATATGTTTTTTCCTAAAAAAGATTTTTTATGAATATTTGTGTTTGCAAGCACTTGTTTGAAAGCCATTTACACTTACTTTTGGATGTACCTCCTGTTTTTGAAGTGAAGGCCATTTACACTTACTTTTGGGTGTACCTCCTGTTTTGAACCCATTAACTTAGGCAGTGTTCGGCAACCCACCAGCTCCTCAAAATACGAGGAGTTGCGGAGTGGAGAGACTGCAGCTCCGTATTGTTTAACTGTAGCTCCGCCCTGCTCCCGGAGTGGAGCGGCGGAGTGGAGGGACTCCGAACAGGGCTTTAGATTCTGTTTTAATTTGTGGATATATATTCCTTAAACCAATTGTTCTTCGATATTCTGATGGTTATAAGAAAAATGTAAGTTCTTGTTTAGGATTTACATTGAGTAAAAGTCAACCTTGCTTAGCGTTTCAATTGAAGAATTTGTAACAAAATGCTCAACAGTAAGGAAAAGTGTGTTTTGTTTGTTGTGTGTATCTGATTTGATTAGCACCTGAAATCTTGTTGAACTGATAAGGTTGTACATTTTCCAAATTGTTTGTCGGAAGGGTAATTTCTTTTATTGCTCATGAACAGAAATTGTGCAGTCCAGCTCCTGCGTGCTGGTCACCGAGCTCCACTGTGTCCAGCTCATCCGACCATGTGCTCCACTGCATCTAGGTCAGCCGATCTTGTGGCAGAGCTACACTGACGCAAGAGCAAATAATTTTACAATTTCTTTGTTGTTCCTTTGTACTGGATAACTGTGCATTTTTAGAGGTGTGAAGATGTAATGCAATAACAGTAACTGGGCGTAGGCACATCCGTCTCGATAAGCATTATGGGAACGGACAAAGGCAAGGCATTCCAATGTAAGAAATGGATGAAGGCAAGGTATGTCATTCTAAAAAAGGCAAGGCATACCAGGATGCTGCATTTCTTAATGTCCAGTTCTCTACGCTTTCCCTATAGCAACCTTTTTTAGATCTTATGAGTTGTGTTTTCCTAACAAAAAAATGTCCATATGGATTCACTGAAACAAGATTATATTATCAGCAATTTTGTTTGCATGTAATTAATTAGTGATAGCCTATGCCTCACACAACTATTTTTTCCAGTTCAGTTGTATCCTTCAATATGGGTGCAATGAAGTGTGGATAGACAAACACATTTCTTTTACTGTGATATCATTGACCTTGTTGATTTATATTTTCAAAACTGATAGGAATGAAATCCATATGAATCTTGTGATGCCAAAGCTCTAAGTGCTGATGATTTAAATTCCTATTAAAAAATCCTTAAATAGAAAGTGGACCTTATAGCGGAGAATAATGTGTAAGCTATAGGTGGAGTCCATCTCAAGGGAAGTGAAACCGAAAACATAGACCACATTAGAGTCGAAGATAAGGTGAATGCAATCACAGATCCACATGAGAGTCAGATAAGATTGGTGAATGCAATCAGAACTGTCAAATGTGTGTTTTCCAATTTTTCATGCCGCATGATCTCTGCTCACTTTACTAGAAGAAGAGCCTTCCTACATGGTGAAGGTGGATAAGGAGCCATTCAACTTAGAGGAAGTGTCTCAATAAATGTGTGTGTTACCAAGGTTGAATTGTCTACTCGCTCTCTTGGAGGTTATGTTCCTTCCCGTCTATTAAGCTGTTAGTATCCTTATCACCGTGTCTGGCTCCACTGAAAAGCTCACACTGCCATGCTTGAAGAACATAAATGGTGGTACATTATTCTGATATATTTTATGTGCCGCCATTGTGGTAGAGCCCGACATGAAGGGTGGGTCCAGTATATAAGCAGGTGGTACTAGCACTAAGATAGGAAGGTCATTTCCGCCCTTGTCCTTTGTTGATGGCCTGCCAAGGCGGCGTCGATTACTGGTTCAATTTGAACACGAGTTAGTGGATTTTATTATAAAAGTGAGGTTTAAGAGTGGGTGATGGTTATTTGGGTTGATATGTTCAGTTATGGCTGTCTGAGCGGAATAATTTCCATACCTTAGAAAATATGGCAAAGTGCATTTAATTAGAGATGGCATTGCAGCAAATTGCATGAGTGAGCGGTTCATATTTTTTCATTAAGTCATACATTTTTTTGGTTAGGATGAAAGGGTATATGCATTGGGGGGTTGTTTCAAGAGTTAATAATGGACACGGTGGTGTATCAGTTGCATGCCAACAGCTATATCATATTTTTGTTTCATTGTAATACACGACATTCATTTCTGTGTTACAACATGGCAATGGATCAGGAGACGTCGGATCCTCCTTCCTGGCTCGGGGGTGTCATGGGCGGCGCATGCCTCGCCCCCCTTGCTGGCGGTGGGATCGGCGTGAGCACGGGAAGGGAGGATTAGGGTAGAGAGTAGGGCGGTTGGTGGTGGACTCTTTATTAGCGGTCCGTGGGGAAGTACGGTGCGAAGGAGAGATGTGTCATTGCGATGGTGATGCGGGCGTCATCTGCCTTTAAAGGAGAGTGCTCCAGTGAGAAATGTCCTGCTACAACAAGAAATCAAGCAGGAAGGGAGGGTCCTGCAGGAAAAGGGAAGGGTGCGTCATGGGGTGGAATTTTTTGTTGGGACTTTGGATCGCCTGTTTAAGATAACATGACAGATAGTACGGACAACCATATGTCTCCCCCATGGGCTGGATTTGGGGGTGGATGGACTGTCCAGATGGTTGGATTTTGGATAGCCCGTTAGGGGCTTGTTTGATGCTCAAACACGCCCGGATGTAAGAGAAATGAATTTCAACCTTGGAATCGGCCTTAATCGTTTATTTGATTTATTTATATGCACTATAGCTCGTATCATACATAAAGAAGCACTCGAAATAAAGCAAACACGGCTGAACTTAATCATTTGTTTGATTCACTTATACATATTGTAGCCCGTACCATATGTACAGAAGCACTCGAAATAAAGCAAGCCGATTGGGATTCCGATATATCTGAACAACAACGTTTATATCTGTATGGTATTCCAATGAGCATAGGCGGGTAACAAATTCGGAATACAAACATTTATTTTTGTCATCACTATATAATATAATATTAATTTTGGAAATTGCGGGGATGTGCCTCGCTATTTTGGTTTTCATTTTATGCTCTGGTGGAACAGTAAAGAACCGGTTAAGCCGCTTTGCGCGATGCGTATTGTCTGTTAAATGTTTGAAGACCTTGGATGTGAAGTACTCGTGCTAACTACATTTTTTTGCTTGTGTGGGATGAGTATGAATTGAGGAGCAGTTTTTATTATATTTTCTAAAACATGGTGCGAATGAAGCTAAAGAATCTTTTCCATTGGGCGAGAATTTCTTAAGCGCATCAAGTAGTAGATCTTAATAATTTGTAATGGATTTTTAATTGGATCATTGCTCTATATGTATACAACATCAATTTGCATTTTTGTTATCAATTATTGTAAGTGAAGTGGACTTCAATTATTTCTATATGTATACATCATCAATTTGCATTTTTGTTATCAATTATTGTAAGTGAAGTGGACTTCAATTATTATGCAATTGTGTTCGTGCTATATTGTCTCTACATGTGAAATTTAATATGCATTAATTTTATATAACACCAGCAAAATATTTCAAAAGCCCGTAGCAACGCACGGGCAGTCTACTAGGAAATATCTAACATTCGGGATATAACTTTTCCCCACAACAATGACGGGAAACGCACGTTTGCTTCTACTCCTGGATCATATAAATAAAAACCCCTTGACACAAAGGGGGCCCTTATTTTATACTAGTTTCACAGGAGGATTTCACGGTTGCGTAGTTCCATATTGCAATTACCTTGGTTGTTTGTCCGTGCGTGCCGCGCGAGGAAGATTCGTTTGTTAATGAACGATGACGACGACGTTCAAATTCGCCGGTGATGTTCAAACTTCTCACTTGCGTTTACCGTAAGCTACTCAATCTCCTCGCTTGCGTGGACCAGCACACAAGTGTCCACCGGATTCATATTTCGGCCGCCAAATCGCGTCGATCTTCTAGACGCCCGCGCTCGCGCTCGCGCCGCCGCCCGTCACGTCGGATCCGCCGTGGAAACGGAAGGAAAGAAAGCCGCTGCCGTCAACCGGCTAACGCCGTTCCCACCGAGCCGCCGGAGAGCAGCCACACAACAACAACGCGTTCCCCACCGGTCTCCGCGGCTCCACGTCTATTTCAACCCGCGCGCGCCCCAACGCCACCACCACCAGAGCATCAAATTTCCAACCACTACCCGGAGCCGCGCGCGAGGCCGCATTAACTCCTCCTCCTCCTCCTCCTCCTCCAGGAGAGGCGACTCATCAGCTAGGGTTCTCGGCCGGCCTCGCGGGGGGTTGGGGCGCGATGTCGACGCCGGCGGACGGCGCGGCGTACTGGCTGCGGTGGCAGGTGTTCGTCTGCGGCGCGCTCATCGCCGTGCCCACGGCGCTGGCGGCGGCGCTGCTGCCGCGGCTGCGGAGGTCGGTGGCGCCGCTCCGCGCCACGGACCTCTGGCTCCCCTGCTGGCCGCGCCTCCACCCGGGCTGCCTCCTCGGCTACCGCGCCTTCGCGCTCGCCGCCGCCGCCGCGCTCCTCGTCCGCGACATCGTCCCCCACGGCCCCAGGGTCTTCTTCTTCTACACCCAGTACGCGCCCTCCTCCTCCTCCTCTTGATCCTCTCTTAAGCTTAATTAGTGCCACCAATAATCTAGACAATCACACTACACATCCTTCATACCCCCGTGCATTTAGCCGCATTATGCAATCGATTACCAGCATTTAGCCGCGGCAATTGCTCGGCAGAGTACGTACGTATCCACTACTCCCCTGCACGGAGGATTCCCGGACAGCAGCAGAGCTTGGAATAAAGCTAAAAAGGGGCCCAACAAATTAGACTGTAATTTTGGTGCTCGATCATCAAAAGAGCTTCACATAGTGCTACTTAATCAACGAAATTATAAGCTTGAGGGCGGGGTAAGGCCAGCTTTGCCTTCACTACGCTTCAGCCCTCCTCCCGGTGTTCCCAAGCCGAGAAACCTCGCCTTAAGAATCGCTGAAAATTGACCCCTGTTTCATCATATTCTAAATAGGTGTCATTCTGTGAAGCATGGTACACATCAAGAAGAGTGAATTTGGACTTCTGTAGTTTATATTCTTCCTGCTTTTTTTCATCAACACATAGAAGGTTTGAGCATAATTGCATTGATACCGAGATTGAACCTGCACCCAAGACACGGTGATCACGGAACACTGCATTGCTGCGTGCAGCAGGAGCAGTCCGGCCCAGTCAGCCTTTGCCCAAACCTTATCTTTTGTTTCATATTGTGGATACGAGGAATGTGGCTCGACTATTTGCCCTTGAAGACACAAACATTTTGGTGTGTCAAAATCCACGACATGGTCACCATGTGTTGGCCCCCTCTTGGACACATGTTCATAGTTCGTCACTGAGTGAACTTGCCTTCAGCGTCCGTATATTTGCCCAGCTTTTGTAGAGCTGAAGCCTCTTACTTTCGGTTTTGAGCACGGTGCACTCTGCCCGACACAAAACCGTTTGGCCTGTAGTAGAATGTTTTCCATCTTCCGTTAGTGACTCAGAACTTCAGAAGCACCTCCTTTTTAGTTAGTTGCCGTGCTGTTGCTTGTTTCCTACCTCCTTTTTAGTTAGTTGTCGTGCTGTTGCTTGTTTCCTAACTGTCCTTTGACTAGTTTTCTTTCCCCAATTGGCTTTGCAGGTGGACCTTTTTATTAGTCACCATATATTTTGCGGTATGTCCTCTGCCTCATGGTGTCTTACCAAGTTGCAACTACCTTGTGAAAAGTTTTACAAGCGATCATACACAATTATGTCCACCTTTTCCTCTCTGGATGTGCTAATGTATTAATTTTAGTTTTCTTACCGCATTTTCACCTTTTTTTGCATTTTACTCTTAGGTTGCAACTGCTATATCAGCTCATGGATGTTGGTCGTACTCAAAGAAAAGCTTAAGAAAAACTGATGAATATGGCGATGTTGAAAATCGTGACCTCTCCACTTCTATTTCTGGAGAGAGGAAAAATGATGAGAAAGACAAGATGGCAAGCTATTATGAACAAATAGCAAATGAGAAAAGAGCTGCTTTCTGGGGACGTTGTATGCAAATCATCTACCAGGTTTGAACTCAACTGTCCTTTTGAGATTGTATTAATAGACAGTGTTTTCTCAACGATTCTGCAAATCCAGCTGCTACTGGTTGGAAGGACTATGCAGTACCACCATCATAGCGCAGCTGAACCTAATTAGTAGTGTGTTTTCTCACCTATTTTTCTTTGTCTTTGTTTTAGCTTTACATTTTTCCTACTTGCCCTTCCTAAAACCTGTTCATCCGCACCTTCTGAACTGGCCTATGTTGTTTGTCTAATACTAGTATTTATCTGTCTGCAGGCTAGTGCAGGAGCGACAATGTTGACTGATGTCACATTTTGGGGACTCCTTGTGCCATTCTTTTACCGTGATAAATTTGGGCTTTCCATGGTATGTGAACATTCCAGATATGCACTACTACCTCTGTTTCTAAATGTAAGACATTTTGGCAGTTCAATTTGAACTTGAACTGCCAAAATGTCTTACATTTAGGAACAGAGGGTGTATTATTTATTACCCTGCTTGATATGTGAACAGTAACAATCCTCCATTGTCAATAATATTACTACTTGGCATGACTCTTGGTTTTATTACCCAGTGATAAGAACCATAGTACATTTTTTTTAGTAAAATAGCCTCTGTGACTTTGCTCAACATAGATTATGTCCATCAGCAGATGCCATCTGATTAGTACTCCCTCTGTCCCAAAATAAGTGTCGCTGATTTAGTACAAAGTTGTACTAAATCAGCGACACTTATTTTGGGACGGGGGAGCAGTAATCAGTCCTGGGCATGTGTAGCTGGCCACACAGACCTGTTTCCGTCTTGATCGACATCCATGTTCTTAGATCTGATTACCGTTGTAGTCATGCCTTCTCTTATTTATGTCAGTGTCTAGTCTTGGATACAAGAGATGAATTCAAAATTGAAATATGCCCACATAGATCATTCACGAATGGATCAGCTTCTAATACGTTTATTTGCACCAAATTCACTGCTTTCAAGACATTGACTGTCTGTTGTTATGTTGTCCTTAACCTTTCAAATTTCTTTCAGGTTACTGATGGCATGCACTCTGTTAATGCTGTTCTCCTACTCATAGACACACTTCTCAACAATATGGTAAGATCGCATGTAAAAATCGCATTGCTCTGTCTTTTGTGTTAGTTCATTTAGTTCTTCAGCTGGACCTTTGTGTTTTTCAGCCTTTTCCCTGGTACCGGATCGCTTTCTTCGTATTTTGGAGTTGCTCCTATGTGACCTTCCAGTGGGTCATTCATGCTTCCGGAGCTTTATCCTGGTAGGTCCCTCCTATCCTCCCAATTTGCTTAACACTGTTGAATTTGATGCAGTGCCTCCAATTCAGCATTTTCCGAGTCAAATTCATGTTTGCATTAAATTAAACATGTGTACTCTAAGGAAAGATACAAAAATGTCAGAGCCTCTTTATTACTTCCTCCGTGCGGAATTAGTTGACGCTCAAACGGATGTATCTAGCACCGAAATGAGAGTATATCTTAAACAACATTGGCATTGTCCGACAGAAATTTTTGCTGTAAATTCTTAAGTAGAAACTGAAAGCATAATGAAAATTGTATCAATAGAATGCTTTACTGCGTGACACTATGCTCTTCCATTCCATGGCCATGTGACATAGTTTATCTAAGAAATCCAGGCTGTGCCTGACTGTTCTGAATTGTAAAATGGGCTCTGCCCATTTGCATGTGACGCAGTTTATCCAAAACATCTGGACATGTGTTGGGCATATATAATTAGCCACCTTCTGATCACCTTCTGACCAAATATAGATCTTCTCTACTTACCAACAGTGTGTATTCTAGAATACATCACCTGATTCTTATTCTTTTGGATGCTGCTATGTACATTAGCTCAGTTACTTCAGTATGTATGCTTTTAAAATTAGGGCAAATGTGTTCTCTTACACTTCAGGTTTCATCTAGTTCTACTCCTACGTTTTATCATTTGTATATGTAATTCTGTTACCATCTTCTCCAGGTGGCCTTACCCGTTTCTCGACCTTGCATCGCCCGGGGCTCCGCTATGGTATGTACTTCTATCACCTCACTTTTAGACCTTGTTATCCATCGACCATGCGATCCTCACCGCAACGATAATCCGGTACAGGTACCTCGCCATGGCCGTCGCTCATGTCCCTTGCTTCTCTGCGTATTGGCTGGTTGTCAAAGCGAAGCGCGCTTACTTCCCAAGGATGTTCCCACAGGCTTACGTGAGGACAAGTTAGAGCCTCCATCTAGTCATGGATCATACTCCCAATAGGGTGTATGTGTAGCTATAGATAGCCATTATTTCTGCACTTGATAGCTCCAAGTGCGTTCTTGTATAGTCCTGTAGATTAACAATCCCTTGTAAATATGGCCGGTTCTGAGGCACGTCGGGATTAATACTCTGATGATCAGTGAAATGAAATACAGAGGAGATTGTTAACGTGGCCTCCTATATATACACCTTGTTTGTCATACAGGCTGTTAGAGATGAAATGAAGTCAAAACTTAACTTCCATGAAAGGAATTGATATGTTGTGGATTGATGAATGGCCTAGAAGTTGCTGCCCAGGATTCAGATATCATATCTTGTGCAAGAACAAAATCAGTAGTTGGGTCTTTTTCTCTTCTCCACCCATTTGACAGTGAACCCAATAGGGCTTGTGCAGGATCAAACCTGGTTTAATCAGCGTTGTAACAATTTGGCAATTCCTTGCCGTGCTAAGTTACATTGTTGATATGGTCGTATGCTAACCTATATACACATTGGGAGTACCAAGTTCCCCATCGGTAACTACAATTGCTACATTGTGAAAACTTGGTTATGCACATTTCAATCAGCGAGCAATTCAACACCATCAATCACCTCGGATCACTTCGATCGACGGCAACACAGTTGCCCCTCAAAATCTTTGCTTCTCGCCGCCCGTCATCGCCCTGCCGGAAGACGAGGCCATCCTCTTCATGAAATCGGCGAATGCGTCGGCGTAATTCGGCCCGGTTTGCAGCCGCACCAAGTTGGTCCTGTATGGTATCAGTATGGTCTTGAGCCCTGCACGCGCATCATCAGAGAAGAAAGAAATGTCAATCTTCCATTTGCATAGGCAGTGTGCACAAGAATGAATTGGGCAAGAGGAGTTGAAGATGAATCAGACCGAAGATGCACATGGAGCGGTAGATGGCGGCGGCGGCGACGCCGTCGAGCGCGGGCGTCTTGCGGCTGCCCTCGAGGCAGCTGAGGAAGGCGAGGTCGGCGCGGAGGAGCTGCGCCTGGTCGTGGGTGTCGTAGGCCATGTCGTGGCAGTAGCAGCAGAAGTCGAGGTGGTCGGCGGGGCGGCGGTCCCAGAGCACGGAGCCGGCCTCCTTGCCGCTGGACCAGTTGGGCCCGCAGTAGTGGCCGTAGCGCGGGAAGAGCTTGGAGAGCCAGGCCCGCGTGCCGCCGTGCCAGGGCAGCCGCGCCACGTACGGCCGGAACAGCGGCACCGCGCACCCCGCCATCTGCAGCTCCGCCAGGGCGTCCCTCTCCGCCGCCCTCCGCGCCGCCGCCGCCACGGCGGGCCCCGGTCGCTCCCCGCCGCGGCGCGGGACGAGGGAGGAGAGGAAGGCGACGAGCGGGTGGGCGGCGGTCCCGGGCCGCGGGGGAGGCGCGGCGGTGGAGGTGGGACCCGCGGGCGGAGGAGCCGATGGGGGCGCGGGGGTCGGGGGCGGGACGGGGCGGAGGAGGAGCGCGGCCGGGTTGAGGCGGAGGCGGGGCTTGGGCGG